>NC_088406.1:22537671-22875171 GCF_034236695.1 Oncorhynchus nerka | reverse complement strand
TCAGCGGTTCACACCCCCTCAGTTTGCCCTTCTTTCACTTTCTTGACATTTCTTGTTTCGGTGATCCTCTTTTTCTTTCTCTTGCTCGCTCTTCCTCCTCCTCAGTCCTTCTCTGCTCTCTAGCTGTGTCAGTTGCTGTGCTCCACACTATCTCTACCTCTCCTCTCTTCATCTACTCTGTCTCATCTCTCTCCTGGACTGTGCTCTCTCTCTCTTTCTCCCTCTCTCTCTACTTCTTATCCCCCTCTCTTTCTGACTGTACTCCCTCTCTCTCTTCCTCTCTCATTCCCTCCCTCTCTCTGTCCTTGTCAGTAATGAGTGCTTGCACAGTGGGCTGTACCGAGGAGCTTGCCCTCCCTTCATGAAAATGAGATTTCTTTACTGTTTCTATTGCTTTATCACAGTGGGGCGTAGACAAGCTGGCTATTGGGGTTATTTCCATAAAAGTAGGCTACAGTAGATTTTCATTGACCTTTCTGCATGTTGATTTTCAATTCTGAGACCTGTACTTGGTGTGCAGGCTTTTGTTGCAGCCGAGAATTAACTCCAGCTGATATCCCCAATAAAGGGTTTGGTGATGATCTATTATCAGCTTCTCTAGTTGTGTTAGTGGGCTATGAACAATGTGCATATCATAGGTCTCCAGAAGGTTCGGGCAGGAAGAGAAAGATGTGGGAGGAGCAGAGAAAAATAAGTAGTAAGAGAGATATAGAGAGAGAGAAACAAAAACACAAGAATAACTCTATGGAACAGACAAGGTCTCTGTGTCGCTTCCTCCACCACAGTAGATCAGGGTTAGTAATCACCTCTGGGCGAGTGGTGAGGAGCACACACACACATATAAATCCACTAGTGGGCCTGGCTGTTGGCTGATTAAACGAGTCTGAGATTAATGGGTTTTACCCATGCAGCCGACTGTCCTCCCTATAGCTGTGACTGTGAGTTACAGTTGTGTTTGTTCGCTTATATGGAGCTGTAAACATTCTGTCTGTGTGGTAGGTAGCTGTTACCATTCTGTCTGTGTGGTAGGTAGCTGTTACCATTCTGTCTGTGTGGTAGGTAGCTGTTACCATTCTGTCTGTGTGGTAGGTAGCTGTTACCATTCTGTCTGTGTGGTAGGTAGCTGTTACCATTCTGTCTGTGTGGTAGGTAGCTGTTACCATTCTGTATGTGTGGTAGGTAGCTGTTACCATTCTGTCTGTGTGGTAGGTAGCTGTTACCATTCTGTCTGTGTGGTAGGTAGCTGTTACCATTCTGTCTGTGTGGTAGGTAGCTGTTACCATTCTGTCTGTGTGGTAGGTAGCTGTTACCATTCTGTCTGTGTGGTAGGTAGCTGTTACCATTCTGTCTGTGTGGTAGGTAGCTGTTACCATTCTGTCTGTGTGGTAGGTAGCTGTTACCATTATGTCTGTGTGGTAGGTAGCTGTTACCATTCTGCCTGTGTGGTAGGTAGCTGTTACCATTCTGTCTGTGTGGTAGGTAGCTGTTACCATTCTGTCTGTGTGGTAGGTAGCTGTTACCATTCTGTCAGTGTGGTAGAGTGTCTCTTTAGCTGCTGTGCTGGGAAAGTGGATTAATTAAGCGGAACAACTGACAAAACATTATGAGTCACTTTTAATTTGTTTCATTCCAATCTATCTCCTAAATGGTCAGGATTAAAATACAAATTGCTTTAAATCTATTGTCTTCAGTGAATCTGTCTGAAAGTGATTTGGTTTTGTGGTCAGTCGTTGGTGTTGGAGTTTGACTTGTACAGTACAACAGGGTACTCAATCAGTTTAGACTATCCTCAGGAAACATATACAACATCATTCAGTGATGTCGTTCCAGTCACCAGACATCCTCTGATGACCTATCACAACATGCAACAGGGTTGTTCATCAGCAGCTGACCTGTGGTAACACTACGATGTGTTGTTTAAATCAGTCACCAGCAGCTGACCTGTGGTAACACTACGATGTGTTGTTTAAATCAGTCACCAGCAGCTGACCTGTGGTAACACTACATTGTGTTGTCTAAATCAGTCACCAGCAGCTGACCTGTGGTAACACTACATTGTGTTGTTTAAATCATCAGTCATCAGCAGCTGACCTGTAGTAACACTACGTTGTGTTGTTTAAATCAGTCAGCAGCAGCTGACCTGTGGTAACACTACATTGTGTTGTTTAAATCAGTCATCAGCAGCTGACCTGTAGTAACACTACGTTGTGTTGCTTAAATCATCAGTCATCAGCAGCTGACCTGTGGTAACACTACATTGTGTTGTTTAAATCAGTCATCAGCAGCTGACCTGAGGTAACACTACGTTGTGTTGTTTAAATCATCAGTCATCAGCAGCTGACCTGTGGTAACACTACATTGTGTTGTTTAAATCAGTCATCAGCAGCTGACCTGTAGTAACACTACGTTGTGTTGTTTAAATGATCAGTCACCAGCAGCTGACCTGTGGTAACACTACATTGTGTTGTCTAAATCAGTCACCAGCAGCTGACCTGTGGTAACACTACATTGTGTTGTTTAAATCATCAGTAATCAGCAGCTGACCTGAGGTAACACTACGTTGTGTTGCTTAAATCATCAGTCATCAGCAGCTGACCTGAGGTAACACTACGTTGTGTTGTTTAAATCATCAGTCATCAGCAGCTGACCTGTGGTAACACTACATTGTGTTGTCTAAATCAGTCACCAGCAGCTGACCTGTGGTAACACTACATTGTGTTGTTTAAATCATCAGTAATCAGCAGCTGACCTGAGGTAACACTATGTTGTGTTGCTTAAATCATCAGTCATCAGCAGCTGACCTGAGGTAACACTACGTTGTGTTGTTTAAATCATCAGTCATCAGCAGCTGACCTGTGGTAACACTACATTGTGTTGTCTAAATCAGTCACCAGCAGCTGACCTGTGGTAAAACTACATTGTGTTGTTTAAATCATCAGTAATCAGCAGCTGACCTGAGGTAACACTACGTTGTGTTGCTTAAATCATCAGTCATCAGCAGCTGACCTGTGGTAACACTACGTTGTGTTGTTTAAATCATCAGTCATCAGCAGCTGACCTGTAGTAACACTACATTGTGTTGTCTAAATCAGTCACCAGCAGCTGACCTGTGGTAACACTACGTTGTGTTGTTTAAATCATCAGTAATCAGCAGCTGACCTGTGGTAACACTACATTGTGTTGTTTAAATCAGTCATCAGCAGCTGACCTGAGGTAACACTACGTTGTGTTGTTTAAATCATCAGTCATCAGCAGCTGACCTGTGGTAACACTACATTGTGTTGTCTAAATCATCAGTAATCAGCAGCTGACCTGAGGTAACACTACGTTGTGTTGCTTAAATCATCAGTCATCAGCAGCTGACCTGAGGTAACACTACGTTGTGTTGCTTAAATCATCAATAATCAGCAGCTGACCTGAGGTAACACTACGTTGTGTTGCTTAAATCATCAGTCATCAGCAGCTGACCTGTGGTAACACTACATTGTGTTGTTTAAATCAGTCATCAGCAGCTGACATGTGGTAACACTACATTGTGTTGTCTAAATCAGTCACCAGCAGGTGACCTGTGGTAACACTACATTGTGTTGTTTAAATCAGTCATCAGCAGCTGACCTGTGGTAACACTACATTGTGTTGTTTAAATCATCAGTAATCAGCAGCTGACCTGAGGTAACACTATGTTGTGTTGTTTAAATCATCAGTAATCAGCAGCTGACCTGTGGTATCACTACATTGTGTTGTCTAAATCAGTCACCAGCAGCTGACCTGTGGTAACACTACATTGTGTTGTTTAAATCATCAGTAATCAGCAGCTGACCTGAGGTAACACTACGTTGTGTTGTTTAAATCATCAGTAATCAGCAGCTGACCTGAGGTAACACTATGTTGTGTTGCTTAAATCATCAGTCATCAGCAGCTGACCTGAGGTAACACTACGTTGTGTTGTTTAAATCATCAGTCATCAGCAGCTGACCTGTGGTAACACTACATTGTGTTGTCTAAATCAGTCACCAGCAGCTGACCTGTGGTAACACTACATTGTGTTGTTTAAATCATCAGTAATCAGCAGCTGACCTGAGGTAACACTATGTTGTGTTGCTTAAATCATCAGTCATCAGCAGCTGACCTGAGGTAACACTACGTTGTGTTGTTTAAATCATCAGTCATCAGCAGCTGACCTGTGGTAACACTACATTGTGTTGTCTAAATCAGTCACCAGCAGCTGACCTGTGGTAAAACTACATTGTGTTGTTTAAATCATCAGTAATCAGCAGCTGACCTGAGGTAACACTACGTTGTGTTGCTTAAATCATCAGTCATCAGCAGCTGACCTGTGGTAACACTACGTTGTGTTGTTTAAATCATCAGTCATCAGCAGCTGACCTGTAGTAACACTACATTGTGTTGTCTAAATCAGTCACCAGCAGCTGACCTGTGGTAACACTACGTTGTGTTGTTTAAATCATCAGTAATCAGCAGCTGACCTGTGGTAACACTACATTGTGTTGTTTAAATCAGTCATCAGCAGCTGACCTGTGGTAACACTATGTTGTGTTGTTTAAATCATCAGTCATCAGCAGCTGACCTGAGGTAACACTACGTTGTGTTGTTTAAATCATCAGTCATCAGCAGCTGACCTGTGGTAACACTACATTGTGTTGTCTAAATCATCAGTAATCAGCAGCTGACCTGAGGTAACACTACGTTGTGTTGCTTAAATCATCAGTCATCAGCAGCTGACCTGAGGTAACACTACGTTGTGTTGCTTAAATCATCAATAATCAGCAGCTGACCTGAGGTAACACTACGTTGTGTTGCTTAAATCATCAGTCATCAGCAGCTGACCTGTGGTAACACTACATTGTGTTGTTTAAATCAGTCATCAGCAGCTGACCTGTGGTAACACTACATTGTGTTGTCTAAATCAGTCACCAGCAGGTGACCTGTGGTAACACTACATTGTGTTGTTTAAATCAGTCATCAGCAGCTGACCTGTGGTAACACTACATTGTGTTGTTTAAATCATCAGTAATCAGCAGCTGACCTGAGGTAACACTATGTTGTGTTGTTTAAATCATCAGTAATCAGCAGCTGACCTGTGGTATCACTACATTGTGTTGTCTAAATCAGTCACCAGCAGCTGACCTGTGGTAACACTACATTGTGTTGTTTAAATCATCAGTAATCAGCAGCTGACCTGAGGTAACACTACGTTGTGTTGCTTAAATCATCAGTCATCAGCAGCTGACCTGTGGTAACACTACGTTGTGTTGTTTAAATCATCAGTCATCAGCAGCTGACCTGTAGTAACACTACATTGTGTTGTCTAAATCAGTCACCAGCAGCTGACCTGTGGTAACACTACATTGTGTTGTTTAAATCATCAGTAATCAGCAGCTGACCTGAGGTAACACTATGTTGTGTTGCTTAAATCATCAGTCATCAGCAGCTGACCTGAGGTAATACTACGTTGTGTTGTTTAAATCATCAGTCATCAGCAGCTGACCTGTGTCAACACTACATTGTGTTGTTTAAATCAGTCATCAGCAGCTGACCTGTGGTAACACTACATTGTGTTGTTTAAATCATCAGTAATCAGCAGCTGACCTGAGGTAACACTACGTTGTGTTGCTTAAATCATCAGTCATCAGCAGCTGACCTGTGGTAACACTACGTTGTGTTGTTTAAATCATCAGTCATCAGCAGCTGACCTGTAGTAACACTACATTGTGTTGTCTAAATCAGTCACCAGCAGCTGACCTGTGGTAACACTACGTTGTGTTGTTTAAATCATCAGTCATCAGCAGCTGACCTGTGGTAACACTACATTGTGTTGTTTAAATCAGTCATCAGCAGCTGACCTGTGGTAACACTACATTGTGTTGTCTAAATCATCAGTAATCAGCAGCTGACCTGAGGTAACACTACGTTGTGTTGCTTAAATCATCAGTAATCAGCAGTTGACCTGTGGTATCACTACATTGTGTTGTCTAAATCAGTCACCAGCAGCTGACCTGTGGTAACACTACATTGTGTTGTCTAAATCAGTCACCAGCAGCTGACCTGTGGTAACACTACATTGTGTTGTTTAAATCATCAGTAATCAGCAGCTGACCTGAGGTAACACTACGTTGTGTTGCTTAAATCATCAGTCATCAGCAGCTGACCTGTGGTAACACTACGTTGTGTTGTTTAAATCATCAGTCATCAGCAGCTGACCTGTAGTAACACTACATTGTGTTGTCTAAATCAGTCACCAGCAGCTGACCTGTGGTAACACTACGTTGTGTTGTTTAAATCATCAGTAATCAGCAGCTGACCTGTGGTAACACTATGTTGTGTTGTTTAAATCATCAGTAATTAGCAGCTGACCTGTGGTATCACTACATTGTGTTGTCTAAATCAGTCACCAGCAGCTGACCTGTGGTAACACTACATTGTGTTGTTTAAATCATCAGTAATCAGCAGCTGACCTGAGGTAACACTATGTTGTGTTGCTTAAATCATCAGTCATCAGCAGCTGACCTGAGGTAACACTACGTTGTGTTGTTTAAATCATCAGTCATCAGCAGCTGACCTGTGGTAACACTACATTGTGTTGTTTAAATCAGTCATCAGCAGCTGACCTGTGGTAACACTACATTGTGTTGTTTAAATCATCAGTAATCAGCAGCTGACCTGAGGTAACACTACGTTGTGTTGCTTAAATCATCAGTCATCAGCAGCTGGCCTGAGGTAACACTACGTTGTGTTGTTTAAATCATCAGTCATCAGCAGCAGACCTGTGGTAACACTACATTGTGTTGTTTAAATCATCAGTAATCAGCAGCTGACCTGAGGTAACACTATGTTGTGTTGTTTAAATCATCAGTAATCAGCAGCTGACCTGTGGTATCACTACATTGTCTTGTCTAAATCAGTCACCAGCAGCTGACCTGTGGTAACACTACATTGTGTTGTTTAAATCATCAGTAATCAGCAGCTGACCTGAGGTAACACTACGTTGTGTTGCTTAAATCATCAGTAATCAGCAGCTGACCTGTGGTATCACTACATTGTGTTGTCTAAATCAGTCACCAGCAGCTGACCTGTGGTATCACTACATTGTGTTGTCTAAATCAGTCACCAGCAGCTGACCTGTGGTAACACTACATTGTGTTGTTTAAATCATCAGTAATCAGCAGCTGACCTGAGGTAACACTATGTTGTGTTGCTTAAATCATCAGTCATCAGCAGCTGACCTGAGGTAACACTACGTTGTGTTTTTTAAATCATCAGTCATCAGCAGCTGACCTGTAGTAACACTACATTGTGTTGTCTAAATCAGTCACCAGCAGCTGACCTGTGGTAACACTACATTGTGTTGTTTAAATCATCAGTAATCAGCAGCTGACCTGAGGTAACACTATGTTGTGTTGCTTAAATCATCAGTCATCAGCAGCTGACCTGAGGTAACACTACGTTGTGTTGTTTAAATCATCAGTCATCAGCAGCTGACCTGTAGTAACACTACATTGTGTTGTCTAAATCAGTCACCAGCAGCTGACCTGTGGTAACACTACATTGTGTTGTTTAAATCATCAGTAATCAGCAGCTGACCTGAGGTAACACTATGTTGTGTTGCTTAAATCATCAGTCATCAGCAGCTGACCTGAGGTAACACTACGTTGTGTTGTTTAAATCATCAGTCATCAGCAGCTGACCTGTGGTAACACTACATTGTGTTGTTTAAATCAGTCATCAGCAGCTGACCTGTGGTAACACTACATTGTGTTGTTTAAATCATCAGTAATCAGCAGCTGACCTGAGGTAACACTACGTTGTGTTGCTTAAATCATCAGTCATCAGCAGCTGACCTGTGGTAACACTACGTTGTGTTGTTTAAATCATCAGTCATCAGCAGCTGACCTGTAGTAACACTACATTGTGTTGTCTAAATCAGTCACCAGCAGCTGACCTGTGGTAACACTACGTTGTGTTGTTTAAATCATCAGTCATCAGCAGCTGACCTGTGGTAACACTACATTGTGTTGTTTAAATCAGTCATCAGCAGCTGACCTGTGGTAACACTATGTTGTGTTGTTTAAATCATCAGTCATCAGCAGCTGACCTGAGGTAACACTACGTTGTGTTGTTTAAATCATCAGTCATCAGCAGCTGACCTGTGGTGACACTACATTGTGTTGTCTAAATCATCAGTAATCAGCAGCTGACCTGAGGTAACACTACGTTGTGTTGCTTAAATCATCAGTAATCAGCAGCTGACCTGTGGTATCACTACATTGTGTTGTCTAAATCAGTCACCAGCAGCTGACCTGTGGTATCACTACATTGTGTTGTCTAAATCAGTCACCAGCAGCTGACCTGTGGTAACACTACATTGTGTTGTTTAAATCATCAGTAATCAGCAGCTGACCTGAGGTAACACTATGTTGTGTTGCTTAAATCATCAGTCATCAGCAGCTGACCTGAGGTAACACTACGTTGTGTTGTTTAAATCATCAGTCATCAGCAGCTGACCTGTGGTAACACTACATTGTGTTGTTTAAATCAGTCATCAGCAGCTGACCTGTGGTAACACTACATTGTGTTGTTTAAATCATCAGTAATCAGCAGCTGACCTGAGGTAACACTACGTTGTGTTGCTTAAATCATCAGTCATCAGCAGCTGGCCTGAGGTAACACTACGTTGTGTTGTTTAAATCATCAGTCATCAGCAGCTGACCTGTGGTAACACTACATTGTGTTGTTTAAATCATCAGTAATCAGCAGCTGACCTGAGGTAACACTATGTTGTGTTGTTTAAATCATCAGTAATCAGCAGCTGACCTGTGGTATCACTACATTGTCTTGTCTAAATCAGTCACCAGCAGCTGACCTGTGGTAACACTACATTGTGTTGTTTAAATCATCAGTAATCAGCAGCTGACCTGAGGTAACACTACGTTGTGTTGCTTAAATCATCAGTAATCAGCAGCTGACCTGTGGTATCACTACATTGTGTTGTCTAAATCAGTCACCAGCAGCTGACCTGTGGTATCACTACATTGTGTTGTCTAAATCAGTCACCAGCAGCTGACCTGTGGTAACACTACATTGTGTTGTTTAAATCATCAGTAATCAGCAGCTGACCTGAGGTAACACTATGTTGTGTTGCTTAAATCATCAGTCATCAGCAGCTGACCTGAGGTAACACTACGTTGTGTTGTTTAAATCATCAGTCATCAGCAGCTGACCTGTAGTAACACTACATTGTGTTGTCTAAATCAGTCACCAGCAGCTGACCTGTGGTAACACTACATTGTGTTGTTTAAATCATCAGTAATCAGCAGCTGACCTGAGGTAACACTATGTTGTGTTGCTTAAATCATCAGTCATCAGCAGCTGACCTGAGGTAACACTACGTTGTGTTGTTTAAATCATCAGTCATCAGCAGCTGACCTGTGGTAACACTACATTGTGTTGTTTAAATCAGTCATCAGCAGCTGACCTGTGGTAACACTACATTGTGTTGTTTAAATCATCAGTAATCAGCAGCTGACCTGAGGTAACACTACGTTGTGTTGCTTAAATCATCAGTCATCAGCAGCTGACCTGTGGTAACACTACGTTGTGTTGTTTAAATCATCAGTCATCAGCAGCTGACCTGTAGTAACACTACATTGTGTTGTCTAAATCAGTCACCAGCAGCTGACCTGTGGTAACACTACGTTGTGTTGTTTAAATCATCAGTCATCAGCAGCTGACCTGTGGTAACACTACATTGTGTTGTTTAAATCAGTCATCAGCAGCTGACCTGTGGTAACACTATGTTGTGTTGTTTAAATCATCAGTCATCAGCAGCTGACCTGAGGTAACACTACGTTGTGTTGTTTAAATCATCAGTCATCAGCAGCTGACCTGTGGTAACACTACATTGTGTTGTCTAAATCATCAGTAATCAGCAGCTGACCTGAGGTAACACTACGTTGTGTTGCTTAAATCATCAGTAATCAGCAGCTGACCTGTGGTATCACTACATTGTGTTGTCTAAATCAGTCACCAGCAGCTGACCTGTGGTATCACTACATTGTGTTGTCTAAATCAGTCACCAGCAGCTGACCTGTGGTAACACTACATTGTGTTGTTTAAATCATCAGTAATCAGCAGCTGACCTGAGGTAACACTATGTTGTGTTGCTTAAATCATCAGTCATCAGCAGCTGACCTGAGGTAACACTACGTTGTGTTTTTTAAATCATCAGTCATCAGCAGCTGACCTGTGGTAACACTACATTGTGTTGTTTAAATCAGTCATCAGCAGCTGACCTGTGGTAACACTACATTGTGTTGTTTAAATCATCAGTAATCAGCAGCTGACCTGAGGTAACACTACGTTGTGTTGCTTAAATCATCAGTCATCAGCAGCTGACCTGTGGTAACACTACGTTGTGTTGTTTAAATCATCAGTCATCAGCAGCTGACCTGTAGTAACACTACATTGTGTTGTCTAAATCAGTCACCAGCAGCTGACCTGTGGTAACACTACGTTGTGTTGTTTAAATCATCAGTAATCAGCAGCTGACCTGTAGTAACACTACATTGTGTTGTCTAAATCAGTCACCAGCAGCTGACCTGTGGTAACACTACATTGTGTTGTTTAAATCATCAGTAATCAGCAGCTGACCTGAGGTAACACTATGTTGTGTTGCTTAAATCATCAGTCATCAGCAGCTGACCTGAGGTAACACTACGTTGTGTTGTTTAAATCATCAGTCATCAGCAGCTGACCTGTGGTAACACTACATTGTGTTGTTTAAATCAGTCATCAGCAGCTGACCTGTGGTAACACTACATTGTGTTGTTTAAATCATCAGTAATCAGCAGCTGACCTGAGGTAACACTACGTTGTGTTGCTTAAATCATCAGTCATCAGCAGCTGACCTGTGGTAACACTACGTTGTGTTGTTTAAATCATCAGTCATCAGCAGCTGACCTGTAGTAACACTACATTGTGTTGTCTAAATCAGTCACCAGCAGCTGACCTGCGGTAACACTACGTTGTGTTGTTTAAATCATCAGTAATCAGCAGCTGACCTGTAGTAACACTACATTGTGTTGTCTAAATCAGTCACCAGCAGCTGACCTGTGGTAACACTACGTTGTGTTGTTTAAATCATCAGTCATCAGCAGCTGACCTGAGGTAACACTACGTTGTGTTGTTTAAATCATCAGTCATCAGCAGCTGACCTGTGGTAACACTACATTGTGTTGTTTAAATCAGTCATCAGCAGCTGACCTGTGGTAACACTACATTGTGTTGTTTAAATCATCAGTAATCAGCAGCTGACCTGAGGTAACACTACGTTGTGTTGCTTAAATCATCAGTCATCAGCAGCTGACCTGTGGTAACACTACATTGTGTTGTTTAAATCATCAGTAATCAGCAGCTGACCTGAGGTAACACTACGTTGTGTTGCTTAAATCATCAGTCATCAGCAGCTGACCTGTGGTAACACTACGTTGTGTTGTTTAAATCATCAGTCATCAGCAGCTGACCTGTAGTAACACTACATTGTGTTGTCTAAATCAGTCACCAGCAGCTGACCTGTGGTAACACTACGTTGTGTTGTTTAAATCATCAGTAATCAGCAGCTGACCTGTAGTAACACTACATTGTGTTGTCTAAATCAGTCACCAGCAGCTGACCTGTGGTAACACTACGTTGTGTTGTTTAAATCATCAGTCATCAGCAGCTGACCTGTGGTAACACTACATTGTGTTGTTTAAATCAGTCATCAGCAGCTGACCTGTGGTAACACTATGTTCAAATCAAATCAAATCAAATCAAATTTATTTATATAGCCCTTCGTACATCAGCTGATATCTCAAAGTGCTGTACAGAAACCCAGCCTAAAACCCCAAACAGCAAACAATGCAGGTGTAAAAGCACGGTGGCTAGGAAAAACTCCCTAGAAAGGCCAAAACCTAGGAAGAAACCTAGAGAGGAACCAGGCTATGTGGGGTGGCCAGTCCCCTTCTGGCTGTGCCGGGTAGAGATTATAACAGAACATGACCAAGATGTTCAAATGTTCATAAATGACCAGCATGGTCGAATAATAATAAGGCAGAACAGTTGAAACTGGAGCAGCAGCACAGTCAGGTGGACTGGGGACAGCAAGGAGTCATCATGTCAGGTAGTCCTGGGGCACGGTCCTAGGGCTCAGGTCCTCCGAGAGAGAGAGAAAGAAAGAGAGAATTAGAGAGAGCATATGTGGGGTGGCCAGTCCTCTTCTGGCTGTGCCGGGTGGAGATTATAACAGAACGTGGCCAAGATGTTCAAATGTTCATAAATGACCAGCATGGTTGAATAATATGTTGTGTTGTTTAAATCATCAGTCATCAGCAGCTGACCTGAGGTAACACTACGTTGTGTTGTTTAAATCATCAGTCATCAGCAGCTGACCTGTGGTAACACTACATTGTGTTGTCTAAATCATCAGTAATCAGCAGCTGACCTGAGGTAACACTACGTTGTGTTGCTTAAATCATCAGTAATCAGCTGCTGACCTGTGGTATCACTACATTGTGTTGTCTAAATCAGTCACCAGCAGCTGACCTGTGGTAACACTACATTGTGTTGTCTAAATCAGTCACCAGCAGCTGACCTGTGGTAACACTACATTGTGTTGTTTAAATCATCAGTAATCAGCAGCTGACCTGAGGTAACACTACGTTGTGTTGCTTAAATCATCAGTCATCAGCAGCTGACCTGTGGTAACACTACGCTGTGTTGTTTAAATCATCAGTCATCAGCAGCTGACCTGTAGTAACACTACATTGTGTTGTCTAAATCAGTCACCAGCAGCTGACCTGTGGTAACACTACGTTGTGTTGTTTAAATCATCAGTAATCAGCAGCTGACCTGTGGTAACACTATGTTGTGTTGTTTAAATCATCAGTAATTAGCAGCTGACCTGTGGTATCACTACATTGTGTTGTCTAAATCAGTCACCAGCAGCTGACCTGTGGTAACACTACATTGTGTTGTTTAAATCATCAGTAATCAGCAGCTGACCTGAGGTAACACTACGTTGTGTTGCTTAAATCATCAGTCATCAGCAGCTGACCTGTGGTAACACTACGTTGTGTTGTCTAAATCAGTCACCAGCAGCTGACCTGTGGTAACACTACATTGTGTTGTTTAAATCATCAGTAATCAGCAGCTGACCTGAGGTAACACTATGTTGTGTTGCTTAAATCATCAGTCATCAGCAGCTGACCTGAGGTAACACTACGTTGTGTTGTTTAAATCCTCAGTCATCAGCAGCTGACCTGTGGTAACACTACATTGTGTTGTTTAAATCAGTCATCAGCAGCTGACCTGTGGTAACACTACATTGTGTTGTTTAAATCATCAGTAATCAGCAGCTGACCTGAGGTAACACTACGTTGTGTTGCTTAAATCATCAGTCATCAGCAGCTGACCTGTGGTAACACTACGTTGTGTTGTTTAAATCATCAGTCATCAGCAGCTGACCTGTAGTAACACTACATTGTGTTGTCTAAATCAGTCACCAGCAGCTGACCTGTGGTAACACTACGTTGTGTTGTTTAAATCATCAGTAATCAGCAGCTGACCTGTGGTAACACTACATTGTGTTGTTTAAATCAGTCATCAGCAGCTGACCTGTGGTAACACTATGTTGTGTTGTTTAAATCATCAGTCATCAGCAGCTGACCTGAGTTAACACTACGTTGTGTTGTTTAAATCATCAGTCATCAGCAGCTGACCTGTGGTAACACTACATTGTGTTGTCTAAATCATCAGTAATCAGCAGCTGACCTGAGGTAACACTACGTTGTGTTGCTTAAATCATCAGTAATCAGCAGCTGACCTGTGGTATCACTACATTGTGTTGTCTAAATCAGTCACCAGCAGCTGACCTGTGGTAACACTACATTGTGTTGTCTAAATCAGTCACCAGCAGCTGACCTGTGGTAACACTACATTGTGTTGTTTAAATCATCAGTAATCAGCAGCTGACCTGAGGTAACACTACGTTGTGTTGCTTAAATCATCAGTCATCAGCAGCTGACCTGTGGTAACACTACGTTGTGTTGTTTAAATCATCAGTCATCAGCAGCTGACCTGTAGTAACACTACATTGTGTTGTCTAAATCAGTCACCAGCAGCTGACCTGTGGTAACACTACGTTGTGTTGTTTAAATCATCAGTAATCAGCAGCTGACCTGTGGTAACACTACATTGTGTTGTTTAAATCAGTCATCAGCAGCTGACCTGTGGTAACACTATGTTGTGTTGTTTAAATCATCAGTCATCAGCAGCTGACCTGAGGTAACACTACGTTGTGTTGTTTAAATCATCAGTCATCAGCAGCTGACCTGTGGTAACACTACATTGTGTTGTCTAAATCATCAGTAATCAGCAGCTGACCTGAGGTAACACTACGTTGTGTTGCTTAAATCATCAGTCATCAGCAGCTGACCTGTGGTAACACTACATTGTGTTGTTTAAATCAGTCATCAGCAGCTGGCCTGTGGTAACACTATGTTGTGTTGTTTAAATCATCAGTCATCAGCAGCTGACCTGAGGTAACACTACGTTGTGTTGTTTAAATCATCAGTCATCAGCAGCTGACCTGTGGTAACACTACATTGTGTTGTCTAAATCATCAGTCATCAGCAGCTGACCTGTGGTAACACTACATTGTGTTGTTTAAATCATCAGTAATCAGCAGCTGACCTGAGGTAACACTACGTTGTGTTGCTTAAATCATCAGTCATCAGCAGCTGACCTGTGGTAACACTACGTTGTGTTGTTTAAATCATCAGTCATAAGCAGCTGACCTGTAGTAACACTACATTGTGTTGTCTAAATCAGTCACCAGCAGCTGACCTGTGGTAACACTACGTTGTGTTGTTTAAATCATCAGTAATCAGCAGCTGACCTGTAGTAACACTACATTGTGTTGTCTAAATCAGTCACCAGCAGCTGACCTGTGGTAACACTACGTTGTGTTGTTTAAATCATCAGTCATCAGCAGCTGACCTGTGGTAACACTACATTGTGTTGTTTAAATCAGTCATCAGCAGCTGACCTGTGGTAACACTATGTTGTGTTGTCTAAATCAGTCACCAGCAGCTGACCTGTGGTAACACTACATTGTGTTGTTTAAATCATCAGTAATCAGCAGCTGACCTGAGGTAACACTACGTTGTGTTGCTTAAATCATCAGTCATCAGCAGCTGACCTGTGGTAACACTACGTTGTGTTGTTTAAATCATCAGTCATCAGCAGCTGACCTGTAGTAACACTACATTGTGTTGTCTAAATCAGTCACCAGCAGCTGACCTGTGGTAACACTACGTTGTGTTGTTTAAATCATCAGTAATCAGCAGCTGACCTGTGGTAACACTACATTGTGTTGTTTAAATCAGTCATCAGCAGCTGACCTGTGGTAACACTATGTTGTGTTGTTTAAATCATCAGTCATCAGCAGCTGACCTGAGGTAACACTACGTTGTGTTGTTTAAATCATCAGTCATCAGCAGCTGACCTGTGGTAACACTACATTGTGTTGTCTAAATCATCAGTAATCAGCAGCTGACCTGAGGTAACACTACGTTGTGTTGCTTAAATCATCAGTCATCAGCAGCTGACCTGTGGTAACACTACATTGTGTTGTTTAAATCAGTCATCAGCAGCTGGCCTGTGGTAACACTATGTTGTGTTGTTTAAATCATCAGTCATCAGCAGCTGACCTGAGGTAACACTACGTTGTGTTGTTTAAATCATCAGTCATCAGCAGCTGACCTGTGGTAACACTACATTGTGTTGTCTAAATCATCAGTCATCAGCAGCTGACCTGTGGTAACACTACATTGTGTTGTTTAAATCATCAGTAATCAGCAGCTGACCTGAGGTTACACTACGTTGTGTTGCTTAAATCATCAGTCATCAGCAGCTGACCTGTGGTAACACTACGTTGTGTTGTTTAAATCATCAGTCATCAGCAGCTGACCTGTAGTAACACTACATTGTGTTGTCTAAATCAGTCACCAGCAGCTGACCTGTGGTAACACTACGTTGTGTTGTTTAAATCATCAGTAATCAGCAGCTGACCTGTAGTAACACTACATTGTGTTGTCTAAATCAGTCACCAGCAGCTGACCTGTGGTAACACTACGTTGTGTTGTTTAAATCATCAGTCATCAGCAGCTGACCTGTGGTAACACTACATTGTGTTGTTTAAATCAGTCATCAGCAGCTGACCTGTGGTAACACTATGTTGTGTTGTTTAAATCATCAGTCATCAGCAGCTGACCTGAGGTAACACTACGTTGTGTTGTTTAAATCATCAGTCATCAGCAGCTGACCTGTGGTAACACTACATTGTGTTGTCTAAATCATCAGTAATCAGCAGCTGACCTGAGGTAACACTACGTTGTGTTGCTTAAATCATCAGTAATCAGCAGCTGACCTGTGGTATCACTACATTGTGTTGTCTAAATCAGTCACCAGCAGCTGACCTGTGGTAACACTACATTGTGTTGTCTAAATCAGTCACCAGCAGCTGACCTGTGGTAACACTACATTGTGTTGTTTAAATCATCAGTAATCAGCAGCTGACCTGAGGTAACACTACGTTGTGTTGCTTAAATCATCAGTCATCAGCAGCTGACCTGTGGTAACACTACGCTGTGTTGTTTAAATCATCAGTCATCAGCAGCTGACCTGTAGTAACACTACATTGTGTTGTCTAAATCAGTCACCAGCAGCTGACCTGTGGTAACACTACGTTGTGTTGTTTAAATCATCAGTAATCAGCAGCTGACCTGTGGTAACACTATGTTGTGTTGTTTAAATCATCAGTAATTAGCAGCTGACCTGTGGTATCACTACATTGTGTTGTCTAAATCAGTCACCAGCAGCTGACCTGTGGTAACACTACATTGTGTTGTTTAAATCATCAGTAATCAGCAGCTGACCTGAGGTAACACTACGTTGTGTTGCTTAAATCATCAGTCATCAGCAGCTGACCTGTGGTATCACTACATTGTGTTGTCTAAATCAGTCACCAGCAGCTGACCTGTGGTAACACTACATTGTGTTGTCTAAATCAGTCACCAGCAGCTGACCTGTGGTAACACTACATTGTGTTGTTTAAATCATCAGTAATCAGCAGCTGACCTGAGGTAACACTACGTTGTGTTGCTTAAATCATCAGTCATCAGCAGCTGACCTGTGGTAACACTACGCTGTGTTGTTTAAATCATCAGTCATCAGCAGCTGACCTGTAGTAACACTACATTGTGTTGTCTAAATCAGTCACCAGCAGCTGACCTGTGGTAACACTACGTTGTGTTGTTTAAATCATCAGTAATCAGCAGCTGACCTGTGGTAACACTATGTTGTGTTGTTTAAATCATCAGTAATTAGCAGCTGACCTGTGGTATCACTACATTGTGTTGTCTAAATCAGTCACCAGCAGCTGACCTGTGGTAACACTACATTGTGTTGTTTAAATCATCAGTAATCAGCAGCTGACCTGAGGTAACACTACGTTGTGTTGCTTAAATCATCAGTCATCAGCAGCTGACCTGTGGTAACACTACGTTGTGTTGTCTAAATCAGTCACCAGCAGCTGACCTGTGGTAACACTACATTGTGTTGTTTAAATCATCAGTAATCAGCAGCTGACCTGAGGTAACACTACGTTGTGTTGCTTAAATCATCAGTCATCAGCAGCTGACCTGTGGTAACACTACGCTGTGTTGTTTAAATCATCAGTCATCAGCAGCTGACCTGTGGTAACACTATGTTGTGTTGTTTAAATCATCAGTAATTAGCAGCTGACCTGTGGTATCACTACATTGTGTTGTCTAAATCAGTCACCAGCAGCTGACCTGTGGTAACACTACATTGTGTTGTTTAAATCATCAGTAATCAGCAGCTGACCTGAGGTAACACTACGTTGTGTTGCTTAAATCATCAGTCATCAGCAGCTGACCTGTGGTAACACTACGTTGTGTTGTCTAAATCAGTCACCAGCAGCTGACCTGTGGTAACACTACATTGTGTTGTTTAAATCATCAGTAATCAGCAGCTGACCTGAGGTAACACTATGTTGTGTTGCTTAAATCATCAGTCATCAGCAGCTGACCTGAGGTAACACTACGTTGTGTTGTTTAAATCATCAGTCATCAGCAGCTGACCTGTGGTAACACTACATTGTGTTGTTTAAATCAGTCATCAGCAGCTGACCTGTGGTAACACTACATTGTGTTGTTTAAATCATCAGTAATCAGCAGCTGACCTGAGGTAACACTACGTTGTGTTGCTTAAATCATCAGTCATCAGCAGCTGACCTGTGGTAACACTACGTTGTGTTGTTTAAATCATCAGTCATCAGCAGCTGACCTGTAGTAACACTACATTGTGTTGTCTAAATCAGTCACCAGCAGCTGACCTGTGGTAACACTACGTTGTGTTGTTTAAATCATCAGTAATCAGCAGCTGACCTGTGGTAACACTACATTGTGTTGTTTAAATCAGTCATCAGCAGCTGACCTGTGGTAACACTATGTTGTGTTGTTTAAATCATCAGTCATCAGCAGCTGACCTGAGGTAACACTACGTTGTGTTGTTTAAATCATCAGTCATCAGCAGCTGACCTGTGGTAACACTACATTGTGTTGTCTAAATCATCAGTAATCAGCAGCTGACCTGAGGTAACACTACGTTGTGTTGCTTAAATCATCAGTAATCAGCAGCTGACCTGTGGTATCACTACATTGTGTTGTCAAAATCAGTCACCAGCAGCTGACCTGTGGTAACACTACATTGTGTTGTCTAAATCAGTCACCAGCAGCTGACCTGTGGTAACACTACATTGTGTTGTTTAAATCATCAGTAATCAGCAGCTGACCTGAGGTAACACTATGTTGTGTTGTTTAAATCATCAGTAATCAGCAGCTGACCTGTGGTATCACTACATTGTGTTGTCTAAATCAGTCACCAGCAGCTGACCTGTGGTAACACTACATTGTGTTGTTTAAATCATCAGTAATCAGCAGCTGACCTGAGGTAACACTACGTTGTGTTGCTTAAATCATCAGTCATCAGCAGCTGACCTGTGGTAACACTACGTTGTGTTGTTTAAATCATCAGTCATCAGCAGCTGACCTGTAGTAACACTACATTGTGTTGTCTAAATCAGTCACCAGCAGCTGACCTGTGGTAACACTACATTGTGTTTTTTAAATCATCAGTAATCAGCAGCTGACCTGAGGTAACACTACGTTGTGTTGCTTAAATCATCAGTCATCAGCAGCTGACCTGTGGTAACACTACGTTGTGTTGTTTAAATCATCAGTCATCAGCAGCTGACCTGTAGTAACACTACATTGTGTTGTCTAAATCAGTCACCAGCAGCTGACCTGTGGTAACACTACGTTGGGTTGTTTAAATCATCAGTAATCAGCAGCTGACCTGTGGTAACACTAAATTGTGTTGTTTAAATCAGTCATCAGCAGCTGACCTGTGGTAACACTATGTTGTGTTGTTTAAATCATCAGTCATCAGCAGCTGACCTGAGGTAACACTACGTTGTGTTGTTTAAATCATCAGTCATCAGCAGCTGACCTGTGGTAACACTACATTGTGTTGTCTAAATCATCAGTAATCAGCAGCTGACCTGAGGTAACACTACGTTGTGTTGCTTAAATCATCAGTCATCAGCAGCTGACCTGTGGTAACACTACATTGTGTTGTTTAAATCAGTCATCAGTAGCTGGCCTGTGGTAACACTATGTTGTGTTGTTTAAATCATCAGTCATCAGCAGCTGACCTGTGGTAACACTACGCTGTGTTGTTTAAATCATCAGTCATCAGCAGCTGACCTGTAGTAACACTACATTGTGTTGTCTAAATCAGTCACCAGCAGCTGACCTGTGGTAACACTACGTTGTGTTGTTTAAATCATCAGTAGTCAGCAGCTGACCTGTGGTAACACTATGTTGTGTTGTTTAAATCATCAGTAATTAGCAGCTGACCTGTGGTATCACTACATTGTGTTGTCTAAATCAGTCACCAGCAGCTGACCTGTGGTAACACTACATTGTGTTGTTTAAATCATCAGTAATCAGCAGCTGACCTGAGGTAACACTACGTTGTGTTGCTTAAATCATCAGTCATCAGCAGCTGACCTGTGGTAACACTACGTTGTGTTGTCTAAATCAGTCACCAGCAGCTGACCTGTGGTAACACTACATTGTGTTGTTTAAATCATCAGTAATCAGCAGCTGACCTGAGGTAACACTATGTTGTGTTGCTTAAATCATCAGTCATCAGCAGCTGACCTGAGGTAACACTACGTTGTGTTGTTTAAATCATCAGTCATCAGCAGCTGACCTGTGGTAACACTACATTGTGTTGTTTAAATCAGTCATCAGCAGCTGACCTGTGGTAACACTACATTGTGTTGTTTAAATCATCAGTAATCAGCAGCTGACCTGAGGTAACACTACGTTGTGTTGCTTAAATCATCAGTCATCAGCAGCTGACCTGTGGTAACACTACGTTGTGTTGTTTAAATCATCAGTCATCAGCAGCTGACCTGTAGTAACACTACATTGTGTTGTCTAAATCAGTCACCAGCAGCTGACCTGTGGTAACACTACGTTGTGTTGTTTAAATCATCAGTAATCAGCAGCTGACCTGTGGTAACACTACATTGTGTTGTTTAAATCAGTCATCAGCAGCTGACCTGTGGTAACACTATGTTGTGTTGTTTAAATCATCAGTCATCAGCAGCTGACCTGAGGTAACACTACGTTGTGTTGTTTAAATCATCAGTCATCAGCAGCTGACCTGTGGTAACACTACATTGTGTTGTCTAAATCATCAGTAATCAGCAGCTGACCTGAGGTAACACTACGTTGTGTTGCTTAAATCATCAGTAATCAGCAGCTGACCTGTGGTATCACTACATTGTGTTGTCTAAATCAGTCACCAGCAGCTGACCTGTGGTAACACTACATTGTGTTGTCTAAATCAGTCACCAGCAGCTGACCTGTGGTAACACTACATTGTGTTGTTTAAATCATCAGTAATCAGCAGCTGACCTGAGGTAACACTACGTTGTGTTGCTTAAATCATCAGTCATCAGCAGCTGACCTGTGGTAACACTACGTTGTGTTGTTTAAATCATCAGTCATCAGCAGCTGACCTGTAGTAACACTACATTGTGTTGTCTAAATCAGTCACCAGCAGCTGACCTGTGGTAACACTACGTTGTGTTGTTTAAATCATCAGTAATCAGCAGCTGACCTGTGGTAACACTACATTGTGTTGTTTAAATCAGTCATCAGCAGCTGACCTGTGGTAACACTATGTTGTGTTGTTTAAATCATCAGTCATCAGCAGCTGACCTGTGGTAACACTACGTTGTGTTGTTTAAATCATCAGTAATCAGCAGCTGACCTGTGGTATCACTACATTGTGTTGTCTAAATCAGTCACCAGCAGCTGACCTGTGGTAACACTACATTGTGTTGTCTAAATCAGTCACCAGCAGCTGACCTGTGGTAACACTACATTGTGTTGTTTAAATCATCAGTAATCAGCAGCTGACCTGAGGTAACACTACGTTGTGTTGCTTAAATCATCAGTCATCAGCAGCTGACCTGTGGTAACACTACGTTGTGTTGTTTAAATCATCAGTCATCAGCAGCTGACCTGTAGTAACACTACATTGTGTTGTCTAAATCAGTCACCAGCAGCTGACCTGTGGTAACACTACGTTGTGTTGTTTAAATCATCAGTAATCAGCAGCTGACCTGTGGTAACACTAAATTGTGTTGTTTAAATCAGTCATCAGCAGCTGACCTGTGGTAACACTATGTTGTGTTGTTTAAATCATCAGTCATCAGCAGCTGACCTGAGGTAACACTACGTTGTGTTGTTTAAATCATCAGTCATCAGCAGCTGACCTGTGGTAACACTACATTGTGTTGTCTAAATCATCAGTAATCAGCAGCTGACCTGAGGTAACACTACGTTGTGTTGCTTAAATCATCAGTCATCAGCAGCTGACCTGTGGTAACACTACATTGTGTTGTTTAAATCAGTCATCAGCAGCTGGCCTGTGGTAACACTATGTTGTGTTGTTTAAATCATCAGTCATCAGCAGCTGACCTGAGGTAACACTACGTTGTGTTGTTTAAATCATCAGTCATCAGCAGCTGACCTGTGGTAACACTACATTGTGTTGTCTAAATCATCAGTAATCAGCAGCTGACCTGAGGTAACACTACGTTGTGTTGCTTAAATCATCAGTAATCAGCAGCTGACCTGTGGTATCACTACATTGTGTTGTCTAAATCAGTCACCAGCAGCTGACCTGTGGTAACACTACATTGTGTTGTCTAAATCAGTCACCAGCAGCTGACCTGTGGTAACACTACATTGTGTTGTTTAAATCATCAGTAATCAGCAGCTGACCTGAGGTAACACTACGTTGTGTTGCTTAAATCATCAGTCATCAGCAGCTGACCTGTGGTAACACTACGTTGTGTTGTTTAAATCATCAGTCATCAGCAGCTGACCTGTAGTAACACTACATTGTGTTGTCTAAATCAGTCACCAGCAGCTGACCTGTGGTAACACTACGTTGTGTTGTTTAAATCATCAGTAATCAGCAGCTGACCTGTGGTAACACTACATTGTGTTGTTTAAATCAGTCATCAGCAGCTGACCTGTGGTAACACTATGTTGTGTTGTTTAAATCATCAGTCATCAGCAGCTGACCTGTGGTAACACTACGTTGTGTTGTTTAAATCATCAGTAATCAGCAGCTGACCTGTGGTATCACTACATTGTGTTGTCTAAATCAGTCACCAGCAGCTGACCTGTGGTAACACTACATTGTGTTGTCTAAATCAGTCACCAGCAGCTGACCTGTGGTAACACTACATTGTGTTGTTTAAATCATCAGTAATCAGCAGCTGACCTGAGGTAACACTACGTTGTGTTGCTTAAATCATCAGTCATCAGCAGCTGACCTGTGGTAACACTACGTTGTGTTGTTTAAATCATCAGTCATCAGCAGCTGACCTGTAGTAACACTACATTGTGTTGTCTAAATCAGTCACCAGCAGCTGACCTGTGGTAACACTACGTTGTGTTGTTTAAATCATCAGTAATCAGCAGCTGACCTGTGGTAACACTAAATTGTGTTGTTTAAATCAGTCATCAGCAGCTGACCTGTGGTAACACTATGTTGTGTTGTTTAAATCATCAGTCATCAGCAGCTGACCTGAGGTAACACTACGTTGTGTTGTTTAAATCATCAGTCATCAGCAGCTGACCTGTGGTAACACTACATTGTGTTGTCTAAATCATCAGTAATCAGCAGCTGACCTGAGGTAACACTACGTTGTGTTGCTTAAATCATCAGTCATCAGCAGCTGACCTGTGGTAACACTACATTGTGTTGTTTAAATCAGTCATCAGCAGCTGGCCTGTGGTAACACTATGTTGTGTTGTTTAAATCATCAGTCATCAGCAGCTGACCTGAGGTAACACTACGTTGTGTTGTTTAAATCATCAGTCATCAGCAGCTGACCTGTGGTAACACTACATTGTGTTGTCTAAATCATCAGTAATCAGCAGCTGACCTGAGGTAACACTACGTTGTGTTGCTTAAATCATCAGTCATCAGCAGCTGACCTGTGGTAACACTACATTGTGTTGTTTAAATCAGTCATCAGCAGCTGACCTGTGGTAACACTACATTGTGTTGTCTAAATCAGTCACCAGCAGGTCACCTGTGGTAACACTACATTGTGTTGTTTAAATCATCAGTAATCAGCAGCTGACCTGAGGTAACACTACGTTGTGTTGCTTAAATCATCAGTCATCAGCAGCTGACCTGAGGTAACACTACGTTGTGTTGTTTAAATCATCAGTCATCAGCAGCTGACCTGTGGTAACACTACATTGTGTTGTTTAAATCATCAGTAATCAGCAGCTGACCTGAGGTAACACTATGTTGTGTTGTTTAAATCATCAGTAATCAGCAGCTGACCTGTGGTATCACTACATTGTGTTGTCTAAATCAGTCACCAGCAGCTGACCTGTGGTAACACTACATTGTGTTGTTTAAATCATCAGTAATCAGCAGCTGACCTGAGGTAACACTACGTTGTGTTGCTTAAATCATCAGTCATCAGCAGCTGACCTGTGGTAACACTACGTTGTGTTGTTTAAATCATCAGTCATCAGCAGCTGACCTGTAGTAACACTACATTGTGTTGTCTAAATCAGTCACCAGCAGCTGACCTGTGGTAACACTACATTGTGTTGTTTAAATCATCAGTAATCAGCAGCTGACCTGAGGTAACACTACGTTGTGTTGCTTAAATCATCAGTCATCAGCAGCTGACCTGTGGTAACACTACGTTGTGTTGTTTAAATCATCAGTCATCAGCAGCTGACCTGTAGTAACACTACATTGTGTTGTCTAAATCAGTCATCAGCAGCTGACCTGTGGTAACACTACGTTGTGTTGTTTAAATCATCAGTAATCAGCAGCTGACCTGTGGTAACACTACATTGTGTTGTTTAAATCAGTCATCAGCAGCTGACCTGTGGTAACACTATGTTGTGTTGTTTAAATCATCAGTCATCAGCAGCTGACCTGAGGTAACACTACGTTGTGTTGTTTAAATCATCAGTCATCAGCAGCTGACCTGTGGTAACACTACATTGTGTTGTCTAAATCATCAGTAATCAGCAGCTGACCTGAGGTAACACTACGTTGTGTTGCTTAAATCATCAGTCATCAGCAGCTGTCCTGTGGTAACACTACATTGTGTTGTTTAAATCAGTCATCAGCAGCTGGCCTGTGGTAACACTATGTTGTGTTGTTTAAATCATCAGTAATCAGCAGCTGACCTGTGGTATCACTACATTGTGTTGTCTAAATCAGTAATCAGCAGCTGACCTGAGGTAACACTACGTTGTGTTGCTTAAATCATCAGTCATCAGCAGCTGACCTGAGGTAACACTACGTTGTGTTGTTTAAATCATCAGTCATCAGCAGCTGACCTGTGGTAACACTACATTGTGTTGTTTAAATCATCAGTAATCAGCAGCTGACCTGAGGTAACACTACGTTGTGTTGCTTAAATCATCAGTCATCAGCAGCTGACCTGTGGTAACACTACGTTGTGTTGTTTAAATCATCAGTCATCAGCAGCTGACCTGAGGTAACACTACATTGTGTTGTCTAAATCAGTCACCAGCAGCTGACCTGTGGTAACACTACATTGTGTTGTTTAAATCATCAGTAATCAGCAGCTGACCTGAGGTAACACTACGTTGTGTTGTTTAAATCATCAGTCATCAGCAGCTGACCTGTAGTAACACTACATTGTGTTGTCTAAATCAGTCACCAGCAGCTGACCTGTGGTAACACTACGTTGTGTTGTTTAAATCATCAGTAATCAGCAGCTGACCTGTGGTATCACTACATTGTGTTGTCTAAATCAGTCACCAGCAGCTGAACTGTGGTAACACTACATTGTGTTGTTTAAATCATCAGTCATCAGCAGCTGACCTGTGGTAACACTACATTGTGTTGTCTAAATCATCAGTAATCAGCAGCTGACCTGAGGTAACACTACGTTGTGTTGCTTAAATCATCAGTCATCAGCAGCTGACCTGTGGTAACACTACGTTGTGTTGTTTAAATCATCAGTCATCAGCAGCTGACCTGTGGTAACACTACATTGTGTTGTTTAAATCAGTCATCAGCAGCTGACCTGTGGTAACACTACATTGTGTTGTTTAAATCATCAGTAATCAGCAGCTGACCTGAGGTAACACTACGTTGTGTTGCTTAAATCATCAGTCATCAGCAGCTGACCTGTGGTAACACTACATTGTGTTGTTTAAATCAGTCATCAGCAGCTGGCCTGTGGTAACACTATGTTGTGTTGTTTAAATCATCAGTCATCAGCAGCTGACCTGAGGTAACACTACGTTGTGTTGTTTAAATCATCAGTCATCAGCAGCTGACCTGTGGTAACACTACATTGTGTTGTCTAAATCATCAGTAATCAGCAGCTGACCTGAGGTAACACTACGTTGTGTTGCTTAAATCATCAGTCATCAGCAGCTGACCTGTGGTAACACTACATTGTGTTGTTTAAATCAGTCATCAGCAGCTGACCTGTGGTATCACTACATTGTGTTGTCTAAATCAGTCACCAGCAGCTGACCTGTGGTAACACTACATTGTGTTGTTTAAATCATCAGTAATCAGCAGCTGACCTGAGGTAACACTACGTTGTGTTGCTTAAATCATCAGTCATCAGCAGCTGACCTGTGGTAACACTACGTTGTGTTGTTTAAATCATCAGTCATCAGCAGCTGACCTGTGGTAACACTACATTGTGTTGTCTAAATCAGTCACCAGCAGCTGACCTGTGGTAACACTACATTGTCTTGTTTAAATCATCAGTAATCAGCAGCTGACCTGAGGTAACACTACGTTGTGTTGCTTAAATCATCAGTCATCAGCAGCTGACCTGTGGTAACACTACGTTGTGTTGTTTAAATCATCAGTCATCAGCAGCTGACCTGTAGTAACACTACATTGTGTTGTCTAAATCAGTCACCAGCAGCTGACCTGTGGTAACACTACGTTGTGTTGTTTAAATCATCAGTAATCAGCAGCTGACCTGTGGTAACACTACATTGTGTTGTTTAAATCAGTCATCAGCAGCTGACCTGTGGTAACACTATGTTGTGTTGTTTAAATCATCAGTCATCAGCAGCTGACCTGAGGTAACACTACGTTGTGTTGTTTAAATCATCAGTCATCAGCAGCTGACCTGTGGTAACACTACATTGTGTTGTCTAAATCATCAGTAATCAGCAGCTGACCTGAGGTAACACTACGTTGTGTTGCTTAAATCATCAGTCATCAGCAGCTGACCTGTGGTAACACTACATTGTGTTGTTTAAACCAGTCATCAGCAGCTGGCCTGTGGTAACACTATGTTGTGTTGTTTAAATCATCAGTCATCAGCAGCTGACCTGAGGTAACACTACGTTGTGTTGTTTAAATCATCAGTCATCAGCAGCTGACCTGTGGTAACACTACATTGTGTTGTCTAAATCATCAGTAATCAGCAGCTGACCTGAGGTAACACTACGTTGTGTTGTTTAAATCATCAGTCATCAGCAGCTGACCTGTGGTAACACTACATTGTGTTGTTTAAATCATCAGTAATCAGCAGCTGACCTGAGGTAACACTACGTTGTGTTGCTTAAATCATCAGTCATCAGCAGCTGACCTGTGGTAACACTACGTTGTGTTGTTTAAATCATCAGTCATCAGCAGCTGACCTGAGGTAACACTACATTGTGTTGTCTAAATCAGTCACCAGCAGCTGACCTGTGGTAACACTACATTGTGTTGTTTAAATCATCAGTAATCAGCAGCTGACCTGAGGTAACACTACGTTGTGTTGTTTAAATCATCAGTCATCAGCAGCTGACCTGTAGTAACACTACATTGTGTTGTCTAAATCAGTCACCAGCAGCTGACCTGTGGTAACACTACGTTGTGTTGTTTAAATCATCAGTAATCAGCAGCTGACCTGTGGTATCACTACATTGTGTTGTCTAAATCAGTCACCAGCAGCTGAACTGTGGTAACACTACATTGTGTTGTTTAAATCATCAGTCATCAGCAGCTGACCTGTGGTAACACTACATTGTGTTGTCTAAATCATCAGTAATCAGCAGCTGACCTGAGGTAACACTACGTTGTGTTGCTTAAATCATCAGTCATCAGCAGCTGACCTGTGGTAACACTACGTTGTGTTGTTTAAATCATCAGTCATCAGCAGCTGACCTGTGGTAACACTACATTGTGTTGTTTAAATCAGTCATCAGCAGCTGACCTGTGGTAACACTACATTGTGTTGTTTAAATCATCAGTAATCAGCAGCTGACCTGAGGTAACACTACGTTGTGTTGCTTAAATCATCAGTCATCAGCAGCTGACCTGTGGTAACACTACATTGTGTTGTTTAAATCAGTCATCAGCAGCTGGCCTGTGGTAACACTATGTTGTGTTGTTTAAATCATCAGTCATCAGCAGCTGACCTGAGGTAACACTACGTTGTGTTGTTTAAATCATCAGTCATCAGCAGCTGACCTGTGGTAACACTACATTGTGTTGTCTAAATCATCAGTAATCAGCAGCTGACCTGAGGTAACACTACGTTGTGTTGCTTAAATCATCAGTCATCAGCAGCTGACCTGTGGTAACACTACATTGTGTTGTTTAAATCAGTCATCAGCAGCTGACCTGTGGTATCACTACATTGTGTTGTCTAAATCAGTCACCAGCAGCTGACCTGTGGTAACACTACATTGTGTTGTTTAAATCATCAGTAATCAGCAGCTGACCTGAGGTAACACTACGTTGTGTTGCTTAAATCATCAGTCATCAGCAGCTGACCTGTGGTAACACTACGTTGTGTTGTTTAAATCATCAGTCATCAGCAGCTGACCTGTAGTAACACTACATTGTGTTGTCTAAATCAGTCACCAGCAGCTGACCTGTGGTAACACTACATTGTGTTGTTTAAATCATCAGTAATCAGCAGCTGACCTGAGGTAACACTACGTTGTGTTGCTTAAATCATCAGTCATCAGCAGCTGACCTGTGGTAACACTACGTTGTGTTGTTTAAATCATCAGTCATCAGCAGCTGACCTGTAGTAACACTACATTGTGTTGTCTAAATCAGTCACCAGCAGCTGACCTGTGGTAACACTACGTTGTGTTGTTTAAATCATCAGTAATCAGCAGCTGACCTGTGGTAACACTACATTGTGTTGTTTAAATCAGTCATCAGCAGCTGACCTGTGGTAACACTATGTTGTGTTGTTTAAATCATCAGTCATCAGCAGCTGACCTGAGGTAACACTACGTTGTGTTGTTTAAATCATCAGTCATCAGCAGCTGACCTGTGGTAACACTACATTGTGTTGTCTAAATCATCAGTAATCAGCAGCTGACCTGAGGTAACACTACGTTGTGTTGCTTAAATCATCAGTCATCAGCAGCTGACCTGTGGTAACACTACATTGTGTTGTTTAAACCAGTCATCAGCAGCTGGCCTGTGGTAACACTATGTTGTGTTGTTTAAATCATCAGTAATCAGCAGCTGACCTGTGGTATCACTACATTGTGTTGTCTAAATCAGTCACCAGCAGCTGAACTGTGGTAACACTACATTGTGTTGTTTAAATCATCAGTCATCAGCAGCTGACCTGTGGTAACACTACATTGTGTTGTTTAAATCAGTCATCAGCAGCTGACCTGTGGTAACACTACATTGTGTTGTCTAAATCAGTCACCAGCAGGTCACCTGTGGTAACACTACATTGTGTTGTTTAAATCATCAGTAATCAGCAGCTGACCTGAGGTAACACTACGTTGTGTTGCTTAAATCATCAGTCATCAGCAGCTGACCTGAGGTAACACTACGTTGTGTTGTTTAAATCATCAGTCATCAGCAGCTGACCTGTGGTAACACTACATTGTGTTGTTTAAATCATCAGTAATCAGCAGCTGACCTGAGGTAACACTATGTTGTGTTGTTTAAATCATCAGTAATCAGCAGCTGACCTGTGGTATCACTACATTGTGTTGTCTAAATCAGTCACCAGCAGCTGACCTGTGGTAACACTACATTGTGTTGTTTAAATCATCAGTCATCAGCAGCTGACCTGTGGTAACACTACATTGTGTTGTTTAAATCAGTCATCAGCAGCTGACCTGTGGTAACACTACATTGTGTTGTCTAAATCAGTCACCAGCAGGTCACCTGTGGTAACACTACATTGTGTTGTTTAAATCATCAGTAATCAGCAGCTGACCTGAGGTAACACTACGTTGTGTTGCTTAAATCATCAGTCATCAGCAGCTGACCTGAGGTAACACTACGTTGTGTTGTTTAAATCATCAGTCATCAGCAGCTGACCTGTGGTAACACTATGTTGTGTTGTTTAAATCATCAGTAATCAGCAGCTGACCTGTGGTATCACTACATTGTGTTGTCTAAATCAGTCACCAGCAGCTGACCTGTGGTAACACTACATTGTGTTGTTTAAATCATCAGTAATCAGCAGCTGACCTGAGGTAACACTACGTTGTGTTGCTTAAATCATCAGTCATCAGCAGCTGACCTGTGGTAACACTACGTTGTGTTGTTTAAATCATCAGTCATCAGCAGCTGACCTGAGGTAACACTACATTGTGTTGTCTAAATCAGTCACCAGCAGCTGACCTGTGGTAACACTACATTGTGTTGTTTAAATCATCAGTAATCAGCAGCTGACCTGAGGTAACACTACGTTGTGTTGTTTAAATCATCAGTCATCAGCAGCTGACCTGTAGTAACACTACATTGTGTTGTCTAAATCAGTCACCAGCAGCTGACCTGTGGTAGCACTACGTTGTGTTGTTTAAATCATCAGTAATCAGCAGCTGACCTGTGGTAACACTACATTGTGTTGTTTAAATCAGTCATCAGCAGCTGACCTGTGGTAACACTATGTTGTGTTGTTTAAATCATCGGTCATCAGCAGCTGACCTGAGGTAACACTACGTTGTGTTGTTTAAATCATCAGTCATCAGCAGCTGACCTGTGGTAACACTAAATTGTGTTGTCTAAATCATCAGTAATCAGCAGCTGACCTGAGGTAACACTACGTTGTGTTGCTTAAATCATCAGTCATCAGCAGCTGACCTGTGGTAACACTACATTGTGTTGTTTAAATCAGTCATCAGCAGCTGGCCTGTGGTAACACTATGTTGTGTTGTTTAAATCATCAGTAATCAGCAGCTGACCTGTGGTATCACTACGTTGTATTGTCTAAATCAGTCACCAGCAGCTGAACTGTGGTAACACTACATTGTGTTGTTTAAATCATCAGTCATCAGCAGCTGACCTGTGGTAACACTACATTGTGTTGTCTAAATCATCAGTAATCAGCAGCTGACCTGAGGTAACACTACGTTGTGTTGCTTAAATCATCAGTCATCAGCAGCTGACCTGTGGTAACACAACGTTGTGTTGTTTAAATCATCAGTCATCAGCAGCTGACCTGTGGTAACACTACATTGTGTTGTTTAAATCAGTCATCAGCAGCTGACCTGTGGTAACACTACATTGTGTTGTTTAAATCATCAGTAATCAGCAGCTGACCTGAGGTAACACTACGTTGTGTTGCTTAAATCATCAGTCATCAGCAGCTGACCTGTGGTAACACTACGTTGTGTTGTTTAAATCATCAGTCATCAGCAGCTGACCTGTAGTAACACTACATTGTGTTGTTTAAATCATCAGTAATCAGCAGCTGACCTGTGGTAACACTACAATGTGTTGTTTAAATCACTCATCAGCAGCTGACCTGTGGTAACACTATGTTGTGTTGTTTAAATCATCAGTCATCAGCAGCTGACCTGAGGTAACACTACGTTGTGTTGTTTAAATCATCAGTCATCAGCAGCTGACCTGTGGTGACACTACATTGTGTTGTCTAAATCATCAGTAATCAGCAGCTGACCTGAGGTAACACTACGTTGTGTTGCTTAAATCATCAGTCATCAGCAGCTGACCTGTGGTAACACTACATTGTGTTGTTTAAATCAGTCATCAGCAGCTGACCTGTGGTAACACTATGTTGTGTTGTTTAAATCATCAGTAATCAGCAGCTGACCTGTGGTATCACTACATTGTGTTGTCTAAATCAGTCACCAGCAGCTGACCTGTGGTAACACTACATTGTGTTGTCTAAATCAGTCACCAGCAGCTGAACTGTGGTAACACTACATTGTGTTGTTTAAATCATCAGTCATCAGCAGCTGACCTGTGGTAACACTACATTGTGTTGTCTAAATCATCAGTCATCAGCAGCTGACCTGAGGTAACACTACGTTGTGTTGCTTAAATCATCAGTCATCAGCAGCTGACCTGTGGTAACACTACATTGTGTTGTTTAAATCAGTCATCAGCAGATGACCTGTGGTAACACTATGTTGTGTTGTTTAAATCATCAGTAATCAGCAGCTGACCTGAGGTAACACTACGTTGTGTTGCTTAAATCATCAGTCATCAGCAGCTGACCTGAGGTAACACTACGTTGTGTTGTTTAAATCATCAGTCATCAGCAGCTGACCTGTGGTAACACTACATTGTGTTGTTTAAATCATCAGTAATCAGCAGCTGACCTGAGGTAACACTATGTTGTGTTGTTTAAATCATCAGTAATCAGCAGCTGACCTGTGGTATCACTACATTGTGTTGTCTAAATCAGTCACCAGCAGCTGACCTGTGGTAACACTACATTGTGTTGTTTAAATCATCAGTAATCAGCAGCTGACCTGAGGTAACACTACGTTGTGTTGCTTAAATCATCAGTCATCAGCAGCTGACCTGTGGTAACACTACGTTGTGTTGTTTAAATCATCAGTCATCAGCAGCTGACCTGAGGTAACACTACATTGTGTTGTCTAAATCAGTCACCAGCAGCTGACCTGTGGTAACACTACATTGTGTTGTTTAAATCATCAGTAATCAGCAGCTGACCTGAGGTAACACTACGTTGTGTTGTTTAAATCATCAGTCATCAGCAGCTGACCTGTAGTAACACTACATTGTGTTGTCTAAATCAGTCACCAGCAGCTGACCTGTGGTAGCACTACGTTGTGTTGTTTAAATCATCAGTAATCAGCAGCTGACCTGTGGTAACACTACATTGTGTTGTTTAAATCAGTCATCAGCAGCTGACCTGTGGTAACACTATGTTGTGTTGTTTAAATCATCGGTCATCAGCAGCTGACCTGAGGTAACACTACGTTGTGTTGTTTAAATCATCAGTCATCAGCAGCTGACCTGTGGTAACACTAAATTGTGTTGTCTAAATCATCAGTAATCAGCAGCTGACCTGAGGTAACACTACGTTGTGTTGCTTAAATCATCAGTCATCAGCAGCTGACCTGTGGTAACACTACATTGTGTTGTTTAAATCAGTCATCAGCAGCTGGCCTGTGGTAACACTATGTTGTGTTGTTTAAATCATCAGTAATCAGCAGCTGACCTGTGGTATCACTACGTTGTATTGTCTAAATCAGTCACCAGCAGCTGAACTGTGGTAACACTACATTGTGTTGTTTAAATCATCAGTCATCAGCAGCTGACCTGTGGTAACACTACATTGTGTTGTCTAAATCATCAGTAATCAGCAGCTGACCTGAGGTAACACTACGTTGTGTTGCTTAAATCATCAGTCATCAGCAGCTGACCTGTGGTAACACAACGTTGTGTTGTTTAAATCATCAGTCATCAGCAGCTGACCTGTGGTAACACTACATTGTGTTGTTTAAATCAGTCATCAGCAGCTGACCTGTGGTAACACTACATTGTGTTGTTTAAATCATCAGTAATCAGCAGCTGACCTGAGGTAACACTACGTTGTGTTGCTTAAATCATCAGTCATCAGCAGCTGACCTGTGGTAACACTACGTTGTGTTGTTTAAATCATCAGTCATCAGCAGCTGACCTGTAGTAACACTACATTGTGTTGTTTAAATCATCAGTAATCAGCAGCTGACCTGTGGTAACACTACATTGTGTTGTTTAAATCACTCATCAGCAGCTGACCTGTGGTAACACTATGTTGTGTTGTTTAAATCATCAGTCATCAGCAGCTGACCTGAGGTAACACTACGTTGTGTTGTTTAAATCATCAGTCATCAGCAGCTGACCTGTGGTGACACTACATTGTGTTGTCTAAATCATCAGTAATCAGCAGCTGACCTGAGGTAACACTACGTTGTGTTGCTTAAATCATCAGTCATCAGCAGCTGACCTGTGGTAACACTACATTGTGTTGTTTAAATCAGTCATCAGCAGCTGACCTGTGGTAACACTATGTTGTGTTGTTTAAATCATCAGTAATCAGCAGCTGACCTGTGGTATCACTACATTGTGTTGTCTAAATCAGTCACCAGCAGCTGACCTGTGGTAACACTACATTGTGTTGTCTAAATCAGTCACCAGCAGCTGAACTGTGGTAACACTACATTGTGTTGTTTAAATCATCAGTCATCAGCAGCTGACCTGTGGTAACACTACATTGTGTTGTCTAAATCATCAGTCATCAGCAGCTGACCTGAGGTAACACTACGTTGTGTTGCTTAAATCATCAGTCATCAGCAGCTGACCTGTGGTAACACTACATTGTGTTGTTTAAATCAGTCATCAGCAGATGACCTGTGGTAACACTATGTTGTGTTGTTTAAATCATCAGTAATCAGCAGCTGACCTGAGGTAACACTACGTTGTGTTGCTTAAATCATCAGTCATCAGCAGCTGACCTGAGGTAACACTACGTTGTGTTGTTTAAATCATCAGTCATCAGCAGCTGACCTGTGGTAACACTACATTGTGTTGTTTAAATCATCAGTAATCAGCAGCTGACCTGAGGTAACACTATGTTGTGTTGTTTAAATCATCAGTAATCAGCAGCTGACCTGTGGTATCACTACATTGTGTTGTCTAAATCAGTCACCAGCAGCTGACCTGTGGTAACACTACATTGTGTTGTTTAAATCATCAGTAATCAGCAGCTGACCTGAGGTAACACTACGTTGTGTTGCTTAAATCATCAGTCATCAGCAGCTGACCTGTGGTAACACTACGTTGTGTTGTTTAAATCATCAGTCATCAGCAGCTGACCTGAGGTAACACTACATTGTGTTGTCTAAATCAGTCACCAGCAGCTGACCTGTGGTAACACTACATTGTGTTGTTTAAATCATCAGTAATCAGCAGCTGACCTGAGGTAACACTACGTTGTGTTGTTTAAATCATCAGTCATCAGCAGCTGACCTGTAGTAACACTACATTGTGTTGTCTAAATCAGTCACCAGCAGCTGACCTGTGGTAGCACTACGTTGTGTTGTTTAAATCATCAGTAATCAGCAGCTGACCTGTGGTAACACTACATTGTGTTGTTTAAATCAGTCATCAGCAGCTGACCTGTGGTAACACTATGTTGTGTTGTTTAAATCATCGGTCATCAGCAGCTGACCTGAGGTAACACTACGTTGTGTTGTTTAAATCATCAGTCATCAGCAGCTGACCTGTGGTAACACTAAATTGTGTTGTCTAAATCATCAGTAATCAGCAGCTGACCTGAGGTAACACTACGTTGTGTTGCTTAAATCATCAGTCATCAGCAGCTGACCTGTGGTAACACTACATTGTGTTGTTTAAATCAGTCATCAGCAGCTGGCCTGTGGTAACACTATGTTGTGTTGTTTAAATCATCAGTAATCAGCAGCTGACCTGTGGTATCACTACGTTGTATTGTCTAAATCAGTCACCAGCAGCTGAACTGTGGTAACACTACATTGTGTTGTTTAAATCATCAGTCATCAGCAGCTGACCTGTGGTAACACTACATTGTGTTGTCTAGATCATCAGTAATCAGCAGCTGACCTGAGGTAACACTACGTTGTGTTGCTTAAATCATCAGTCATCAGCAGCTGACCTGTGGTAACACAACGTTGTGTTGTTTAAATCATCAGCAGCTGACCTGTGGTAACACTACATTGTGTTGTTTAAATCAGTCATCAGCAGCTGACCTGTGGTAACACTACATTGTGTTGTTTAAATCATCAGTAATCAGCAGCTGACCTGAGGTAACACTACGTTGTGTTGCTTAAATCATCAGTCATCAGCAGCTGACCTGTGGTAACACTACGTTGTGTTGTTTAAATCATCAGTCATCAGCAGCTGACCTGTAGTAACACTACATTGTGTTGTTTAAATCATCAGTAATCAGCAGCTGACCTGTGGTAACACTACATTGTGTTGTTTAAATCACTCATCAGCAGCTGACCTGTGGTAACACTATGTTGTGTTGTTTAAATCATCAGTCATCAGCAGCTGACCTGAGGTAACACTACGTTGTGTTGTTTAAATCATCAGTCATCAGCAGCTGACCTGTGGTGACACTACATTGTGTTGTCTAAATCATCAGTAATCAGCAGCTGACCTGAGGTAACACTACGTTGTGTTGCTTAAATCATCAGTCATCAGCAGCTGACCTGTGGTAACACTACATTGTGTTGTTTAAATCAGTCATCAGCAGCTGACCTGTGGTAACACTATGTTGTGTTGTTTAAATCATCAGTAATCAGCAGCTGACCTGTGGTATCACTACATTGTGTTGTCTAAATCAGTCACCAGCAGCTGACCTGTGGTAACACTACATTGTGTTGTCTAAATCAGTCACCAGCAGCTGAACTGTGGTAACACTACATTGTGTTGTTTAAATCATCAGTCATCAGCAGCTGACCTGTGGTAACACTACATTGTGTTGTCTAAATCATCAGTCATCAGCAGCTGACCTGAGGTAACACTACGTTGTGTTGCTTAAATCATCAGTCATCAGCAGCTGACCTGTGGTAACACTACATTGTGTTGTTTAAATCAGTCATCAGCAGATGACCTGTGGTAACACTATGTTGTGTTGTTTAAATCATCAGTAATCAGCAGCTGACCTGAGGTAACACTACGTTGTGTTGCTTAAATCATCAGTCATCAGCAGCTGACCTGAGGTAACACTACGTTGTGTTGTTTAAATCATCAGTCATCAGCAGCTGACCTGTGGTAACACTACATTGTGTTGTTTAAATCATCAGTAATCAGCAGCTGACCTGAGGTAACACTATGTTGTGTTGTTTAAATCATCAGTAATCAGCAGCTGACCTGTGGTAACACTACATTGTGTTGTCTAAATCATCAGTAATCAGCAGCTGACCTGATGTAACACTACGTTGTGTTGCTTAAATCATCAGTCATCAGCAGCTGACCTGTGGTAACACTACATTGTGTTGTTTAAATCAGTCATCAGCAGCTGACCTGTGGTAACACTATGTTGTGTTGTTTAAATCATCAGTAATCAGCAGCTGACCTGTGGTATCACTACATTGTGTTGTCTAAATCAGTCACCAGCAGCTGACCTGTGGTAACACTACATTGTGTTGTCTAAATCAGTCACCAGCAGCTGAACTGTGGTAACACTACATTGTGTTGTTTAAATCATCAGTCATCAGCAGCTGACCTGTGGTAACACTACATTGTGTTGTCTAAATCATCAGTAATCAGCAGCTGACCTGAGTTAACACTACGTTGTGTTGCTTAAATCATCAGTCATCAGCAGCTGACCTGTGGTAACACTACATTGTGTTGTCTAAATCATCAGTAATCAGCAGCTGACCTGATGTAACACTACGTTGTGTTGCTTAAATCATCAGTCATCAGCAGCTGACCTTTGGTAACACTACATTGTGTTGTTTAAATCAGTCATCAGCAGCTGACCTGTGGTAACACTATGTTGTGTTGTTTAAATCATCAGTAATCAGCAGCTGACCTGTGGTATCACTACATTGTGTTGTTTAAATCAGTCATCAGCAGATGACCTGTGGTAACACTATGTTGTGTTGTTTAAATCATCAGTAATCAGCAGCTGACCTGTGGTGTCACTACATTGTGTTGTCTAAATCAGTCACCAGCAGCTGACCTGTGGTAACACTACATTGTGTTGTCTAAATCAGTCACCAGCAGCTGACCTGTGGTAACACTACATTGTGTTGTTTAAATCATCAGTAATCAGCAGCTGACCTGAGGTAACACTACGTTGTGTTGCTTAAATCATCAGTCATCAGCAGCTGACCTGTGGTAACACTATGTTGTGTTGTTTAAATCATCAGTAATCAGCAGCTGACCTGTGGTATCACTACATTGTGTTGTCTAAATCAGTCACCAGCAGCTGACCTGTGGTAACACTACATTGTGTTGTCTAAATCAGTCACCAGCAGCTGACCTGTGGTAACACTACATTGTGTTGTTTAAATCATCAGTAATCAGCAGCTGACCTGAGGTAACACTACGTTGTGTTGTCTAAATCAGTCACCAGCAGCTGACCTGTGGTAACACTACATTGTGTTGTCTAAATCAGTCACCAGCAGCTGACCTGTGGTAACACTACGTTGTGTTGCTTAAATCATCAGTCATCAGCAGCTGACCTGAGGTAACACTATGTTGTGTTGTTTAAATCATCAGTAATCAGCAGCTGACCTGTGGTAACACTACATTGTGTTGCTTAAATCATCAGTCATCAGCAGCTGACCTGAGGTAACACTACGTTGTGTTGTTTAAATCATCAGTCATCAGCAGCTGACCTGTGGTAACACTACATTGTGTTGTCTAAATCAGTCACCAGCAGCTGACCTGTGGTAACACTACATTGTGTTGTTTAAATCATCAGTAATCAGCAGCTGACCTGAGGTAACACTACATTGTGTTGTTTAAATCAGTCATCAGCAGATGACCTGTGGTAACACTATGTTGTGTTGTTTAAATCATCAGTAATCAGCAGCTGACCTGTGGTATCACTACATTGTGTTGTCTAAATCAGTCACCAGCAGCTGACCTGTGGTAACACTACATTGTGTTGTCTAAATCAGTCACCAGCAGCTGACCTGTGGTAACACTACATTGTGTTGTCTAAATCAGTCACCAGCAGCTGACCTGTGGTAACACTACATTGTGTTGTTTAAATCATCAGTAATCAGCAGCTGACCTGAGGTAACACTACGTTGTGTTGCTTAAATCATCAGTCATCAGCAGCTGACCTGAGGTAACACTACGTTGTGTTGTTTAAATCATCAGTCATCAGCAGCTGACCTGTGGTAACACTACATTGTGTTGTTTAAATCATCAGTAATCAGCAGCTGACCTGAGGTAACACTATGTTGTGTTGTTTAAATCATCAGTAATCAGCAGCTGACCTGTGGTATCACTACATTGTGTTGTCTAAATCAGTCACCAGCAGCTGACCTGTGGTAACACTACATTGTGTTGTTTAAATCATCAGTCATCAGCAGCTGACCTGTGGTAACACTACATTGTGTTGTTTAAATCAGTCATCAGCAGCTGACCTGTGGTAACACTACATTGTGTTGTCTAAATCAGTCACCAGCAGGTCACCTGTGGTAACACTACATTGTGTTGTTTAAATCATCAGTAATCAGCAGCTGACCTGAGGTAACACTACGTTGTGTTGCTTAAATCATCAGTCATCAGCAGCTGACCTGAGGTAACACTACGTTGTGTTGTTTAAATCATCAGTCATCAGCAGCTGACCTGTGGTAACACTACATTGTGTTGTTTAAATCATCAGTAATCAGCAGCTGACCTGAGGTAACACTATGTTGTGTTGTTTAAATCATCAGTAATCAGCAGCTGACCTGTGGTATCACTACATTGTGTTGTCTAAATCAGTCACCAGCAGCTGACCTGTGGTAACACTACATTGTGTTGTTTAAATCATCAGTAATCAGCAGCTGACCTGAGGTAACACTACGTTGTGTTGCTTAAATCATCAGTCATCAGCAGCTGACCTGTGGTAACACTATGTTGTGTTGTTTAAATCATCAGTAATCAGCAGCTGACCTGTGGTATCACTACATTGTGTTGTCTAAATCAGTCACCAGCAGCTGTCCTGTGGTAACACTACATTGTGTTGTCTAAATCAGTCACCAGCAGCTGACCTGTGGTAACACTACATTGTGTTGTTTAAATCATCAGTAATCAGCAGCTGACCTGAGGTAACACTACGTTGTGTTGTCTAAATCAGTCACCAGCAGCTGACCTGTGGTAACACTACATTGTGTTGTCTAAATCAGTCACCAGCAGCTGACCTGTGGTAACACTACGTTGTGTTGCTTAAATCATCAGTCATCAGCAGCTGACCTGAGGTAACACTATGTTGTGTTGTTTAAATCATCAGTAATCAGCAGCTGACCTGTGGTAACACTACATTGTGTTGTTTAAATCATCAGTAATCAGCAGCTGACCTGAGGTAACACTATGTTGTGTTGCTTAAATCATCAGTCATCAGCAGCTGACCTGAGGTAACACTACGTTGTGTTGTTTAAATCATCAGTCATCAGCAGCTGACCTGTGGTAACACTACATTGTGTTGTCTAAATCAGTCACCAGCAGCTGACCTGTGGTAACACTACATTGTGTTGTTTAAATCATCAGTAATCAGCAGCTGACCTGAGGTAACACTACATTGTGTTGTTTAAATCAGTCATCAGCAGATGACCTGTGGTAACACTATGTTGTGTTGTTTAAATCATCAGTAATCAGCAGCTGACCTGTGGTATCACTACATTGTGTTGTCTAAATCAGTCACCAGCAGCTGACCTGTGGTAACACTACATTGTGTTGTCTAAATCAGTCACCAGCAGCTGACCTGTGGTAACACTACATTGTGTTGTCTAAATCAGTCACCAGCAGCTGACCTGTGGTAACACTACATTGTGTTGTTTAAATCATCAGTAATCAGCAGCTGACCTGAGGTAACACTACGTTGTGTTGCTTAAATCATCAGTCATCAGCAGCTGACCTGAGGTAACACTACGTTGTGTTGTTTAAATCATCAGTCATCAGCAGCTGACCTGTGGTAACACTACATTGTGTTGTTTAAATCATCAGTAATCAGCAGCTGACCTGAGGTAACACTATGTTGTGTTGTTTAAATCATCAGTAATCAGCAGCTGACCTGTGGTATCACTACATTGTGTTGTCTAAATCAGTCACCAGCAGCTGACCTGTGGTAACACTACATTGTGTTGTTTAAATCATCAGTCATCAGCAGCTGACCTGTGGTAACACTACATTGTGTTGTTTAAATCAGTCATCAGCAGCTGACCTGTGGTAACACTACATTGTGTTGTCTAAATCAGTCACCAGCAGGTCACCTGTGGTAACACTACATTGTGTTGTTTAAATCATCAGTAATCAGCAGCTGACCTGAGGTAACACTACGTTGTGTTGCTTAAATCATCAGTCATCAGCAGCTGACCTGAGGTAACACTACGTTGTGTTGTTTAAATCATCAGTCATCAGCAGCTGACCTGTGGTAACACTACATTGTGTTGTTTATATCATCAGTAATCAGCAGCTGACCTGAGGTAACACTATGTTGTGTTGTTTAAATCATCAGTAATCAGCAGCTGACCTGTGGTATCACTACATTGTGTTGTCTAAATCAGTCACCAGCAGCTGACCTGTGGTAACACTACATTGTGTTGTTTAAATCATCAGTAATCAGCAGCTGACCTGAGGTAACACTACGTTGTGTTGCTTAAATCATCAGTCATCAGCAGCTGACCTGTGGTAACACTACGTTGTGTTGTTTAAATCATCAGTCATCAGCAGCTGACCTGAGGTAACACTACATTGTGTTGTCTAAATCAGTCACCAGCAGCTGACCTGTGGTAACACTACATTGTGTTGTTTAAATCATCAGTAATCAGCAGCTGACCTGAGGTAACACTACGTTGTGTTGTTTAAATCATCAGTCATCAGCAGCTGACCTGTAGTAACACTACATTGTGTTGTCTAAATCAGTCACCAGCAGCTGACCTGTGGTAGCACTACGTTGTGTTGTTTAAATCATCAGTAATCAGCAGCTGACCTGTGGTAACACTACATTGTGTTGTTTAAATCAGTCATCAGCAGCTGACCTGTGGTAACACTATGTTGTGTTGTTTAAATCATCGGTCATCAGCAGCTGACCTGAGGTAACACTACGTTGTGTTGTTTAAATCATCAGTCATCAGCAGCTGACCTGTGGTAACACTAAATTGTGTTGTCTAAATCATCAGTAATCAGCAGCTGACCTGAGGTAACACTACGTTGTGTTGCTTAAATCATCAGTCATCAGCAGCTGACCTGTGGTAACACTACATTGTGTTGTCTAAATCAGTCACCAGCAGGTCACCTGTGGTAACACTACATTGTGTTGTTTAAATCATCAGTAATCAGCAGCTGACCTGAGGTAACACTACGTTGTGTTGCTTAAATCATCAGTCATCAGCAGCTGACCTGAGGTAACACTAAATTGTGTTGTCTAAATCATCAGTAATCAGCAGCTGACCTGAGGTAACACTACGTTGTGTTGCTTAAATCATCAGTCATCAGCAGCTGACCTGTGGTAACACTACATTGTGTTGTCTAAATCAGTCACCAGCAGGTCACCTGTGGTAACACTACATTGTGTTGTTTAAATCATCAGTAATCAGCAGCTGACCTGAGGTAACACTACGTTGTGTTGCTTAAATCATCAGTCATCAGCAGCTGACCTGAGGTAACACTACGTTGTGTTGTTTAAATCATCAGTCATCAGCAGCTGACCTGTGGTAACACTACATTGTGTTGTTTAAATCATCAGTAATCAGCAGCTGACCTGAGGTAACACTATGTTGTGTTGTTTAAATCATCAGTAATCAGCAGCTGACCTGTGGTATCACTACATTGTGTTGTCTAAATCAGTCACCAGCAGCTGACCTGTGGTAACACTACATTGTGTTGTTTAAATCATCAGTAATCAGCAGCTGACCTGAGGTAACACTACGTTGTGTTGCTTAAATCATCAGTCATCAGCAGCTGACCTGTGGTAACACTACATTGTGTTGTTTAAATCATCAGTCATCAACAGCTGACCTGAGGTAACACTACATTGTGTTGTCTAAATCAGTCACCAGCAGCTGACCTGTGGTAACACTACATTGTGTTGTTTAAATCATCAGTAATCAGCAGCTGACCTGAGGTAACACTACGTTGTGTTGTTTAAATCATCAGTCATCAGCAGCTGACCTGTAGTAACACTACATTGTGTTGTCTAAATCAGTCACCAGCAGCTGACCTGTGGTAGCACTACGTTGTGTTGTTTAAATCATCAGTAATCAGCAGCTGACCTGTGGTAACACTACATTGTGTTGTTTAAATCAGTCATCAGCAGCTGACCTGTGGTAACACTATGTTGTGTTGTTTAAATCATCGGTCATCAGCAGCTGACCTGAGGTAACACTACGTTGTGTTGTTTAAATCATCAGTCATCAGCAGCTGACCTGTGGTAACACTAAATTGTGTTGTCTAAATCATCAGTAATCAGCAGCTGACCTGAGGTAACACTACGTTGTGTTGCTTAAATCATCAGTCATCAGCAGCTGACCTGTGGTAACACTACATTGTGTTGTTTAAATCAGTCATCAGCAGCTGGCCTGTGGTAACACTATGTTGTGTTGTTTAAATCATCAGTAATCAGCAGCTGACCTGTGGTATCACTACGTTGTATTGTCTAAATCAGTCACCAGCAGCTGAACTGTGGTAACACTACATTGTGTTGTTTAAATCATCAGTCATCAGCAGCTGACCTGTGGTAACACTACATTGTGTTGTCTAAATCATCAGTAATCAGCAGCTGACCTGAGGTAACACTACGTTGTGTTGCTTAAATCATCAGTCATCAGCAGCTGACCTGTGGTAACACAACGTTGTGTTGTTTAAATCATCAGTCATCAGCAGCTGACCTGTGGAAACACTACATTGTGTTGTTTAAATCAGTCATCAGCAGCTGACCTGTGGTAACACTACATTGTGTTGTTTAAATCATCAGTAATCAGCAGCTGACCTGAGGTAACACTACGTTGTGTTGCTTAAATCATCAGTCATCAGCAGCTGACCTGTGGTAACACTACGTTGTGTTGTTTAAATCATCAGTCATCAGCAGCTGACCTGTAGTAACACTACATTGTGTTGTCTAAATCAGTCACCAGCAGCTGACCTGTGGTAACACTACGTTGTGTTGTTTAAATCATCAGTAATCAGCAGCTGACCTGTGGTAACACTACATTGTGTTGTTTAAATCACTCATCAGCAGCTGACCTGTGGTAACACTATGTTGTGTTGTTTAAATCATCAGTCATCAGCAGCTGACCTGAGGTAACACTACGTTGTGTTGTTTAAATCATCAGTCATCAGCAGCTGACCTGTGGTGACACTACATTGTGTTGTCTAAATCAGTCACCAGCAGCTGACCTGTGGTAACACTACGTTGTGTTGCTTAAATCATCAGTCATCAGCAGCTGACCTGAGGTAACACTATGTTGTGTTGTTTAAATCATCAGTAATCAGCAGCTGACCTGTGGTAACACTACATTGTGTTGTTTAAATCAACAGTAATCAGCAGCTGACCTGAGGTAACACTATGTTGTGTTGCTTAAATCATCAGTCATCAGCAGCTGACCTAAGGTAACACTACGTTGTGTTGTTTAAATCATCAGTCATCAGCAGCTGACCTGTGGTAACACTACATTGTGTTGTCTAAATCAGTCACCAGCAGCTGACCTGTGGTAACACTACATTGTGTTGTTTAAATCATCAGTAATCAGCAGCTGACCTGAGGTAACACTACATTGTGTTGTTTAAATCAGTCATCAGCAGATGACCTGTGGTAACACTATGTTGTGTTGTTTAAATCATCAGTAATCAGCAGCTGACCTGTGGTATCACTACATTGTGTTGTCTAAATCAGTCACCAGCAGCTGACCTGTGGTAACACTACATTGTGTTGTGTAAATCAGTCACCAGCAGCTGACCTGTGGTAACACTACATTGTGTTGTTTAAATCATCAGTAATCAGCAGCTGACCTGAGGTAACACTACGTTGTGTTGTTTAAATCATCAGTCATCAGCAGCTGACCTGAGGTAACACTACGTTGTGTTGTTTAAATCATCAGTCATCAGCAGCTGACCTGTGGTAACACTACATTGTGTTGTCTAAATCAGTCACCAGCAGCTGACCTGTGGTAACACTACGTTGTGTTGCTTAAATCATCAGTGATCAGCAGCTGACCTGTGATAACACTACATTGTGTTGTTTAAATACTCAGTAATCAGCAGCTGACCTGAGGTAACACTACGTTGTGTTGCTTAAATCATCAGTCATCAGCAGCTGACCTGAGGTAACACTACGTTGTGTTGTTTAAATCATCAGTCATCAGCAGCTGACCTGTGGTAACACTACATTGTGTTGTTTAAATCAGTCATCAGCAGCTGACCTGTGGTAACACTATGTTGTGTTGTTTAAATCATCAGTAATCAGCAGCTGACCTGTGGTATCACTACATTGTGTTGTCTAAATCAGTCACCAGCAGCTGACCTGTGGTAACACTACGTTGTGTTGTTTAAATCATCAGTGATCAGCAGCTGACCTGAGGTTACTGTACGTTGTGTTGGTTAAATCATCAGTGATCAGCAGCTGACCTGAGGTAACACTACGTTGTGTTGTCTAAATCATTCACCAGCAGCTGACCTGTGGTAACACTACGTTGTGTTGCTTAAATCATCAGTGATCAGCAGCTGACCTGTGGTAACACTACATTGTGTTGTTTAAATCATCAGTAATCAGCAGCTGACCTGAGGTAACACTACGTTGTGTTGCTTAAATCATCAGTCATCAGCAGCTGACCTGAGGTAACACTACGTTGTGTTGTCTAAATCAGTCACCAGCAGCTGACCTGTGGTAACATTACATTGTGATGTTTAAATCATCAGTCATCAGCAGCTGACCTGTGGTAACACTACATTGTGTTGTCTAAATCATCAGTAATCAGCAGCTGACCTGAGGTAACACTACGTTGTGTTGTTTAAATCATCAGTCATCAGCAGCTGACCTGTGGTAACACTACATTGTGTTGTCTAAATCAGTCACCAGCAGCTGACCTGTGGTAACACTACATTGTGTTGTTTAAATCATCAGTAATCAGCAGCTGACCTGTGGAAACACTACATTGTGTTGTTTAAATCAGTCATCAGCAGCTGACCTGTGGTAACACTACATTGTGTTGTTTAAATCATCAGTAATCAGCAGCTGACCTGAGGTAACACTACGTTGTGTTGCTTAAATCATCAGTCATCAGCAGCTGACCTGTGGTAACACTACGTTGTGTTGTTTAAATCATCAGTCATCAGCAGCTGACCTGTAGTAACACTACATTGTGTTGTCTAAATCAGTCACCAGCAGCTGACCTGTGGTAACACTACGTTGTGTTGTTTAAATCATCAGTAATCAGCAGCTGACCTGTGGTAACACTACATTGTGTTGTTTAAATCACTCATCAGCAGCTGACCTGTGGTAACACTATGTTGTGTTGTTTAAATCATCAGTCATCAGCAGCTGACCTGAGGTAACACTACGTTGTGTTGTTTAAATCATCAGTCATCAGCAGCTGACCTGTGGTGACACTACATTGTGTTGTCTAAATCAGTCACCAGCAGCTGACCTGTGGTAACACTACGTTGTGTTGCTTAAATCATCAGTCATCAGCAGCTGACCTGAGGTAACACTATGTTGTGTTGTTTAAATCATCAGTAATCAGCAGCTGACCTGTGGTAACACTACATTGTGTTGTTTAAATCAACAGTAATCAGCAGCTGACCTGAGGTAACACTATGTTGTGTTGCTTAAATCATCAGTCATCAGCAGCTGACCTAAGGTAACACTACGTTGTGTTGTTTAAATCATCAGTCATCAGCAGCTGACCTGTGGTAACACTACATTGTGTTGTCTAAATCAGTCACCAGCAGCTGACCTGTGGTAACACTACATTGTGTTGTTTAAATCATCAGTAATCAGCAGCTGACCTGAGGTAACACTACATTGTGTTGTTTAAATCAGTCATCAGCAGATGACCTGTGGTAACACTATGTTGTGTTGTTTAAATCATCAGTAATCAGCAGCTGACCTGTGGTATCACTACATTGTGTTGTCTAAATCAGTCACCAGCAGCTGACCTGTGGTAACACTACATTGTGTTGTGTAAATCAGTCACCAGCAGCTGACCTGTGGTAACACTACATTGTGTTGTTTAAATCATCAGTAATCAGCAGCTGACCTGAGGTAACACTACGTTGTGTTGTTTAAATCATCAGTCATCAGCAGCTGACCTGAGGTAACACTACGTTGTGTTGTTTAAATCATCAGTCATCAGCAGCTGACCTGTGGTAACACTACATTGTGTTGTCTAAATCAGTCACCAGCAGCTGACCTGTGGTAACACTACGTTGTGTTGCTTAAATCATCAGTGATCAGCAGCTGACCTGTGATAACACTACATTGTGTTGTTTAAATACTCAGTAATCAGCAGCTGACCTGAGGTAACACTACGTTGTGTTGCTTAAATCATCAGTCATCAGCAGCTGACCTGAGGTAACACTACGTTGTGTTGTTTAAATCATCAGTCATCAGCAGCTGACCTGTGGTAACACTACATTGTGTTGTTTAAATCAGTCATCAGCAGCTGACCTGTGGTAACACTATGTTGTGTTGTTTAAATCATCAGTAATCAGCAGCTGACCTGTGGTATCACTACATTGTGTTGTCTAAATCAGTCACCAGCAGCTGACCTGTGGTAACACTACGTTGTGTTGTTTAAATCATCAGTGATCAGCAGCTGACCTGAGGTTACTGTACGTTGTGTTGGTTAAATCATCAGTGATCAGCAGCTGACCTGAGGTAACACTACGTTGTGTTGTCTAAATCATTCACCAGCAGCTGACCTGTGGTAACACTACGTTGTGTTGCTTAAATCATCAGTGATCAGCAGCTGACCTGTGGTAACACTACATTGTGTTGTTTAAATCATCAGTAATCAGCAGCTGACCTGAGGTAACACTACGTTGTGTTGCTTAAATCATCAGTCATCAGCAGCTGACCTGAGGTAACACTACGTTGTGTTGTCTAAATCAGTCACCAGCAGCTGACCTGTGGTAACATTACATTGTGATGTTTAAATCATCAGTCATCAGCAGCTGACCTGTGGTAACACTACATTGTGTTGTCTAAATCATCAGTAATCAGCAGCTGACCTGAGGTAACACTACGTTGTGTTGTTTAAATCATCAGTCATCAGCAGCTGACCTGTGGTAACACTACATTGTGTTGTCTAAATCAGTCACCAGCAGCTGACCTGTGGTAACACTACGTTGTGTTGCTTAAATCATCAGTGATCAGCAGCTGACCTGTGGTAACACTACATTGTGTTGTTTAAATCATCAGTAATCAGCAGCTGACCTGAGGTAACACTACGTTGTGTTGCTTAAATCATCAGTCATTAGCAGCTGACCTGAGGTAACACTACGTTGTGTTGTCTAAATCAGTCACCAGCAGCTGACCTGTGGTAACACTACATTGTGATGTTTAAATCATCAGTCATCAGCAGCTGACCTGTGGTAACACTACATTATGTTGTCTAAATCATCAGTAATCAGCAGCTGACCTGAGGTAACACTACGTTGTGTTGCTTAAATCATCAGTCATCAGCAGCTGACCTGTGGTAACACTATGTTGTGTTGTTTAAATCATCAGTAATCAGCAGCTGACCTGTGGTATCAATACATTGTGTTGTCTAAATCTGTCACCAGCAGCTGACCTGTGGTAACACTACATTGTGTTGTTTAAATCATCAGTAATCAGCAGCTGACCTGAGGTAACACTACGTTGTGTTGCTTAAATCATCAGTCATCAGCAGCTGACCTGAGGTAACACTACATTGTGTTGTCTAAATCAGTCACCAGCAGCTGACCTGTGGTAACACTACATCGTGTTGTCTAAATCAGTCACCAGCAGCTGACCTGTGGTAACACTACGTTGTGTTGCTTAAATCATCAGTGATCAGCAGCTGACCTGAGGTAACACTACGTTGTGTTGTTTAAATCATCAGTCATCAGCAGCTGACCTGAGGTAACACTACGTTGTGTTGTTTAAATCATCAGTCATCAGCAGCTGACCTGTGGTAACACTACATTGTGTTGTCTAAATCAGTCACCAGCAGCTGACCTGTGGTAACACTACGTTGTGTTGCTTAAATCATCAGTGATCAGCAGCTGACCTGTGATAACACTACATTGTGTTGTTTAAATACTCAGTAATCAGCAGCTGACCTGAGGTAACACTACGTTGTGTTGCTTAAATCATCAGTCATCAGCAGCTGACCTGAGGTAACACTACGTTGTGTTGTTTAAATCATCAGTCATCAGCAGCTGACCTGTGGTAACACTACATTGTGTTGTTTAAATCAGTCATCAGCAGCTGACCTGTGGTAACACTATGTTGTGTTGTTTAAATCATCAGTAATCAGCAGCTGACCTGTGGTATCACTACATTGTGTTGTCTAAATCAGTCACCAGCAGCTGACCTGTGGTAACACTACGTTGTGTTGTTTAAATCATCAGTGATCAGCAGCTGACCTGAGGTTACTGTACGTTGTGTTGGTTAAATCATCAGTGATCAGCAGCTGACCTGAGGTAACACTACGTTGTGTTGTCTAAATCATTCACCAGCAGCTGACCTGTGGTAACACTACGTTGTGTTGCTTAAATCATCAGTGATCAGCAGCTGACCTGTGGTAACACTACATTGTGTTGTTTAAATCATCAGTAATCAGCAGCTGACCTGAGGTAACACTACGTTGTGTTGCTTAAATCATCAGTCATCAGCAGCTGACCTGAGGTAACACTACGTTGTGTTGTCTAAATCAGTCACCAGCAGCTGACCTGTGGTAACATTACATTGTGATGTTTAAATCATCAGTCATCAGCAGCTGACCTGTGGTAACACTACATTGTGTTGTCTAAATCATCAGTAATCAGCAGCTGACCTGAGGTAACACTACGTTGTGTTGTTTAAATCATCAGTCATCAGCAGCTGACCTGTGGTAACACTACATTGTGTTGTCTAAATCAGTCACCAGCAGCTGACCTGTGGTAACACTACGTTGTGTTGCTTAAATCATCAGTGATCAGCAGCTGACCTGTGGTAACACTACATTGTGTTGTTTAAATCATCAGTAATCAGCAGCTGACCTGAGGTAACACTACGTTGTGTTGCTTAAATCATCAGTCATTAGCAGCTGACCTGAGGTAACACTACGTTGTGTTGTCTAAATCAGTCACCAGCAGCTGACCTGTGGTAACACTACATTGTGATGTTTAAATCATCAGTCATCAGCAGCTGACCTGTGGTAACACTACATTATGTTGTCTAAATCATCAGTAATCAGCAGCTGACCTGAGGTAACACTACGTTGTGTTGCTTAAATCATCAGTCATCAGCAGCTGACCTGTGGTAACACTATGTTGTGTTGTTTAAATCATCAGTAATCAGCAGCTGACCTGTGGTATCAATACATTGTGTTGTCTAAATCTGTCACCAGCAGCTGACCTGTGGTAACACTACATTGTGTTGTTTAAATCATCAGTAATCAGCAGCTGACCTGAGGTAACACTACGTTGTGTTGCTTAAATCATCAGTCATCAGCAGCTGACCTGAGGTAACACTACATTGTGTTGTCTAAATCAGTCACCAGCAGCTGACCTGTGGTAACACTACATCGTGTTGTCTAAATCAGTCACCAGCAGCTGACCTGTGGTAACACTACGTTGTGTTGCTTAAATCATCAGTGATCAGCAGCTGACCTGTGGTAACAATACATTGTGTTGTTTAAATCATCAGTAATCAGCAGCTGACCTGAGGTAACACTACGTTGTGTTGCTTAAATCATCAGTCATCAGCAGCTGACCTGAGGTAACACTACGTTGTGTTGTTTAAATCATCAGTCATCAGCAGCTGACATGTGGTAACACTACATTGTGTTGTCTAAATCAGTCACCAGCAGCTGACCTGTGGTAACACTACGTTGTGTTGTTTAAATCATCAGTCATCAGCAGCTGACCTGTGGTAACACTACATTGTGTTGTTTAAATCAGTCACCAGCAGCTGACCTGTGGTAACACTACATTGTGTTGTCTAAATCAGTCACCAGCAGCTGACCTGTGGTAACACTACATTGTGATGTTTAAATCATCAGTCATCAGCAGCTGACCTGTGGTAACACTACATTGTGTTGTCTAAATCATCAGTCATCAGCAGCTGACCTGAGGTAACACTACGTTGTGTTGTCTAAATCAGTCACCAGCAGCTGACCTGTGGTAACATTACATTGTGATGTTTAAATCATCAGTCATCAGCAGCTGACCTGTGGTAACACTACATTGTGTTGTCTAAATCATCAGTAATCAGCAGCTGAACTGAGGTAACACTACGTTGTGTTGTTTAAATCATCAGTCATCAGCAGCTGACCTGTGGTAACACTACATTGTGTTGTCTAAATCAGTCACCAGCAGCTGACCTGTGGTAACACTACGTTGTGTTGCTTAAATCATCAGTGATCAGCAGCTGACCTGTGGTAACACTACATTGTGTTGTTTAAATCATCAGTAATCAGCAGCTGACCTGAGGTAACACTACGTTGTGTTGCTTAAATCATCAGTCATTAGCAGCTGACCTGAGGTAACACTACGTTGTGTTGTCTAAATCAGTCACCAGCAGCTGACCTGTGGTAACACTACATTGTGATGTTTAAATCATCAGTCATCAGCAGCTGACCTGTGGTAACACTACATTATGTTGTCTAAATCATCAGTAATCAGCAGCTGACCTGAGGTAACACTACGTTGTGTTGCTTAAATCATCAGTCATCAGCAGCTGACCTGTGGTAACACTATGTTGTGTTGTTTAAATCATCAGTAATCAGCAGCTGACCTGTGGTATCAATACATTGTGTTGTCTAAATCTGTCACCAGCAGCTGACCTGTGGTAACACTACATTGTGTTGTTTAAATCATCAGTAATCAGCAGCTGACCTGAGGTAACACTACGTTGTGTTGCTTAAATCATCAGTCATCAGCAGCTGACCTGAGGTAACACTACATTGTGTTGTCTAAATCAGTCACCAGCAGCTGACCTGTGGTAACACTACATCGTGTTGTCTAAATCAGTCACCAGCAGCTGACCTGTGGTAACACTACGTTGTGTTGCTTAAATCATCAGTGATCAGCAGCTGACCTGTGGTAACACTACATTGTGTTGTTTAAATCATCAGTAATCAGCAGCTGACCTGAGGTAACACTACGTTGTGTTGCTTAAATCATCAGTCATCAGCAGCTGACCTGAGGTAACACTACGTTGTGTTGTTTAAATCATCAGTCATCAGCAGCTGACCTGTGGTAACACTACATTGTGTTGTCTAAATCAGTCACCAGCAGCTGACCTGTGGTAACACTACATTGTGTTGCTTAAATCATCAGTGATCAGCAGCTGACCTGTGGTAACACTACGTTGTGTTGTTTAAATCATCAGTCATCAGCAGCTGACCTGAGGTAACACTACGTTGTGTTGTTTAAATCATCAGTGATCAGCAGCTGACCTGAGGTTACACTATGTTGTGTTGCTTAAATCATCAGTGATCAGCAGCTGACCTGTGGTAACACTACGTTGTGTTGTTTAAATCATCAGTCATCAGCAGCTGACCTGAGGTAACACTACATTGTGTTGTCTAAATCATCAGTGATCAGCAGCTGACCTGAGGTAACACTACGTTGTGTTGCTTAAATCATCAGTCATCAGCAGCTGACCTGTGGTAACACTACATTGTGTTGTCTAAATCAGTCACCAGCAGCTGACCTGTGGTAACACTACATTGTGTTGTCTAAATCAGTCACCAGCAGCTGACCTGTGGTTAAACTACGTTGTGTTGTTTAAATCATCAGTGATCAGCAGCTGACCTGAGGTTACACTACGTTGTGTTGCTTAAATCATCAGTGATCAGCAGCTGACCTGTGGTAACACTACGTTGTGTTGTTTAAATCATCAGTCATCAGCAGCTGACCTGAGGTAACACTACGTTGTGTTGTTTAAATCATCAGTCATCAGCAGCTGACCTGTAGTAACACTACGTTGTGTTGTTTAAATCATCAGTAATCAGCAGCTGATCTGTCGCAACACTACATTGTGTTGTTTAAATCATCAGTCATCAGCAGCTGAGCTGTGGTAACACCACATTGTGTTGTTTAAATCAGTCATCAGCAGCTGACCTGAGGTAACACTACGTTGTGTTGTTTAAATCATCAGTGATCAGCAGCTGACCTGTGGTAACACTATGTTGTGTTGTTTAAATCATCAGTCATCAGCAGCTGACCTGTGGTAACACTACGTTGTGTTGTTTAAATCATCAGTCATCAGCAGCTGACCTGTGGTAACACTACGTTGTGTTGTTTAAATCATCAGTAATCAGCAGCTGACCTGTGGTAACACTACATTGTGTTGTCTAAATCATTCACCAGCAGCTGACCTGAGGTAACACTACGTTGTGTTGCTTAAATCATCAGTCATCAGCAGCTGACCTGTGGTAACACTATATTGTGTTGTTTACATCAGTCATCAGCAGCTGACCTGTGGTAACACTATGTTGTGTTGTTTAAATCATCAGTAATCAGCAGCTGACCTGTGGTATCACTACATTGTGTTGTTTAAATCAGTCACCAGGAGCTGACCTGTGGTAACACTACATTGTGTTGTCTAAATCAGTCACCAGCAGCTGACCTGTGGTAACACTACATTGTGATGTTTAAATCATCAGTCATCAGCAGCTGACCTGTGGTAACACTACATTGTGTTGTCTAAATCATCAGTAATCAGCAGCTGACCTGAGGTAACACTATGTTGTGTTGCTTAAATCATCAGTCATCAGCAGCTGACCTGTGGTAACACTACATTGTGTTGTTTAAATCAGTCATCAGCAGCTGACCTGTCGTAACACTATGTTGTGTTGTTTAAATCATCAGTAATCAGCAGCTGACCTGTGGTATCACTACATTGTGTTGTCTAAATCAGTCACCAGCAGCTGACCTGTGGTAACACTACATCGTGTTGTCTAAATCAGTCACCAGCAGCTGACCTGTGGTAACACTACATTGTGTTGTTTAAATCATCAGTAATCAGCAGCTGACCTGAGGTAACACTACGTTGTGTTGCTTAAATCATCAGTCATCAGCAGCTGACCTGAGGTAACACTACGTTGTGTTGTTTAAATCATCAGTCATCAGCAGCTGACCTGTGGTAACACTACATTGTGTTGTCTAAATCAGTCACCAGCAGCTGACCTGTGGTAACACTACGTTGTGTTGCTTAAATCATCAGTGATCAGCAGCTGACCTGTGATAACACTACATTGTGTTGTTTAAATCATCAGTAATCAGCAGCTGACCTGAGGTAACACTACGTTGTGTTGCTTAAATCATCAGTCATCAGCAGCTGACCTGAGGTAACACTACGTTGTGTTGTTTAAATCATCAGTCATCAGCAGCTGACCTGTGGTAACACTACATTGTGTTGTTTAAATCAGTCATCAGCAGCTGACCTGTGGTAACACTATGTTGTGTTGTTTAAATCATCAGTAATCAGCAGCTGACCTGTGGTATCACTACATTGTGTTGTCTAAATCAGTCACCAGCAGCTGACCTGTGGTAACACTACGTTGTGTTGTTTAAATCATCAGTCATCAGCAGCTGACCTGTGGTAACACTACGTTGTGTTGCTTAAATCATCAGTCATCAGCAGCTGACCTGTGGTAACACTACATTGTGTTGTTTAAATCATCAGTGATCAGCAGCTGACCTGAGGTTACTGTACGTTGTGTTGGTTAAATCATCAGTGATCAGCAGCTGACCTGAGGTAACACTACGTTGTGTTGTTTAAATCATCAGTCATCAGCAGCTGACCTGTGGTAACACTACATTGTGTTGTCTAAATCAGTCACCAGCAGCTGACCTGTGGTAACACTATGTTGTGTTGCTTAAATCATCAGTGATCAGCAGCTGACCTGTGGTAACACTACATTGTGTTGTTTAAATCATCAGTAATCAGCAGCTGACCTGAGTTAACACTACGTTGTGTTGCTTAAATCATCAGTCATCAGCAGCTGACCTGAGGTAACACTACGTTGTGTTGTCTAAATCAGTCACCAGCAGCTGACCTGTGGTAACACTACATTGTGATGTTTAAATCATCAGTCATCAGCAGCTGACCTGTGGTAACACTACATTGTGTTGTCTAAATCATCAGTAATCAGCAGCTGACCTGAGGTAACACTACGTTGTGTTGCTTAAATCATCAGTCACCAGCAGCTGACCTGTGGTAACACTACATTGTGTTGTTTAAATCATCAGTAATCAGCAGCTGACCTGAGGTAACACTACGTTGTGTTGCTTAAATCATCAGTCATCAGCAGCTGACCTGAGGTAACACTACATTGTGTTGTCTAAATCAGTCACCAGCAGCTGACCTGTGGTAACACTACATCGTGTTGTCTAAATCAGTCACCAGCAGCTGACCTGTGGTAACACTACGTTGTGTTGCTTAAATCATCAGTGATCAGCAGCTGACCTGTGGTAACACTACATTGTGTTGTTTAAATCATCAGTAATCAGCAGCTGACCTGAGGTAACACTACGTTGTGTTGCTTAAATCATCAGTCATCAGCAGCTGACCTGAGGTAACACTACGTTGTGTTGTTTAAATCATCAGTCATCAGCAGCTGACCTGTGGTAACACTACATTGTGTTGTTTAAATCAGTCATCAGCAGCTGACCTGTGGTAACACTATGTTGTGTTGTTTAAATCATCAGTAATCAGCTGCTGACTTGTGGTAACACTACATTGTGTTGTCTAAATCAGTCACCAGCAGCTGACCTGTGGTAACACTACATTGTGTTGTCTAAATCAGTCACCAGCAGCTGACCTGTGGTTAAACTACGTTGTGTTGTTTAAATCATCAGTGATCAGCAGCTGACCTGAGGTTACACTACGTTGTGTTGCTTAAATCATCAGTGATCAGCAGCTGACCTGTGGTAACACTACGTTGTGTTGTTTAAATCATCAGTCATCAGCAGCTGACCTGAGGTAACACTACGTTGTGTTGTTTAAATCATCAGTCATCAGCAGCTGACCTGTAGTAACACTATGTTGTGTTGTTTAAATCATCAGTAATCAGCAGCTGATCTGTCGCAACACTACATTGTGTTGTTTAAATCATCAGTCATCAGCAGCTGACCTGTGGTAACACCACATTGTGTTGTTTAAATCAGTCATCAGCAGCTGACCTGTGGTAACACTACATTGTGTTGTTTAAATCAGTCATCAGCAGCTGACCTGAGGTAACACTACGTTGTGTTGTTTAAATCATCAGTGATCAGCAGCTGACCTGTGGTAACACTATGTTGTGTTGTTTAAATCATCAGTCATCAGCAGCTGACCTGTGGTAACACTACGTTGTGTTGTTTAAATCATCAGTGATCAGCAGCTGACCTGAGGTTACTGTACGTTGTGTTGGTTAAATCATCAGTGATCAGCAGCTGACCTGTGGTAACACTACGTTGTGTTGTTTAAATCATCAGTCATCAGCAGCTGACCTGTGGTAACACTACGTTGTGTTGTTTAAATCATCAGTAATCAGCAGCTGACCTGTGGTAACACTACATTGTGTTGTCTAAATCATTCACCAGCAGCTGACCTGAGGTAACACTACGTTGTGTTGCTTAAATCATCAGTCATCAGCAGCTGACCTGTGGTAACACTATATTGTGTTGTTTACATCAGTCATCAGCAGCTGACCTGTGGTAACACTATGTTGTGTTGTTTAAATCATCAGTAATCAGCAGCTGACCTGTGGTATCACTACATTGTGTTGTTTAAATCAGTCATCAGCAGCTGACCTGTGGTAACACCACATTGTGTTGTTTAAATCAGTCATCAGCAGCTGACCTGTGGTAACACTACATTGTGTTGTTTAAATCAGTCATCAGCAGCTGACCTGAGGTAACACTACGTTGTGTTGTTTAAATCATCAGTGATCAGCAGCTGACCTGTGGTAACACTATGTTGTGTTGTTTAAATCATCAGTCATCAGCAGCTGACCTGTGGTAACACTACGTTGTGTTGTTTAAATCATCAGTAATCAGCAGCTGACCTGTGGTAACACTACATTGTGTTGTCTAAATCATTCACCAGCAGCTGACCTGAGGTAACACTACGTTGTGTTGCTTAAATCATCAGTCATCAGCAGCTGACCTGTGGTAACACTATATTGTGTTGTTTACATCAGTCATCAGCAGCTGACCTGTGGTAACACTATGTTGTGTTGTTTAAATCATCAGTAATCAGCAGCTGACCTGTGGTATCACTACATTGTGTTGTTTAAATCAGTCACCAGCAGCTGACCTGTGGTAACACTACATTGTGTTGTCTAAATCAGTCACCAGCAGCTGACCTGTGGTAACACTACATTGTGATGTTTAAATCATCAGTCATCAGCAGCTGACCTGTGGTAACACTACATTGTGTTGTCTAAATCATCAGTAATCAGCAGCTGACCTGAGGTAACACTATGTTGTGTTGCTTAAATCATCAGTCATCAGCAGCTGACCTGTGGTAACACTACATTGTGTTGTTTAAATCAGTCATCAGCAGCTGACCTGTCGTAACACTATGTTGTGTTGTTTAAATCATCAGTAATCAGCAGCTGACCTGTGGTATCACTACATTGTGTTGTCTAAATCAGTCACCAGCAGCTGACCTGTGGTAACACTACATCGTGTTGTCTAAATCAGTCACCAGCAGCTGACCTGTGGTAACACTACATTGTGTTGTTTAAATCATCAGTAATCAGCAGCTGACCTGAGGTAACACTACGTTGTGTTGCTTAAATCATCAGTCACCAGCAGCTGACCTGAGGTAACACTACGTTGTGTTGTTTAAATCATCAGTCATCAGCAGCTGACCTGTGGTAACACTACATTGTGTTGTCTAAATCAGTCACCAGCAGCTGACCTGTGGTAACACTACATTGTGTTGCTTAAATCATCAGTGATCAGCAGCTGACCTGTGGTAACACTACGTTGTGTTGTTTAAATCATCAGTCATCAGCAGCTGACCTGAGGTAACACTACGTTGTGTTGTTTAAATCATCAGTGATCAGCAGCTGACCTGAGGTTACACTATGTTGTGTTGCTTAAATCATCAGTGATCAGCAGCTGACCTGTGGTAACACTACGTTGTGTTGTTTAAATCATCAGTCATCAGCAGCTGACCTGAGGTAACACTACATTGTGTTGTCTAAATCATCAGTGATCAGCAGCTGACCTGAGGTAACACTACGTTGTGTTGCTTAAATCATCAGTCATCAGCAGCTGACCTGTGGTAACACTACATTGTGTTGTCTAAATCAGTCACCAGCAGCTGACCTGTGGTAACACTACATTGTGTTGTCTAAATCAGTCACCAGCAGCTGACCTGTGGTTAAACTACGTTGTGTTGTTTAAATCATCAGTGATCAGCGGCTAACCTGTGGTAACACTACGTTGTGTTGTTTAAATCATCAGTCATCAGCAGCTGACCTGAGGTAACACTACGTTGTGTTGTTTAAATCATCAGTCATCAGCAGCTGACCTGTAGTAACACTACGTTGTGTTGTTTAAATCATCAGTAATCAGCAGCTGACCTGAGGTAACACTACGTTGTGTTGCTTAAATCATCAGTCACCAGCAGCTGACCTGAGGTAACACTACGTTGTGTTGTTTAAATCATCAGTCATCAGCAGCTGACCTGTGGTAACACTACATTGTGTTGTCTAAATCAGTCACCAGCAGCTGACCTGTGGTAACACTACATTGTGTTGCTTAAATCATCAGTGATCAGCAGCTGACCTGTGGTAACACTACGTTGTGTTGTTTAAATCATCAGTCATCAGCAGCTGACCTGAGGTAACACTACGTTGTGTTGTTTAAATCATCAGTGATCAGCAGCTGACCTGAGGTTACACTATGTTGTGTTGCTTAAATCATCAGTGATCAGCAGCTGACCTGTGGTAACACTACGTTGTGTTGTTTAAATCATCAGTCATCAGCAGCTGACCTGAGGTAACACTACATTGTGTTGTCTAAATCATCAGTGATCAGCAGCTGACCTGAGGTAACACTACGTTGTGTTGCTTAAATCATCAGTCATCAGCAGCTGACCTGTGGTAACACTACATTGTGTTGTCTAAATCAGTCACCAGCAGCTGACCTGTGGTAACACTACATTGTGTTGTCTAAATCAGTCACCAGCAGCTGACCTGTGGTTAAACTACGTTGTGTTGTTTAAATCATCAGTGATCAGCGGCTGACCTGTGGTAACACTACGTTGTGTTGTTTAAATCATCAGTCATCAGCAGCTGACCTGAGGTAACACTACGTTGTGTTGTTTAAATCATCAGTCATCAGCAGCTGACCTGTAGTAACACTACGTTGTGTTGTTTAAATCATCAGTAATCAGCAGCTGATCTGTCGCAACACTACATTGTGTTGTTTAAATCATCAGTCATCAGCAGCTGACCTGTGGTAACACCACATTGTGTTGTTTAAATCAGTCATCAGCAGCTGACCTGTGGTAACACTACATTGTGTTGTTTAAATCAGTTATCAGCAGCTGACCTGAGGTAACACTACGTTGTGTTGTTTAAATCATCAGTGATCAGCAGCTGACCTGTGGTAACACTATGTTGTGTTGTTTAAATCATCAGTCATCAGCAGCTGACCTGTGGTAACACTACGTTGTGTTGTTTAAATCATCAGTGATCAGCAGCTGACCTGAGGTTACTGTACGTTGTGTTGGTTAAATCATCAGTGATCAGCAGCTGACCTGTGGTAACACTACGTTGTGTTGTTTAAATCATCAGTCATCAGCAGCTGACCTGTGGTAACACTACGTTGTGTTGTTTAAATCATCAGTAATCAGCAGCTGACCTGTGGTAACACTACATTGTGTTGTCTAAATCATTCACCAGCAGCTGACCTGAGGTAACACTACGTTGTGTTGCTTAAATCATCAGTCATCAGCAGCTGACCTGTGGTAACACTATATTGTGTTGTTTACATCAGTCATCAGCAGCTGACCTGTGGTAACACTATGTTGTGTTGTTTAAATCATCAGTAATCAGCAGCTGACCTGTGGTATCACTACATTGTGTTGTTTAAATCAGTCACCAGCAGCTGACCTGTGGTAACACTACATTGTGTTGTCTAAATCAGTCACCAGCAGCTGACCTGTGGTAACACTACATTGTGATGTTTAAATCATCAGTCATCAGCAGCTGACCTGTGGTAACACTACATTGTGTTGTCTAAATCATCAGTAATCAGCAGCTGACCTGAGGTAACACTATGTTGTGTTGCTTAAATCATCAGTCATCAGCAGCTGACCTGTGGTAACACTACATTGTGTTGTTAAAATCAGTCATCAGCAGCTGACCTGTCGTAACACTATGTTGTGTTGTTTAAATCATCAGTAATCAGCAGCTGACCTGTGGTATCACTACATTGTGTTGTCTAAATCAGTCACCAGCAGCTGACCTGTGGTAACACTACATCGTGTTGTCTAAATCAGTCACCAGCAGCTGACCTGTGGTAACACTACATTGTGTTGTTTAAATCATCAGTAATCAGCAGCTGACCTGTAGTAACACTACGTTGTGTTGTTTAAATCATCAGTAATCAGCAGCTGATCTGTCGCAACACTACATTGTGTTGCTTAAATCATCAGTCATCAGCAGCTGACCTGAGGTAACACTACGTTGTGTTGTTTAAATCATCAGTCATCAGCAGCTGACCTGTGGTAACACTACATTGTGTTGTTTAAATCAGTCATCAGCAGCTGACCTGTGGTAACACTATGTTGTGTTGTTTAAATCATCAGTAATCAGCAGCTGACCTGTGGTATCACTACATTGTGTTGTCTAAATCAGTCACCAGCAGCTGACCTGTGGTTACACTACGTTGTGTTGTTTAAATCATCAGTCATCAGCAGCTGACCTGTGGTAACACTACGTTGTGTTGCTTAAATCATCAGTCATCAGCAGCTGACCTGTGGTAACACTACATTGTGTTGTTTAAATCATCAGTGATCAGCAGCTGACCTGAGGTTACTGTACGTTGTGTTGGTTAAATCATCAGTGATCAGCAGCTGACCTGAGGTAACACTACGTTGTGTTGTTTAAATCATCAGTCATCAGCAGCTGACCTGTGGTAACACTACATTGTGTTGTCTAAATCAGTCACCAGCAGCTGACCTGTGGTAACACTACGTTGTGTTGCTTAAATCATCAGTGATCAGCAGCTGACCTGTGGTAACACTACATTGTGTTGTTTAAATCATCAGTAATCAGCAGCTGACCTGAGTTAACACTACGCTGTGTTGCTTAAATCATCAGTCATCAGCAGCTGACCTGAGGTAACACTACGTTGTGTTGTCTAAATCAGTCACCAGCAGCTGACCTGTGGTAACACTACATTGTGATGTTTAAATCATCAGTCATCAGCAGCTGACCTGTGGTAACACTACATTGTGTTGTCTAAATCATCAGTAATCAGCAGCTGACCTGAGGTAACACTACGTTGTGTTGCTTAAATCATCAGTCATCAGCAGCTGACCTGTGGTAACACTATGTTGTGTTGTTTAAATCATCAGTAATCAGCAGCTGACCTGTGGTATCAATACATTGTGTTGTCTAAATCAGTCACCAGCAGCTGACCTGTGGTAACACTACATTGTGTTGTTTAAATCAGTCATCAGCAGCTGACCTGTGGTAACACTATGTTGTGTTGTTTAAATCATCAGTAATCAGCAGCTGACTTGTGGTATCACTACATTGTGTTGTCTAAATCAGTCACCAGCAGCTGACCTGTGGTAACACTACGTTGTGTTGTTTAAATCATCAGTCATCAGCAGCTGACCTGTGGTAACACTACGTTGTGTTGTTTAAATCATCAGTCATCAGCAGCTGACCTGAGGTTACACTATGTTGTGTTGCTTAAATCATCAGTGATCAGCAGCTGACCTGTGGTAACACTACGTTGTGTTGTTTAAATCATCAGTCATCAGCAGCTGACCTGAGGTAACACTACATTGTGTTGTCTAAATCATCAGTGATCAGCAGCTGACCTGAGGTAACACTACGTTGTGTTGCTTAAATCATCAGTCATCAGCAGCTGACCTGTGGTATCACTACATTGTGTTGTCTAAATCAGTCACCAGCAGCTGACCTGTGGTAACACTACATTGTGTTGTCTAAATCAGTCACCAGCAGCTGACCTGTGGTAAAACTACGTTGTGTTGTTTAAATCATCAGTGATCAGCAGCTGACCTGAGGTTACACTACGTTGTGTTGCTTAAATCATCAGTGATCAGCAGCTGACCTGTGGTAACACTACGTTGTGTTGTTTAAATCATCAGTAATCAGCAGCTGACCTGAGGTAACACTACGTTGTGTTGTTTAAATCATCAGTCATCAGCAGCTGACCTGTAGTAACACTACGTTGTGTTGTTTAAATCATCAGTAATCAGCAGCTGATCTGTCGCAACACTACATTGTGTTGTTTAAATCATCAGTCATCAGCAGCTGACCTGTGGTAACACCACATTGTGTTGTTTAAATCAGTCATCAGCAGCTGACCTGTGGTAACACTACATTGTGTTGTTTAAATCAGTCATCAGCAGCTGACCTGTGGTAACACTACATTGTGTTGTTTAAATCAGTCATCAGCAGCTGACCTGTGGTAACACTACATTGTGTTGTTTAAATCAGTCATCAGCAGCTGACCTGTGGTAACACTACATTGTGTTGTTTAAATCAGTCATCAGCAGCTGACCTGTGGTAACACTACATTGTGTTGTTTAAATCAGTCATCAGCAGCTGACCTGTGGTAACACTACATTGTGTTGTTTAAATCAGTCATCAGCAGCTGACCTGTGGTAACACTACATTGTGTTGTTTAAATCAGTCATCAGCAGCTGACCTGTGGTAACACTACATTGTGTTGTTTAAATCAGTCATCAGCAGGTCACCTGTGGTAACACTACATTGTGTTGTTTAAATCAGTCATCAGCAGCTGACCTGAGGTAACACTACGTTGTGTTGTTTAAATCATCAGTGATCAGCAGCTGACCTGTGGTAACACTATGTTGTGTTGTTTAAATCATCAGTCATCAGCAGCTGACCTGTGGTAACACTACATTGTGTTGTCTAAATCATCAGTGATCAGGAGCTGACCTGAGGTAACACTACGTTGTGTTGCTTAAATCATCAGTCATCAGCAGCTGACCTGTGGTATCACTACATTGTGTTGTCTAAATCAGTCACCAGCAGCTGACCTGTGGTAACACTACATTGTGTTGTCTAAATCAGTCACCAGCAGCTGACCTGTGGTAAAACTACGTTGTGTTGTTTAAATCATCAGTGATCAGCAGCTGACCTGAGGTTACACTACGTTGTGTTGCTTAAATCATCAGTGATCAGCAGCTGACCTGTGGTAACACTACGTTGTGTTGTTTAAATCATCAGTAATCAGCAGCTGACCTGAGGTAACACTACGTTGTGTTGTTTAAATCATCAGTCATCAGCAGCTGACCTGTAGTAACACTACGTTGTGTTGTTTAAATCATCAGTAATCAGCAGCTGATCTGTCGCAACACTACATTGTGTTGTTTAAATCATCAGTCATCAGCAGCTGACCTGTGGTAACACCACATTGTGTTGTTTAAATCAGTCATCAGCAGCTGACCTGTGGTAACACTACATTGTGTTGTTTAAATCAGTCATCAGCAGCTGACCTGTGGTAACACTACATTGTGTTGTTTAAATCAGTCATCAGCAGCTGACCTGTGGTAACACTACATTGTGTTGTTTAAATCAGTCATCAGCAGCTGACCTGTGGTAACACTACATTGTGTTGTTTAAATCAGTCATCAGCAGCTGACCTGTGGTAACACTACATTGTGTTGTTTAAATCAGTCATCAGCAGCTGACCTGTGGTAACACTACATTGTGTTGTTTAAATCAGTCATCAGCAGCTGACCTGTGGTAACACTACATTGTGTTGTTTAAATCAGTCATCAGCAGCTGACCTGTGGTAACACTACATTGTGTTGTTTAAATCAGTCATCAGCAGGTCACCTGTGGTAACACTACATTGTGTTGTTTAAATCAGTCATCAGCAGCTGACCTGAGGTAACACTACGTTGTGTTGTTTAAATCATCAGTGATCAGCAGCTGACCTGTGGTAACACTATGTTGTGTTGTTTAAATCATCAGTCATCAGCAGCTGACCTGTGGTAACACTACGTTGTGTTGTTTAAATCATCAGTGATCAGCAGCTGACCTGAGGTTACTGTACGTTGTGTTGGTTAAATCATCAGTGATCAGCAGCTGACCTGTGGTAACACTACGTTGTGTTGTTTAAATCATCAGTCATCAGCAGCTGACCTGTGGTAACACTACGTTGTGTTGTTTAAATCATCAGTAATCAGCAGCTGACCTGTGGTAACACTACATTGTGTTGTCTAAATCAGTCACCAGCAGCTGACCTGTGGTAACACTACATTGTGTTGCTTAAATCATCAGTCATCAGCAGCTGACCTGAGGTAACACTACGTTGTGTTGTTTAAATCATCAGTCATCAGCAGCTGACCTGTGGTAACACTACATTGTGTTGTCTAAATCATCAGTAATCAGCAGCTGACCTGAGGTAACACTACGTTGTGTTGCTTAAATCATCAGTCATCAGCAGCTGACCTGTGGTAACACTATATTGTGTTGTTTACATCAGTCATCAGCAGCTGACCTGTGGTAACACTATGTTGTGTTGTTTAAATCATCAGTAATCAGCAGCTGACCTGTGGTATCACTACATTTTGTTGTCTAAATCAGTCACCAGCAGCTGACCTGTGGTAACACTACATCGTGTTGTCTAAATCAGCCACCAGCAGCTGACCTGTGGTAACACTACGTTGTGTTGTTTAAATCATCAGTCATCAGCAGCTGACCTGTGGTAACACTACGTTGTGTTGCTTAAATCATCAGTCATCAGCAGCTGACCTGTGGTAACACTACATTGTGTTGTTTAAATCAGTCATCAGCAGCTGACCTGTGGTAACACTATGGTGTGTTGTTTAAATCATCAGTAATCAGCAGCTGACTTGTGGTATCACTACATTGTGTTGTCTAAATCAGTCACCAGCAGCTGACCTGTGGTAACACTACGTTGTGTTGTTTAAATCATCAGTCATCAGCAGCTGACCTGTGGTAACACTACGTTGTGTTGTTTAAATCATCAGTCATCAGCAGCTGACCTGTGGTAACACTACGTTGTGTTGTTTAAATCATCAGTGATCAGCAGCTGACCTGAGGTTACACTATGTTGTGTTGCTTAAATCATCAGTGATCAGCAGCTGACCTGTGGTAACACTACGTTGTGTTGTTTAAATCATCAGTCATCAGCAGCTGACCTGAGGTAACACTACATTGTGTTGTCTAAATCATCAGTGATCAGCAGCTGACCTGAGGTAACACTACGTTGTGTTGCTTAAATCATCAGTCATCAGCAGCTGACCTGTGGTATCACTACATTGTGTTGTCTAAATCAGTCACCAGCAGCTGACCTGTGGTAAAACTACGTTGTGTTGTTTAAATCATCAGTGATCAGCAGCTGACCTGAGGTTACACTACGTTGTGTTGCTTAAATCATCAGTGATCAGCAGCTGACCTGTGGTAACACTACGTTGTGTTGTTTAAATCATCAGTCATCAGCAGCTGACCTGAGGTAACACTACGTTGTGTTGTTTAAATCATCAGTCATCAGCAGCTGACCTGTAGTAACACTACGTTGTGTTGTTTAAATCATCAGTAATCAGCAGCTGATCTGTCGCAACACTACATTGTGTTGTTTAAATCATCAGTCATCAGCAGCTGACCTGTGGTAACACCACATTGTGTTGTTTAAATCAGTCATCAGCAGCTGACCTGTGGTAACACTACATTGTGTTGTTTAAATCAGTCATCAGCAGCTGACCTGTGGTAACACTACATTGTGTTGTTTAAATCAGTCATCAGCAGCTGACCTGTGGTAACACTACATTGTTTTGTTTAAATCAGTCATCAGCAGCTGACCTGTGGTAACACTACATTGTGTTGTTTAAATCAGTCATCAGCAGGTCACCTGTGGTAACACTACATTGTGTTGTTTAAATCAGTCATCAGCAGCTGACCTGAGGTAACACTACGTTGTGTTGTTTAAATCATCAGTGATCAGCAGCTGACCTGTGGTAACACTATGTTGTGTTGTTTAAATCATCAGTCATCAGCAGCTGACCTGTGGTAACACTACGTTGTGTTGTTTAAATCATCAGTGATCAGCAGCTGACCTGAGGTTACTGTACGTTGTGTTGGTTAAATCATCAGTGATCAGCAGCTGACCTGTGGTAACACTACGTTGTGTTGTTTAAATCATCAGTCATCAGCAGCTGACCTGTGGTAACACTACGTTGTGTTGTTTAAATCATCAGTAATCAGCAGCTGACCTGTGGTAACACTACATTGTGTTGTCTAAATCATTCAGCAGCAGCTGACCTGTGGTAACACTACATTGTGTTGTTTAAATCATCAGTAATCAGCAGCTGACCTGAGGTAACTCTACGTTGTGTTGCTTAAATCATCAGTCATCAGCAGCTGACCTGTGGTAACACTACATTGTGTTGTCTAAATCAGTCACCAGCAGCTGACCTGTGGTAACAGTACATTGTGTTGCTTAAATCATCAGTCATCAGCAGCTGACCTGAGGTAACACTACGTTGTGTTGTTTAAATCATCAGTCATCAGCAGCTGACCTGTGGTAACACTACATTGTGTTGTCTAAATCATCAGTAATCAGCAGCTGACCTGAGGTAACACTACGTTGTGTTGCTTAAATCATCAGTCATCAGCAGCTGACCTGTGGTAACACTATATTGTGTTGTTTACATCAGTCATCAGCAGCTGACCTGTGGTAACACTATGTTGTGTTGTTTAAATCATCAGTAATCAGCAGCTGACCTGTGGTATCACTACATTTTGTTGTCTAAATCAGTCACCAGCAGCTGACCTGTGGTAACACTACATCGTGTTGTCTAAATCAGCCACCAGCAGCTGACCTGTGGTAACACTACGTTGTGTTGTTTAAATCATCAGTCATCAGCAGCTGACCTGTGGTAACACTACGTTGTGTTGCTTAAATCATCAGTCATCAGCAGCTGACCTGTGGTAACACTACATTGTGTTGTTTAAATCAGTCATCAGCAGCTGACCTGTGGTAACACTATGGTGTGTTGTTTAAATCATCAGTAATCAGCAGCTGACCTGTGGTATCACTACATTGTGTTGTCTAAATCAGTCACCAGCAGCTGACCTGTGGTAACACTACATTGTGTTGTCTAAATCAGTCACCAGCAGCTGACCTGTGGTAACACTACATTGTGATGTTTAAATCATCAGTCATCAGCAGCTGACCTGTGGTAACACTAGATTGTGTTGCTTAAATCATCAGTCATCAGCAGCTGACCTGAGGTAACACTACGTTGTGTTGTTTAAATCATCAGTCATCAGCAGCTGACCTGTGGTAACACTACATTGTGTTGTCTAAATCAGTCACCAGCAGCTGACCTGTGGTAACTCTACATTGTGTTGCTTAAATCATCAGTGATCAGCAGCTGACCTGTGGTAACACTACGTTGTGTTGTTTAAATCATCAGTCATCAGCAGCTGACCTGAGGTAACACAACGTTGTGTTGTTTAAATCATCAGTGATCAGCAGCTGACCTGAGGTTACACTATGTTGTGTTGCTTAAATCATCAGTGATCAGCAGCTGACCTGAGGTAACACTACGTTGTGTTGCTTAAATCATCAGTCATCAGCAGCTGACCTGTGGTAACACTACATTGTGTTGTTTAAATCAGCCATCAGCAGCTGACCTGTGGTAACACTATGTTGTGTTGTTTAAATCATCAGTAATCAGCAGCTGACCTGTGGTATCACTACATTGTGTTGTCTAAATCAGTCACCAGCAGCTGACCTGTGGTAACACTACATTGTGTTGTCTAAATCAGTCACCAGCAGCTGACCTGTGGTAAAACTACGTTGTGTTGTTTAAATCATCAGTGATCAGCAGCTGACCTGAGGTTACACTACGTTGTGTTGCTTAAATCATCAGTGATCAGCAGCTGACCTGTGGTAACACTACGTTGTGTTGTTTAAATCATCAGTAATCAGCAGCTGACCTGAGGTAACACTACGTTGTGTTGTTTAAATCATCAGTCATCAGCAGCTGACCTGTAGTAACACTACGTTGTGTTGTTTAAATCAGCAGTAATAGGCAGCTGATCTGTCGCAACACTACATTGTGTTGTTTAAATCATCAGTCATCAGCAGCTGACCTGTGGTAACACCACATTGTGTTGTTTAAATCAGTCATCAGCAGCTGACCTGTGGTAACACTACATTGTGTTGTTTAAATCAGTCATCAGCAGCTGACCTGAGGTAACACTACGTTGTGTTGTTTAAATCATCAGTGATCAGCAGCTGACCTGTGGTAACACTATGTTGTGTTGTTTAAATCATCAGTCATCAGCAGCTGACCTGTGGTAACACTACGTTGTGTTGTTTAAATCATCAGTGATCAGCAGCTGACCTGAGGTTACTGTACGTTGTGTTGGTTAAATCATCAGTGATCAGCAGCTGACCTGTGGTAACACTACGTTGTGTTGTTTAAATCATCAGTCATCAGCAGCTGACCTGTGGTAACACTACGTTGTGTTGTTTAAATCATCAGTAATCAGCAGCTGACCTGTGGTAACACTACATTGTGTTGTCTAAATCATTCACCAGCAGCTGACCTGTGGTAACACTACATTGTGTTGTTTAAATCATCAGTAATCAGCAGCTGACCTGAGGTAACTCTACGTTGTGTTGCTTAAATCATCAGTCATCAGCAGCTGACCTGTGGTAACACTACATTGTGTTGTCTAAATCAGTCACCAGCAGCTGACCTGTGGTAACACTACATTGTGTTGCTTAAATCATCAGTCATCAGCAGCTGACCTGAGGTAACACTACGTTGTGTTGTTTAAATCATCAGTCATCAGCAGCTGACCTGTGGTAACACTACATTGTGTTGTCTAAATCATCAGTAATCAGCAGCTGACCTGAGGTAACACTACGTTGTGTTGCTTAAATCATCAGTCATCAGCAGCTGACCTGTGGTAACACTATATTGTGTTGTTTACATCAGTCATCAGCAGCTGACCTGTGGTAACACTATGTTGTGTTGTTTAAATCATCAGTAATCAGCAGCTGACCTGTGGTATCACTACATTTTGTTGTCTAAATCAGTCACCAGCAGCTGGCCTGTGGTAACACTACATCGTGTTGTCTAAATCAGTCACCAGCAGCTGACCTGTGGTAACACTACGTTGTGTTGTTTAAATCATCAGTCATCAGCAGCTGACCTGTGGTAACACTACGTTGTGTTGCTTAAATCATCAGTCATCAGCAGCTGACCTGTGGTAACACTAGATTGTGTTGCTTAAATCATCAGTCATCAGCAGCTGACCTGAGGTAACACTACGTTGTGTTGTTTAAATCATCAGTCATCAGCAGCTGACCTGTGGTAACACTACATTGTGTTGTCTAAATCAGTCACCAGCAGCTGACCTGTGGTAACACAACATTGTGTTGTTTAAATCATCAGTGATCAGCAGCTGACCTGAGGTAACACTACGTTGTGTTGTTTAAATCATCAGTCATCAGCAGCTGACCTGTGGTAACACTACGTTGTGTTGCTTAAATCATCAGTGATCAGCAGCTGACCTGTGGTAACACTACGTTGTGTTGTTTAAATTATCAGTGATCAGCAGCTGACCTGAGGTAACACTACGTTGTGTTGTTTAAATCATCAGTGATCAGCAGCTGACCTGTGGTAACACTATGTTGTGTTGTTTAAATCATCAGTCATCAGCAGCTGACCTGTGGTAACACCACATTGTGTTGTTTAAATCAGTCATCAGCAGCTGACCTGTGGTAACACTACATTGTGTTGTTTAAATCAGTCATCAGCAGCTGACCTGAGGTAACACTACGTTGTGTTGTTTAAATCATCAGTGATCAGCAGCTGACCTGTGGTAACACTATGTTGTGTTGTTTAAATCATCAGTCATCAGCAGCTGACCTGTGGTAACACTACGTTGTGTTGTTTAAATCATCAGTGATCAGCAGCTGACCTGAGGTTACTGTACGTTGTGTTGGTTAAATCATCAGTGATCAGCAGCTGACCTGTGGTAACACTACGTTGTGTTGTTTAAATCATCAGTCATCAGCAGCTGACCTGTGGTAACACTACGTTGTGTTGTTTAAATCATCAGTAATCAGCAGCTGACCTGTGGTAACACTACATTGTGTTGTCTAAATCATTCACCAGCAGCTGACCTGTGGTAACACTACATTGTGTTGTTTAAATCATCAGTAATCAGCAGCTGACCTGAGGTAACTCTACGTTGTGTTGCTTAAATCATCAGTCATCAGCAGCTGACCTGTGGTAACACTACATTGTGTTGTCTAAATCAGTCACCAGCAGCTGACCTGTGGTAACACTACATTGTGTTGCTTAAATCATCAGTCATCAGCAGCTGACCTGAGGTAACACTACGTTGTGTTGTTTAAATCATCAGTCATCAGCAGCTGACCTGTGGTAACACTACATTGTGTTGTCTAAATCATCAGTAATCAGCAGCTGACCTGAGGTAACACTACGTTGTGTTGCTTAAATCATCAGTCATCAGCAGCTGACCTGTGGTAACACTATATTGTGTTGTTTACATCAGTCATCAGCAGCTGACCTGTGGTAACACTATGTTGTGTTGTTTAAATCATCAGTAATCAGCAGCTGACCTGTGGTATCACTACATTTTGTTGTCTAAATCAGTCACCAGCAGCTGGCCTGTGGTAACACTACATCGTGTTGTCTAAATCAGTCACCAGCAGCTGACCTGTGGTAACACTACGTTGTGTTGTTTAAATCATCAGTCATCAGCAGCTGACCTGTGGTAACACTACGTTGTGTTGCTTAAATCATCAGTCATCAGCAGCTGACCTGTGGTAACACTAGATTGTGTTGCTTAAATCATCAGTCATCAGCAGCTGACCTGAGGTAACACTACGTTGTGTTGTTTAAATCATCAGTCATCAGCAGCTGACCTGTGGTAACACTACATTGTGTTGTCTAAATCAGTCACCAGCAGCTGACCTGTGGTAACACAACATTGTGTTGTTTAAATCATCAGTGATCAGCAGCTGACCTGAGGTAACACTACGTTGTGTTGTTTAAATCATCAGTCATCAGCAGCTGACCTGTGGTAACACTACGTTGTGTTGCTTAAATCATCAGTGATCAGCAGCTGACCTGTGGTAACACTACGTTGTGTTGTTTAAATTATCAGTGATCAGCAGCTGACCTGAGGTAACACTACGTTGTGTTGTTTAAATCATCAGTGATCAGCAGCTGACCTGTGGTAACACTATGTTGTGTTGTTTAAATCATCAGTCATCAGCAGCTGACCTGTGGTAACACCACATTGTGTTGTTTAAATCAGTCATCAGCAGCTGACCTGTGGTAACACTACATTGTGTTGTTTAAATCAGTCATCAGCAGCTGACCTGAGGTAACACTACGTTGTGTTGTTTAAATCATCAGTGATCAGCAGCTGACCTGTGGTAACACTATGTTGTGTTGTTTAAATCATCAGTCATCAGCAGCTGACCTGTGGTAACACTACGTTGTGTTGTTTAAATCATCAGTGATCAGCAGCTGACCTGAGGTTACTGTACGTTGTGTTGGTTAAATCATCAGTGATCAGCAGCTGACCTGTGGTAACACTACGTTGTGTTGTTTAAATCATCAGTCATCAGCAGCTGACCTGTGGTAACACTACGTTGTGTTGTTTAAATCATCAGTAATCAGCAGCTGACCTGTGGTAACACTACATTGTGTTGTCTAAATCATTCACCAGCAGCTGACCTGTGGTAACACTACATTGTGTTGTTTAAATCATCAGTAATCAGCAGCTGACCTGAGGTAACTCTACGTTGTGTTGCTTAAATCATCAGTCATCAGCAGCTGACCTGTGGTAACACTACATTGTGTTGTCTAAATCAGTCACCAGCAGCTGACCTGTGGTAACACTACATTGTGTTGCTTAAATCATCAGTCATCAGCAGCTGACCTGAGGTAACACTACGTTGTGTTGTTTAAATCATCAGTCATCAGCAGCTGACCTGTGGTAACACTACATTGTGTTGTCTAAATCATCAGTAATCAGCAGCTGACCTGAGGTAACACTACGTTGTGTTGCTTAAATCATCAGTCATCAGCAGCTGACCTGTGGTAACACTATATTGTGTTGTTTACATCAGTCATCAGCAGCTGACCTGTGGTAACACTATGTTGTGTTGTTTAAATCATCAGTAATCAGCAGCTGACCTGTGGTATCACTACATTTTGTTGTCTAAATCAGTCACCAGCAGCTGGCCTGTGGTAACACTACATCGTGTTGTCTAAATCAGTCACCAGCAGCTGACCTGTGGTAACACTACGTTGTGTTGTTTAAATCATCAGTCATCAGCAGCTGACCTGTGGTAACACTACGTTGTGTTGCTTAAATCATCAGTCATCAGCAGCTGACCTGTGGTAACACTAGATTGTGTTGCTTAAATCATCAGTCATCAGCAGCTGACCTGAGGTAACACTACGTTGTGTTGTTTAAATCATCAGTCATCAGCAGCTGACCTGTGGTAACACTACATTGTGTTGTCTAAATCAGTCACCAGCAGCTGACCTGTGGTAACACAACATTGTGTTGTTTAAATCATCAGTGATCAGCAGCTGACCTGAGGTAACACTACGTTGTGTTGTTTAAATCATCAGTCATCAGCAGCTGACCTGTGGTAACACTACGTTGTGTTGCTTAAATCATCAGTGATCAGCAGCTGACCTGTGGTAACACTACGTTGTGTTGTTTAAATTATCAGTGATCAGCAGCTGACCTGAGGTAACACTACGTTGTGTTGTTTAAATCATCAGTCATCAGCAGCTGACCTGTGGTAACACTACGTTGTGTTGTTTAAATCATCAGTCATCAGCAGCTGACCTGTAGTAACACTACGTTGTGTTGTTTAAATCAGTCATCAGCAGCTGACCTGTGGTAACACTACATTGTGTTGTTTAAATCAGTCATCAGCAGCTGACCTGAGGTAACACTACGTTGTGTTGTTTAAATCATCAGTGATCAGCAGCTGACCTGTGGTAACACTATGTTGTGTTGTTTAAATCATCAGTGATCAGCAGCTGACCTGAGGTTACTGTACGTTGTGTTGGTTAAATCATCAGTGATCAGCAGCTGACCTGTGGTAACACTACGTTGTGTTGTTTAAATCATCAGTCATCAGCAGCTGACCTGTGGTAACACTACGTTGTGTTGTTTAAATCATCAGTAATCAGCAGCTGACCTGTGGTAACACTACATTGTGTTGTCTAAATCATTCACCAGCAGCTGACCTGTGGTAACACTACATTGTGTTGTTTAAATCATCAGTGATCAGCAGCTGACCTGTGGTAACACTACATTGTGTTGTTTAAATCATCAGTGATCAGCAGCTGACCTGTGGTAACACTACATTGTGTTGTTTAAATCAGTCATCAGCAGCTGACCTGTGGTAACACTACATAGTGTTGTTTAAATCATCAGTAATTAGCAGCTGACCTGAGGTAACACTACATTGTGTTGTCTAAATCAGTCATCAGCAGCTGACCTGTAGTAAGACTACGTTGTGTTGTTTAAATCATCACTGATCCCTGGCTTACCTATTAGCAGCGACTCTAATGAGACTTAATCATGCTTAGATCTATAGGAGACTAGGAGACACTTTAGCTCTCCTCTTCCTTCACCCCCAATGAACCAGCACATTCATCACACATTACAACACTTCCACCCAATTTATGGCAGTCTCATTCAATTACGCTCGGAATAAACAGGAAATAATACATTTTTCCCCATTAATTAAAACCTCCATTTATGAAAATGAGATGCGATCCTGAGTTTTACTGGTCTTTAATGCTTACCAGATGGATATGATACACGCTCACACACACACACACCAGAGGGTGCACACACACACACACACACACACACACACACACACACACACACACACACACACACACACAGAGACACACACACATGGTTTTCACACTCTAGCTCAACACCTGGTGAATGAGACAAGGGAGACAACGGCCAACACATATCCTGTGTTGGTATGAGGCAAAACAGAGACATACACACATAATATACACAATACATGTTCAAACACACACACAAAAGCTGCAGAACATAGGCACATCCTGCTACTTTTTGCAGGTGCTGGAGATGTAGGTGAAATCATGAACAATAAAAATAGGTAATTGTTTTATAACAATGTTTTGACAATGTTTCCTCCCTTAGGTCTTCATCATGCATCCATATCCCAGATGGGGTTTAGGCCCAGGTTCCAGTGAATAGAAATCTTAACGCTACAGCATACAATGAGATTCTAGACAATTCTGTTCTTCCAACTTTGTGGCAACAGTTTGGGGAAGGCTCTTTCCTGTTTCACTATGACAATGCCCCCGTGCACAAAGCCAGGTCCATACGGAAATGGTTTGTCGAGAGAAGTGTGGAAGAACTTGACTGACCTGCATACAGCCCTGAACTTAACCCCATTGAAAACCTTTGGTATGAATTGGAACACTGACCGCGAGCCAGGCCTAATAATCGCCCAACATCAGTGCGCGACCTCACCAATGCTCTTCTGGCTTAATTCATGGAAGCAAGTCCCCGCAGCAATCTTCAAACATCTAGCGGAAAGCCTTCACAATTGACTATTGTGTGAATATATATATATATATATATATATATATATATATTGAAGTCGGAAGTTTACATGCAATTGAGTTGGAGTCATTATAACTCATTTTTCAACCACTCCACAAATTTCTTGTTAACAAACTATAGTTTTGGCAAATCGGTTAGGACATCTACTTTTTGCATGACACAAGTAATTTTTCCAACAGTTGTTTACAGACAGCTACCCAGCATGTGCACAGTCCATATCTACCCAGCATGTGCACAGTCCATATCTATCCAGCATGTGCACAGTCCTTATCTATCCAGCATGTGCACAGTCCATATCTACCCAGCATGTGCACAGTCCATATCTACCCAGCATGTGCACAGTCCATATCTACCCAGCATGTGCACAGTCCTTATCTATCCAGCATGTGCACAGTCCATATCTACCCAGCATGTGCACAGTCCATATCTACCCAGCATGTGCACAGTCCATATCTACCCAGCATGTGCACAGTCCATATCTACCCAGCATGTGCACAGTCCATATCTACCCAGCATGTGCACAGTCCATATCTACCCAGCATGTGCACAGTCCATATCTACCCAGCATGTGCACAGTCCATAACTACCCAGCATGTGCACAGTCCATATCTACCCAGCATGTGCACAGTCCATATCTACCCAGCATGTGCACAGTCCATATCTACCCATTATGTGCACAGTCCATATCTACCCAGCATGTGCACAGTCCATATCTACCCAGGATGTGCACAGTCCATATCTACCCAGCATGTGCACAGTCCATATCTACCCAGCATGTGCACAGTCCATATCTACCCAGGATGTGCACAGTCCATATCTACCCAGCATGTGCACAGTCCATATCTACCCAGCATGTGCACAGTCCATATCTACCCAGCATGTGCACTGCATTAAAAGGTAGGATTTCTCCTCTGCAGCTCAGGCTAGCCCTATCTCTCTCAGCTCAGCCCTATCTCTCTCAGCCCAGCACTATCTCTCTCAGCTCAGCCCTACCTCTCTCAGGCTCTGTGTAGCACTGACAGCCTTCATATCTCCCCGTGAGAGATAGATAGCAGGACTTGTTTCCTGATGTGAATAAACTCAGTCAGCGTTGTGCATTATCACGACTGACTCCACAGCATTAGTATGTTACCGTTAACATAGCCTAGCGTCCTGCCTGCTGAACAGTACTGTTAGCTTAGCCAAGCTTAGAGTCCTGCCATCTGCCCAGTAGGCGACTGTTAGCTTAGTTTAGCCTAGCATCCTGGCTGCTGCCCAGTACTGATAGCGCTGTGGGGGTTTTAATAGGACCAAGCAGTGGTGTGTAGCTGCTGAGGAATGTTAGGTTTACCCTGAAGGTTTCAGTGCGGTGGCAGGGAGTCTTAAGCTAGAGGTCTACTCAGTCCATCCAGACCTCCCTGGGAGCCTGGGGCCCTGGCCAAAATATACTTTTGCTGGCCAGAGATAGATTAGCTAAACACACACACACACACACACACACACACACACATACACACACACACACACACACACACTGCAGTACCAGTTGGAGGAGTAAAGTGGTAATGAATGTGCCACGCTGGTCGCCCCCTGTTGATGATATGGCTTTATCAGAGGTGTGAGGAGCTCGTCCCTGACAGACACCCATGACCATAAATCCCCACTGACTGGCCCACAGCCAACACACCACAGCCCAGCTCACAGCCCAACCTGGCCATCAGAGGCTGCCAGAAAGAGAGAGTGAGAGAGGTGTGGGTGGAGAGATATAGGAAAGGGGCGGAAAGAGATTTTGTTGGAAGGGGAGAATATAGAGTAGGGGTAGTGAAAGGAGCGATAGGGAGGGGAAGGGAAAGAGAGAAGGACAGGGAAGAGAGAGATTAGCAATTTGAGAAAGGGCAGCTAGAGATAGGGAGAGACACACAGAGAGAGAGAGAGAGAGAGAGAGAGAGAGAGAGAGAGAGAGAGAGAGAGAGAGAGAGAGAGAGAGAGAGAGAGAGAGAGAGAGAGAGAGAGAGAGAGAGAGAGAGAGGGTGGGGGTGGGGAGATGGAGGGAGTGTTGGAGAGAGAAGTGACACAGGGAGAAGGACGACAGAAAGGGGGGGAGAGAGAGAGACAGTGACAGCAGTATTGAGAGAAAGGTAGGGAGAAAGACAGAGAGACAGGGACAGGGGTATTGAGAGAAAGGGAAGGAGAAAGACAGAGAGACAGGGACAGGGGCAGCAATAATTAGGGAGGGAGATAGACAGAGACAGGAACAGCAGTATTGAGAGAAAGGGAGGAGAGACACAGAGAGACAGGGACAGCAGTATTGAGAGAAAGGGAGGGAGAGAGACAGAGAGACAGGGACAGCAGTATTGAGAGAAAGGGAGGGAGAGAGACAGAGACAAGGGCAGCAGTATTGAGAGAAAGAGAGGGGGAGAGACAGAGACAGCAGTATTGAGAGAAAGAGAGGGAGAGAGACAAGGACAGCAGTATTGAGAGAAAGAGAGGGAGAGAGACAGAGACAGCAGTATTGAGAGAAAGAGAGGGAGAGAGACACGGACAGCAGTATTGAGAGAAAGAGAGGGAGAGAGACAAGGACAGCAGTATTGAGAGAAAGAGAGGGAGAGAGACAAGGACAGCAGTATTGAGAGAAAGAGAGGGAGAGAGACAGAGACAGCAGTATTGAGAGAAAGAGAGGGAGAGAAACAGAGAGACAAGGACAGCAGTATTGAGAGAAAGCGATGGAGAGAGACAGAGAGACAAGGACAGCAGTATTGAGAGAAAGAGTGTGAGAGAGACAGAGACATCAGTATTGAGAGAAAGAGAGGGAGAGAGACAAGGACAGCAGTATTGAGAGAAAGAGAGGGAGAGAGGGAGAGAGACAAGGACAGCAGTATTGAGAGAAAGAGAGGGAGAGAGAGACAGCAGTATTGAGAGAAAGAGAGGGGAGAGACAGAGACAGCATTGAGAGAAAGAGAGGAGAGAGACAAGGACAGCAGTATTGAGAGAAAGAGAGGGAGAGAGACAGAGACAGCAGTATTGAGAGAAAGAGAGGGAGAGAGACAGAGACAGCAGTATTGAGAGAAAGAGAGGGAGAGAGACAAGGACAGCAGTATTGAGAGAAAGAGAGGGAGAGAGACAAGGACAGCAGTATTGAGAGAAAGAGAGGGAGAGAGACAAGGACAGCAGTATTGAGAGAAAGAGAGGGAGAGAGACAGAGACAGCAGTATTGAGAGAAAGAGAGGGAGAGAGACAGAGACAGCAGTATTGAGAGAAAGAGAGGGAGAGAGACAAGGACAGCAGTATTGAGAGAAAGAGAGGGAGAGAGACAGAGAGACAAGGACAGCAGTATTGAGAGAAAGAGAGGGAGAGAGACAGAGACAGCAGTATTGAGAGAAAGAGAGGGAGAGAGACAAGGACAGCAGTATTGAGAGAAAGAGAGGGGAGAGAGACAGAGACAGCAGTATTGAGAGAAAGAGAGGGAGAGAGACAGAGACAGCAGTATTGAGAGAAAGAGAGGGAGAGAGACAGAGAGACAGCAGTATTGAGAGAAAGAGAGGACAGCAGTATTGAGAGAGAGAGAGAGAGACAGCAGTATTGAGAGAAAGAGAGGGAGAGAGACAGAGACAGCAGTATTGAGAGAAAGAGAGGGAGAGAGACAGAGACAGCAGTATTGAGAGAAAGAGAGGGAGAGAGACAGAGAGACAGGGACAGCAGTATTGAGAGAAAGAGAGGGAGAGAGACAGAGACAGCAGTATTGAGAGAAAGAGAGGGAGAGAGACAGAGACAGCAGTATTGAGAGAAAGAGAGGGAGAGAGACAGAGACAGCAGTATTGAGAGAAAGAGAGGGAGAGAGACAGAGACAGCAGTATTGAGAGAAAGAGAGGGAGAGAGAGAGAGAGAAGAGACAGCAGTATTGAGAGAAAGAGAGGGAGAGAGACAGAGACAGCAGTATTGAGAGAAAGAGAGGGAGAGAGACAGAGACAGCAGTATTGAGAGAAAGAGAGGGAGAGAGACAAGGACAGCAGTATTGAGAGAAAGAGAGGGAGAGAGACAGGACAGCAGTATTGAGAGAAAGAGAGGGGCAGAGACAGAGACAGCAGTATTGAGAGAAAGAGAGGGAGAGAGACAAGGACAGCAGTATTGAGAGAAAGAGAGGGAGAGAGACAGAGACAGCAGTATTGAGAGAAAGAGAGAGGGAGAGACAGAGACAGCAGTATTGAGAGAAAGAGAGGGAGAGAGACAGAGACAGCAGTATTGAGAGAAAGAGAGGGAGAGAGACAGAGAGACAAGACAGCAGTATTGAGAGAAAGAGAGGAGAGACAGAGACAGAGTATTGAGAGAAAGAGAGGGAGAGAGGGACAGCAGTATTGAGAGAAAGAGAGGGGGAGAGAGACAGAGACAGCAGTATTGAGAGAAAGAGAGGAGAGAGACAGAGACAGCAGTATTGAGAGAAAGAGAGGAGAGAGAGGGAGAGAGACAAGGACAGCAGTATTGAGAGAAAGAGAGGGAGAGAGACAGAGACAGCAGTATTGAGAGAAAGAGAGGGAGAGAGACAGAGACAGCAGTATTGAGAGAAAGAGAGGGAGAGAGACAAGGACAGCAGTATTGAGAGAAAGAGAGGGAGAGAGACAGAGACAGCAGTATTGAGAGAAAGAGAGGGAGAGAGACAAGGACAGCAGTATTGAGAGAAAGAGAGGAGAGAGACAGAGACAGCAGTATTGAGAGAGAGAGGAGAGAGACAGAGACAGCAGTATTGAGAGAAAGAGAGGGAGAGACAGAGACAGCAGTATTGAGAGAAAGAGAGGGAGAGAGACAGAGACAGCAGTATTGAGAGAAAGAGAGGGAGAGAGACAGAGACAGCAGTATTGAGAGAAAGAGAGGGAGAGAGACAGAGACAGCAGTATTGAGAGAAAGAGAGGGAGAGAGACAGAGACAGCAGTATTGAGAGAAAGAGAGGAGAGAGACAGAGACAGCAGTATTGAGAGAAAGAGAGGGAGAGAGAGACAGAGGCAGCAGTATTGAGAGAAAGAGAGGGAGAGAGAGAGAACAGTATTGAGAGAAAGAGAGAAAGAGAGACAGAGACAGCAGTATTGAGAGAAAGAGAGGAAGAGAGACAGAGACAGCAGTATTGACAAAAAGAGAGAGACAGAGACAGCAGTATTGAGAGAAAGAGAGGGAGAGAGACAGAGACAGCAGTATTGAGAGAAAGAGAGGGAGAGAGACAGAGACAGCAGTATTGAGAGAAAGAGAGGGAGAGAGACAGAGACAGCAGTATTGAGAGAAAGAGAGGGAGAGAGACAGAGACAGCAGTATTGAGAGAAAGAGAGGGAGAGAGACAGAGACAGCAGTATTGAGAGAAAGAGAGGGGCAGAGACAGAGACAGCAGTATTGAGAGAAAGAGAGGGAGAGAGACAAGGACAGCAGTATTGAGAGAAAGAGAGGAGAGAGACAGAGACAGCAGTATTGAGAGAAAGAGAGGGAGAGAGACAAGGACAGCAGTATTGAGAGAAAGAAGAGAGAGGAAAAGAGAGAGACAAGGACAGCAGTATTGAGAGAAAGAGAGGAGAGAGACAGACAGCAGTATTGAGAGAAAGAGAGGGAGAGACAAGACAGCAGTATTGAGAGAAAGGAGGAGAGAGAGACAAGGACAGCAGTATTGAGAGAAAGAGAGGGAGAGAGACAGAGACAGCAGTATTGAGAGAAAGAGAGGAGACAGAGAGAGACAGAGTATTGAGAGAAAGAGAGGAGAGAGAGACAGCAGATTGAGAGAAAGAGACAGAGAGACAGGACAGCAGTATTGAGAGAAAGAGAGGGAGAGAGACAGAGACAGCAGTATTGAGAGAAAGAGAGGGAGAGAGACAGACAGAGTATTGAGAGGACAGCAGTATTGAGAGAAAGAGAGGGAGAGAGAGACAGCAGTATTGAGAGAAAGAGAGGGAGAGAGACAGAGACAGCAGTATTGAGAGAAAGAGAGGGAGAGAGACAGAGACAGCAGCAGTATTGAGAGAAAGAGAGGGAGAGAGACAGAGACAGCAGTATTGAGAGAAAGAGAGGGAGAGAGAGAGAGGACAGCAGTATTGAGAGAAAGAGAGGGAGAGACACAGAGACAGCAGTATTGAGAGAAAGAGAGAGAGAGAGACAAGGACAGCAGTATTGAGAGAAAGAGAGGGAGAGAGAAGACAGCAGTATTGAGAGAAAGAGAGGGAGAGAGAGACACCAGTATTGAGAGAAGAGAGAGACAAGGACAGCAGTATTGAGAGAAAGAGAGGAGAGAGACAGAGACAGCAGTATTGAGAGAAAGAGAGGAGAGAGAGACAGAGACAGCAGTATTGAGAGAAAGAGAGGGAGAGAGACAAGGACAGCAGTATTGAGAGAGAAAGAGAGGAGAGAAACAGAGACAGCAGTATTGAGAGAAAGAGAGGGAGAGAGACAGAGGACAGCAGTATTGAGAGAAAGAGAGGAGAGAGACAGAGACAGCAGTATTGAGAGAAAGAGAGGGAGAGAGACAGAGACAGCAGTATTGAGAGAAAGAGAGGGAGAGAGACAAGGACAGCAGTATTGAGAGAAAGAGAGGGAGAGAGACAGAGACAGCAGTATTGAGAGAAAGAGAGGGAGAGAGACAGGACAGCAGTATTGAGAGAAAGAGAGGAGAGAGTATTGAGAGAAAGAGAGAGAGAGAGAGAGACAAGGACAGCAGTATTGAGAGAAAGAGAGGGAGAGAGACAGAGACAGCAGTATTGAGAGAAAGAGAGGAGAGAGAGACAGAGACAGCAGTATTGAGAGAAAGAGGGAGAGAGACAAGGACAGCAGTATTGAGAGAAAGAGAGGGAGAGAGAGAGACAAGGACAGCAGTATTGAGAGAAAGAGAGGGAGAGAGACAAGGACAGCAGTATTGAGAGAAAGAGAGGGAGAGAGACAAGGACAGCAGTATTGAGAGAAAGAGAGGGAGAGAGAAGGACAGCAGTATTGAGAGAAAGAGAGGGAGAGAGACAGAGACAGCAGTATTGAGAGAAAGAGAGGGAGAGAGGGAGAGAGACAAGGACAGCAGTATTGAGAGAAAGAGAGGGAGAGAGACAGAGACAGCAGTATTGAGAGAAAGAGAGGGAGAGAGACAGAGACAGCAGTATTGAGAGAAAGAGAGGGAGAGAGACAAGGACAGCAGTATTGAGAGAAAGAGAGGGGAGAGACAGAGACAGCAGTATTGAGAGAAAGAGAGGGAGAGAGAGACAAGGACAGCAGTATTGAGAGAAAGAGAGGGAGAGAGACAGAGACAGCAGTATTGAGAGAAAGAGAGGGAGAGAGACACGGACAGCAGTATTGAGAGAAAGAGAGGGAGAGAGAGAGAGAGAGAGGACAGCAGTATTGAGAGAAAGAGAGGGAGAGAGACAGAGACAGCAGTATTGAGAGAAAGAGAGGGAGAGAGACAAGGACAGCAGTATTGAGAGAGAAAGAGAGGGAGAGAGACAGAGACAGCAGTATTGAGAGAAAGAGAGGGAGAGAGACAGAGACAGCAGTATTGAGAGAAAGAGAGGGAGAGAGACAGAGACAGCAGTATTGAGAGAAAGAGAGGGAGAGAGACAGAGACAGGACAGTATTGAGAGAAAGAGAGGGGAGAGACAGAGACAGCAGTATTGAGAGAAAGAGAGGGAGAGAGACAGAGACAGCAGTATTGAGAGAAAGAGAGAGAGAGAGAGACAGGACAGCAGTATTGAGAGAAAGAGAGGGAGAGAGACAGAGACAGCAGTATTGAGAGAAAGAGAGGGAGAGAGACAGAGACAGCAGTATTGAGAGAAAGAGAGGGAGAGAGACAGGACAGCAGTATTGAGAGAAAGAGAGGGAGAGAGACAGAGACAGCAGTATTGAGAGAAAGAGAGGGAGAGAGACAGAGACAGCAGTATTGAGAGAAAGAGAGGGAGAGAGACAGAGACAGCAGTATTGAGAGAAAGAGAGGAGAGAGACAGAGACAAGGACAGCAGTATTGAGAGAAAGAGGAGGAGAGAGAGACAGAGGACAGAAGGACAGCAGTATTGAGAGAAAGAGAGGGAGAGAGACAGAGACAGCAGTATTGAGAGAAAGAGAGGGAGAGAGAGAGAGACAGACAGCACAGAGAAAGAGAGGGGAGAGACAGAGACAGCAGTATTGAGAGAAAGAGAGGAGAGAGAGGGACAGCAGTATTGAGAGACAAGGACAGCAGTATTGAGAGAAAGAGAGGGAGAGAGACAGAGACAGCAGTATTGAGAGAAAGAGAGGGAGAGAGACAGAGACAGCAGTATTGAGAGAAAGAGAGGGAGAGACAGAGGACAGCAGTATTGAGAGAAAGAGAGGGAGAGAGACAGGACAGCAGTATTGAGAGAAAGAGAGGAGAGAGACAGAGACAGCAGTATTGAGAGAAAGAGAGGGAGAGAGACAGAGACAGCAGTATTGAGAGAAAGAGAGGGAGAGAGAAAGCTAGAGAGAGACAAGGACAGCAGTATTGAGAGAAAGAGAGGGAGAGAGACAGAGACAGCAGTATTGAGAGAAAGAGAGGGAGAGAGACAAGGACAGCAGTATTGAGAGAAAGAGAGGGAGAGAGAGAGAGAGACAAGGACAGCAGTATTGAGAGAAAGAGAGGGGGAGAGACAGAGACAGCAGTATTGAGAGAAAGAGAGGGAGAGAGACAAGACAGCAGTATTGAGAGAAAGAGAGGAGAGAGACAGAGAAGCAGTATTGAGAGAAAGAAGAGAGAGAGAGACAGAGACAGCAGTATTGAGAGAAAGAGAGGGAGAGAGACAGAGACAGCAGTATTGAGAGAAAGAGAGGGAGAGAGACAGAGACAGACAGCAGTATTGAGAGAAAGAGAGGGGAGAGAGACAGAGACAGCAGTATTGAGAGAAAGAGAGGGAGAGAGACAGAGACAGCAGTATTGAGAGAAAGAGAGGGAGAGAGACAGAGACAGCAGTATTGAGAGAAAGAGAGGGAGAGAGACAAGGACAGCAGTATTGAGAGAAAGAGAGGGGAGAGAGACAGAGACAGCAGTATTGAGAGAAAGAGAGGGAGAGAGACAAGGACAGCAGTATTGAGAGAAAGAGAGGAGAGAGACAGAGACAGCAGTATTGAGAGAAAGAGAGAGGAAAGAGAGGGAGAGAGACAGAGACAGCAGTATTGAGAGAAAGAGAGGGAGAGAGACAGAGACAGCAGTATTGAGAGAAAGAGAGGGAGAGAGACAGAGACAGCAGTATTGAGAGAAAGAGAGGGAGAGAGACAGAGACAGCAGTATTGAGAGAAAGAGAGGGAGAGAGAGAGAGACAGGACAGCAGTATTGAGAGAAAGAGAGGGAGAGAGACAGAGACAGCAGTATTGAGAGAAAGAGAGAGAGAGAGACAAGGACAGCAGTATTGAGAGAAAGAGAGGGAGAGAGACAAGGACAGCAGTATTGAGAGAAAGAGAGGGAGAGAGACAGAGACAGCAGTATTGAGAGAAAGAGAGGGAGAGAGACAAGGACAGCAGTATTGAGAGAAAGAGAGGGAGAGAGACAGAGACAGGACAGCAGTATTGAGAGAAAAGAGAGGGAGAGAGACAGAGACAGCAGTATTGAGAGAAAGAGAGGGAGAGAGACAGAGACAGCAGTATTGAGAGAAAGAGAGGGACAGAGAGAAAGACAGAGACAGCAGTATTGAGAGAAAGAGAGGGAGAGAGAGACAGAGACAGCAGTATTGAGAGAAAGAGAGGGAGAGAGACAGAGACAGCAGTATTGAGAGAAAGAGAGGACAGAGACAGAGAGACAGAGACAGCAGTATTGAGAAAGAAAGAGAGAGAGAGAGAGAGACAGGGACAGCAGTATTGAGAGAAAGAGAGGAGAGAGAGACAGAGACAGCAGTATTGAGAGAAAGAGAGGGAGAGAGACAGAGACAGCAGTATTGAGAGAAAGAGAGGGAGAGAGACAGAGACAGCAGTATTGAGAGAAAGAGAGGAGAGAGAGAGAGAGAGAAAGGGACAGCAGTATTGAGAGAAAGAGAGGAGAGAGACAGAGACAGCAGTATTGAGAGAAAGAGAGGGAGAGAGACAGAGAGCAGTATTGAGAGAAAGAGAGGGAGAGAGACAGCAGCAGTATTGAGAGAAAGAGAGGGAGAGAGACAGAGACAGCAGTATTGAGAGAAAGAGAGGGAGAGAGACAGAGACAGCAGTATTGAGAGAAAGAGAGGGAGAGAGACAGAGACAGCAGTATTGAGAGAAAGAGAGGAAGAGAGACAGAGAGACAGGGACAGCAGTATTGAGAGAAAGAGAGGGAGAGAGACAGAGACAGCAGTATTGAGAGAAAGAGAGGGAGAGAGACAGAGACAGCAGTATTGAGAGAAAGAGAGGGGAGAGAGACAGAGACAGCAGTATTGAGAGAAAGAGAGGGACAAGACAGCAGTAGAGACAGAGGGAGAGAGACAGAGACAGCAGTATTGAGAGAAAGAGAGGAGAGAGACAGAGACAGCAGTATTGAGAGAAAGAGAGGGAGAGAGACAGAGACAGCAGTATTGAGAGAAAGAGAGGGAGAGAGACAGAGACAGCAGTATTGAGAGAAAGAGAGGAGAGACAGAGACAGAGACAGCAGTATTGAGAGAAAGAGAGGGAGAGAGAGAGAGACAGAGAGACAAGGACAGCAGTATTGAGAGAAAGAGAGGGAGAGAGACAGAGACAGCAGTATTGAGAGAAAGAGAGGGAGAGAGACAGAGACAGCAGCAGTATTGAGAGAAAGAGAGGGAGAGAGACAGAGACAGCAGTATTGAGAGAAAGAGAGGGAGAGAGACAAGACAGCAGTATTGAGAGAAAGAGAGGGAGAGAGACAGAGACAGCAGTATTGAGAGAAAGAGAGGAGACAGAGAGACAGGACAGCAGTATTGAGAGAAAGAGAGGGAGAGAGACAGAGACAGCAGTATTGAGAGAAAGAGAGGAGAGAGACAGAGACAGCAGTATTGAGAGAAAGAGAGGGAGAGAGACAGAGACAGCAGTATTGAGAGAAAGAGAGGGAGAGAGAGAGACAGGACAGCAGTATTGAGAGAAAGAGAGGGAGAGAGACAGAGACAGCAGTATTGAGAGAAAGAGAGGAGAGAGACAGAGACAGCAGTATTGAGAGAAAGAGAGGGAGAGAGAGAGACAAGGACAGCAGTATTGAGAGAAAGAAGGGAGAGACAGAGACAGAGAGACAGAGAAAGAGAGGAGAGAAAGAGAGGGAGAGAGAGAGAGAGAGAGAGACAGCAGTATTGAGAGAAAGAGAGGGAGAGAGACAGAGAGGGAGAAGAGACAGCAGTATTGAGAGAAAGAGAGAGAGAGACAGAGACAGGACAGCAGTATTGAGAGAAAGAGAGGGAGAGAGACAGAGACAGCAGTATTGAGAGAAAGAGAGGGAGAGAGACAGAGACAGCAGTATTGAGAGAAAGAGAGGGAGAGAGAGAGAGAGACAAGGACAGCAGTATTGAGAGAAAGAGAGGGAGAGACAAGGACAGCAGTATTGAGAGAAAGAGAGGGAGAGAGACAGAGACAGCAGTATTGAGAGAAAGAGAGGGAGAGAGACAGAGACAGCAGTATTGAGAGAAAGAGAGGGGGAGAGACAGAGACAGCAGTATTGAGAGAAAGAGAGGGAGAGAGAGACAGAGACAGCAGTATTGAGAGAAAGAGAGGGAGAGAGACAGAGACAGCAGTATTGAGAGAAAAGAGAGAGGAGAGAGACAGAGAGACAGGACAGCAGTATTGAGAGAAAGAGAGGGAGAGAGACAGAGACAGCAGTATTGAGAGAAAGAGAGGGAGAGAGACAGAGACAGCAGTATTGAGAGAAAGAGAGGGAGAGAGAAGGGACAGCAGTATTGAGAGAAAGAGAGGGAGAGAGACAGAGACAGCAGTATTGAGAGAAAGAGAGGGAGAGAGAGAGACAAGGACAGCAGTATTGAGAGAAAGAGAGGGAGAGAGACAGAAAGAGACAGCAGTATTGAGAGAAAGAGAGGGAGAGAGACAGAGACAGCAGTATTGAGAGAAAGAGAGGGAGAGAGACAGAGACAGCAGTATTGAGAGAAAGAGAGAGAGAGACAGAGACAGCAGTAGAGAGAGAAAGAGAGGGAGAGAAAGAGAGGGAGAGAGACAGAGACAGCAGTATTGAGAGAAAGAGAGGGCAGTAGAGAGAAAGAGAGAGACAGCAGTATTGAGAGAAAGAGAGGGAGAGAGACAGAGACAGCAGTATTGAGAGAAAGAGAGAGAGAGAGACAGAGGACAGCAGTATTGAGAGAAAGAGAGGAGAGAGACAGAGACAGCAGTATTGAGAGAAAGAGAGGGAGAGAGACAGAGACAGCAGTATTGAGAGAAAGAGAGGGAGAGACAGAGACAGAGACAGCAGTATTGAGAGAAAGAGAGGGAGAGAGAGAACAGCAGTATTGAGAGAAAGAGAGAGAGACAGGGACAGCAGTATTGAGAGAAAGAGAGGGAGAGAGACAGAGACAGCAGTATTGAGAGAAAGAGAGGGAGAGAGACAGAGACAGCAGTATTGAGAGAAAGAGAGGGAGAGAGAGACAGAGACAGCAGTATTGAGAGAAAGAGAGGGAGAGAGACAGAGACAGCAGTATTGAGAGAAAGAGAGGGAGAGAGACAGAGACAGCAGTATTGAGAGAAAGAGAGGGGAGAGAGACAAGGACAGCAGTATTGAGAGAAAGAGAGGGAGAGAGACAGAGGACAGCAGTATTGAGAGAAAGAGAGGGAGAGAGACAGAGACAGCAGTATTGAGAGAAAGAGAGGGAGAGAGACAGAGACAGCAGTATTGAGAGAAAGAGAGGGAGAGAGAGAGAGACAAGGACAGCAGTATTGAGAGAAAGAGAGGGAGAGAGACAGAGACAGCAGTATTGAGAGAAAGAGAGGGAGAGAGACAGAGACAGCAGTATTGAGAGAGAAAGAGAGGGAGAGAGACAGGACAGCAGTATTGAGAGAAAGAGAGGGAGAGAGACAGAGACAGCAGTATTGAGAGAAAGAGAGGAGAGAGACAGGACACAGTATTGAGAGAAAGAGAGGGAGAGAGACAGGACAGTATTGAGAGAAAGAGAGGGAGAGAGACAGAGACAGCAGTATTGAGAGAAAGAGAGAGAGAGAGAAAGAGAGGGAGAGAGACAGAGACAGCAGTATTGAGAGAAAGAGAGGGAGAGAGACAGAGACAGCAGTATTGAGAGAAAGAGAGGGAGAGAGACAGAGACAGCAGTATTGAGAGAAAGAGAGGGAGAGAGACAGAGACAGCAGTATTGAGAGAAGGGAGAGAGACAGCAGATTGAGAGAAAGAGAGGGAGAGAGACAGGACAGCAGTATTGAGAGAAAGAGAGGGAGAGAGACAGAGACAGCAGCAGTATTGAGAGAAAGAGAGGGAGAGAGAAGGACAGCAGTATTGAGAGAAAGAGAGGGAGAGAGACAGAGACAGCAGTATTGAGAGAAAGAGAGGGAGAGAGACAGAGACAGCAGTATTGAGAGAAAGAGAGGGAGAGAGACAGAGAGACAAGGACAGCAGTATTGAGAGAAAGAGAGAGAGAGAGAGACAGAGACAGCAGTATTGAGAGAAAGAGAGGGGCAGAGACAGAGACAGCAGTATTGAGAGAAAGAGAGGAGAGAGAGACAAGGACAGCAGTATTGAGAGAAAGAGAGGGAGAGAGACAGAGACAGCAGTATTGAGAGAAAGAGAGGGAGAGAGACAGAGACAGCAGTATTGAGAGAAAGAGAGGGAGAGAGACAGAGAGACAGAGACAGCAGTATTGAGAGAAAGAGAGGGAGAGAGACAGAGACAGCAGTATTGAGAGAAAGAGAGGGAGAGAGACAGAGACAGCAGTATTGAGAGAAAGAGAGGGAGAGAGACAGAGACAGCAGTATTGAGAGAAAGAGAGGGAGGGAGAGGGAAAGAGGGAGAGAGACAGAGGACAGCAGTATTGAGAGAAAGAGAGGGAGAGAGACAGAGACAGCAGTATTGAGAGAAAGAGAGGGAGAGAGACAGAGACAGCAGTATTGAGAGAAAGAGAGGGAGAGAGACAGAGAGCAGTATTGAGAGAAAGAGAGGGAGAGAGACAGACAACAGTATTGAGAGAAAGAGAGGGAGAGAGACAAGGACAGCAGTATTGAGAGAAAGAGAGGGAGAGAGACAGAGACAGCAGTATTGAGAGAAAGAGAGGGAGAGAGACAGAGACAGCAGTATTGAGAGAAAGAGAGGGAGAGACAACAGCAGAGACAAGGACAGCAGTATTGAGAGAAAGAGAGGAGAGAGAGACAGAGGACAGCAGTATTGAGAGAAAGAGAGGGAGAGAGACAGAGACAGCAGTATTGAGAGAAAGAGAGGGAGAGAGACAGAGACAGCAGTATTGAGAGAAAGAGAGGGAGAGAGACAGAGACAGAGACAGCAGTATTGAGAGAAAGAGAGGGAGAGAGACAGAGACAGCAGTATTGAGAGAAAGAGAGGGAGAGAGACAGAGACAGCAGTATTGAGAGAAAGAGAGGGAGAGAGACAGAGACAGCAGTATTGAGAGAAAGAGAGGAGAGAGAGAGAGACAAGGACAGCAGTATTGAGAGAAAGAGAGGGAGAGAGACAGAGACAGCAGTATTGAGAGAAAGAGAGGGAGACAGAGACAGCAGTATTGAGAGAAAGAGAGGGAGAGAGACAGAGACAGCAGTATTGAGAGAAAGAGAGGGAGAGAGACAGAGACAGCAGTATTGAGAGAAAGAGAGGGGCAGAGACAGAGACAGCAGTATTGAGAGAAAGAGAGGAGAGAGAGAGACAAGGACAGCAGTATTGAGAGAAAGAGAGGAGAGAGACAGAGACAGCAGTATTGAGAGAAAGAGAGGGAGAGAGACAGAGACAGCAGTATTGAGAGAAAGAGAGGGAGAGAGACAAGGACAGCAGTATTGAGAGAAAGAGAGGGAGAGAGACAAGGACAGCAGTATTGAGAGAAAGAGAGGGAGAGAGACAGAGACAGCAGTATTGAGAGAAAGAGAGGGAGAGAGACAGAGAGACAGCAGTATTGAGAGAAAGAGAGGGAGAGAGACAGAGACAGCAGTATTGAGAGAAAGAGAGAGACAGAGACAGCAGTATTGAGAGAAAGAGAGGGAGAGAGACAGAGAAAGCAGTATTGAGAGAAAGAGAGGGAGAGAGACAGAGACAGCAGTATTGAGAGAAAGAGAGGAGAGAGAGAGAGGGACAGAGACAGAGACAGCAGTATTGAGAGAAAGAGAGGGAGAGAGACAGAGACAGCAGTATTGAGAGAAAGAGAGGGAGAGAGACAAGGACAGCAGTATTGAGAGAAAGGAGAGAGGGAGAGAGACAGAGACAGCAGACAAAGCAGCATTGAGAGAAAGAGAGGGAGAGAGAGAGGGACAGCAGTATTGAGAGAAAGAGAGGGAGAGAGACAGAGACAGCAGTATTGAGAGAAAGAGAGGGAGAGAGACAGAGACAGCAGTATTGAGAGAAAGAGAGGGAGAGAGACAAGGACAGCAGTATTGAGAGAAAGAGAGAGAGAGACAGAGAGACAAGGACAGCAGTATTGAGAGAAAGAGAGGGAGAGAGACAGAGACAGCAGTATTGAGAGAAAGAGAGGAGAGAGACAGAGACAGCAGTATTGAGAGAAAGAGAGAGAGAAGAGAGGAGAGAGAAAGAGGACAGCAGTATTGAGAGAAAGAGAGGGAGAGAGAAGGACAGCAGTATTGAGAGAAAGAGAGGGAGAGAGACAGAGACAGCAGTATTGAGAGAAAGAGAGGGAGAGAAACAGAGAGACAAGGACAGCAGTATTGAGAGAAAGAGAGGGAGAGAGACAGAGAGACAAGGACAGCAGTATTGAGAGAAAGAGTGTGAGAGAGACAGAGACATCAGTATTGAGAGAAAGAGAGGGAGAGAGACAAGGACAGCAGTATTGAGAGAAAGAGAGGGGAGAGGGAGAGAGACAAGGACAGCAGTATTGAGAGAAAGAGAGGGAGAGAGACAGAGACAGCAGTATTGAGAGAAAGAGAGGGAGAGAGACAGAGACAGCAGTATTGAGAGAAAGAGAGGGAGAGAGACAGAGACAGCAGTATTGAGAGAAAGAGAGGGAGAGAGACAGAGAGACAGAGACAGCAGTATTGAGAGAAAGAGAGGGAGAGAGACAGAGAAAGCAGTATTGAGAGAAAGAGAGGAAGAGAGACAGAGACAGCAGTATTGAGAGAAAGAGAGGGAGAGAGACAGAGAGACAGCAGTATTGAGAGAAAGAGAGGGAGAGACAAGGACAGCAGTATTGAGAGAAAGAGAGGGAGAGAGACAGAGACAGCAGTATTGAGAGAAAGAGAGGGAGAGAGACAGAGACAGCAGTATTGAGAGAAAGAGAGGGAGAGAGGGAAAGAGGGAGAGAGAAAAGGACAGCAGTATTGAGAGAAAGAGAGGGAGAGAGACAGAGACAGCAGTATTGAGAGAAAGAGAGGGAGAGAGACAGAGACAGCAGTATTGAGAGAAAGAGAGGGAGAGAGACAGAGACAGCAGTATTGAGAGAAAGAGAGGGAGAGAGACAGAGACAGCAGTATTGAGAGAAAGAGAGGGAGAGAGACAGAGACAGCAGTATTGAGAGAAAGAGAGGAGAGAGAGAAAGAGGACAGCAGTATTGAGAGAAAGAGAGGGAGAGAGACAGAGACAGCAGTATTGAGAGAAAGAGAGGGAGAGAGACAGAGACAGCAGTATTGAGAGAAAGAGAGGAGAGAGAGACAGAGACAGCAGTATTGAGAGAAAGAGAGGGAGAGAGACAGAGACAGCAGTATTGAGAGAAAGAGAGGGAGAGAGACAGAGAGACAGGGACAGCAGTATTGAGAGAAAGAGAGGGAGAGAGACAGAGAAAGCAGTATTGAGAGAGAGACAGAGAGACATCAGTATTGAGAGAAAGACAGGGAGAGACAGCAGTATTGAGAGAAAGAGAGGGAGAGAGGGAGAGAGAAAAGGACAGCAGTATTGAGAGAAAGAGAGGGGGAGAGACAGAGACAGCAGTATTGAGAGAAAGAGAGGGAGAGAGACAGAGACAGCAGTATTGAGAGAAAGAGAGGGAGAGAGACAGAGACAGCAGTATTGAGAGAAAGAGAGGGAGAGAGACAGAGAGACAGAGACAGCAGTATTGAGAGAAAGAGAGGGAGAGAGACAGAGAAAGCAGTATTGAGAGAAAGAGAGGAAGAGAGACAGAGACAGCAGTATTGAGAGAAAGAGAGGGAGAGAGACAGAGACAGGGGCAGCAGTATTGAGAGAAAGAGAGGGAGAGAGACAGACACAGCAGTATTGAGAGAAAGAGAGGGAGAGAGACAGAGACAGCAGTATTGAGAGAAAGAGAGGGAGAGAGACAGAGACAGCAGTATTGAGAGAAAGAGAGGGAGAGAGACAGAGACAGCAGTATTGAGAGAAAGAAAGAGAGCAGTATTGAGAGAGAGGGGGAGACAAGGACAGCAGTATTGAGAGAAAGAGACAGAGAGACAGAGACAGCAGTATTGAGAGAAAGAGAGGGAGAGAGAGAGAGAAAGAGAGAGAAGGACAGCAGTATTGAGAGAAAGAGAGGGAGAGAGACAAGACAGCAGTATTGAGAGAAAGAGAGGGAGAGAGACAGAGACAGCAGTATTGAGAGAAAGAGAGGGAGAGAGAGAGAGACAGGACAGCAGAGAATTGAGAGAAAGAGCAGTAGAGAGAGAGAGACAGAGGACAGCAGTATTGAGAGAAAGAGAGGGAGAGAGACAGGACAGCAGTATTGAGAGAAAGAGAGGGAGAGAGACAGAGACAAGGACAGCAGTATTGAGAGAAAGAGAGAGAGAGAGACAGAGGACAGCAGTATTGAGAGAAAGAGAGGGAGAGACAGAGACAGAGTATTGAGAGAAAGAGAGGGCAAGGACAGCAGTATTGAGAGAAAGAGAGGGAGAGACAGAGAGACAAGGACAGCAGTATTGAGAGAAAGAGAGGGGGAGAGACAGAGACAGCAGTATTGAGAGAAAGAGAGGGAGAGAGACAGAGGACAGCAGTATTGAGAGAAAGAGAGGGAGAGAGACAGAGACAGCAGTATTGAGAGAAAGAGAGGGAGAGAGAGACAGAGACAGCAGTATTGAGAGAAAGAGAGGGAGAGACAGAGAGACAGGACAGCAGTATTGAGAGAAAGAGAGGAGAGAGACAGAGACAGCAGTATTGAGAGAAAGAGAGGGAGAGAGACAGAGACAGGGGCAGCAGTATTGAGAGAAAGAGAGGAGAGAGACAGAGAGAGCAGTATTGAGAGAAGGGACAGCAGTATTGGGAGAGAAAGAGACAGGACAGGGGCAGCAGTATTGAGAGAAAGAGAGGGGCAGAGAGACAGAGACAGCAGTATTGAGAGAAAGAGAGGGAGAGGAGAGAGAGACAGAGACAGCAGTATTGAGAGAAAGAGAGGGAGAGAGACAGAGACAGCAGTATTGAGAGAAAGAGAGAAAGAGAGGGACAGAGAGAGAGAGACAGCAGTACAGCAGTTGAGAGAAAGAGAGGGAGAGAGAGCAGACAGAGAAAGAGAGGGAGAGAGACAGTATTGAGAGAAAGAGAGGGAGAGAGACAGAGACAGCAGTATTGAGAGAAAGAGAGGGAGAGAGACAAGGACAGCAGTATTGAGAGAAAGAGAGGGAGAGAGACAGAGACAGCAGTATTGAGAGAAAGAGAGGGAGAGAAACAGAGAGACAAGGACAGCAGTATTGAGAGAAAGCTATGGAGAGAGACAGAGAGACAAGGACAGCAGTATTGAGAGAAAGAGTGTGAGAGAGACAGAGACATCAGTATTGAGAGAAAGAGAGGGAGAGAGACAAGGACAGCAGTATTGAGAGAAAGAGAGGGAGAGAGGGAGAGAGAAAAGGACAGCAGTATTGAGAGAAAGAGAGGGGGAGAGACAGAGACAGCAGTATTGAGAGAAAGAGAGGGAGAGAGACAGAGACAGCAGTATTGAGAGAAAGAGAGGGAGAGAGACAGAGACAGCAGTATTGAGAGAAAGAGAGACAGAGAGACAGAGACAGCAGTATTGAGAGAAAGAGAGGGAGAGAGACAGAGAAAGCAGTATTGAGAGAAAGAGAGGAAGAGAGACAGAGACAGCAGTATTGAGAGAAAGAGAGGGAGAGAGACAGAGACAGCAGTATTGAGAGAAAGAGAGGGAGAGAGACAGAGAGACAGGGGCAGCAGTATTGAGAGAAAGAGAGGGAGAGAGACAGAGACAGCAGTATTGAGAGAAAGAGAGGGAGAGAGACAGAGACAGCAGTATTGAGAGAAAGAGAGGGAGAGAGACAGAGACAGCAGTATTGAGAGAAAGAGAGGGGCAGAGACAGAGACAGCAGTATTGAGAGAAAGAGAGGGAGAGAGAGAGAGACAAGGACAGCAGTATTGAGAGAAAGAGAGGGAGAGAGACAGAGACAGCAGTATTGAGAGAAAGAGAGGAAGAGAGACAGAGACAGCAGTATTGAGAGAAAGAGAGGGAGAGACAGAGACAGCAGTATTGAGAGAAAGAGAGGGAGAGAGACAAGGACAGCAGTATTGAGAGAAAGAGAGGGAGAGAGACAAGGACAGCAGTATTGAGAGAAAGAGAGGGAGAGAGACAAGGACAGCAGTATTGAGAGAAAGAGAGGGAGAGAGACAAGGACAGCAGTATTGAGAGAAAGAGAGGGAGAGAGACAAGGACAGCAGTATTGAGAGAAAGAGAGGGAGAGAGACAAGGACAGCAGTATTGAGAGAAAGCTATGGAGAGAGACAGAGAGACAAGGACAGCAGTATTGAGAGAAAGAGAGGGAGAGAGACAAGAGAGCAGTATTGAGAGAAAGAGAGGGGGAGAGACAGAGACAGCAGTATTGAGAGAAAGAGAGGGAGAGAGACAAGGACAGCAGTATTGAGAGAAAGAGAGGGAGAGAGACAAGGACAGCAGTATTGAGAGAAAGAGAGGGAGAGAGACAAGGACAGCAGTATTGAGAGAAAGAGAGGGAGAGAGAGAGAGACAAGGACAGCAGTATTGAGAGAGAGACAGAGAGACAGGGACAGCAGTATTGAGAGAAAGAGAGGGAGAGAGACAGAGACAGCAGTATTGAGAGAAAGAGAGGGAGAGAGACAGAGACAGCAGTATTGAGAGAAAGAGAGGCGCAGAGACAGAGACAGCAGTATTGAGAGAAAGAGAGGGAGAGAGAGAGAGACAAGGACAGCAGTATTGAGAGAAAGAGAGGGAGAGAGACAGAGACAGCAGTATTGAGAGAAAGAGAGGAAGAGAGACAGAGTCAGCAGTATTGAGAGAAAGAGAGGGAGAGAGACAGAGACGGCAGTATTGAGAGAAAGAGAGGGAGAGAGACAAGGACAGCAGTATTGAGAGAAAGAGAGGGAGAGAGACAAGGACAGCAGTATTGAGAGAAAGAGAGGGAGAGAGACAAGGAGAGCAGTATTGAGAGAAAGAGAGGGGGAGAGACAGAGACAGCAGTATTGAGAGAAAGAGAGGGAGAGAGACAAGGACAGCAGTATTGAGAGAAAGAGAGGGAGAGAGACAGAGACAGCAGTATTGAGAGAAAGAGAGGGAGAGAGACAGAGACAGCAGTATTGAGAGAAAGAGAGGGAGAGAGACAGAGAGACATAGACAGCAGTATGGAGAGAAAGAGAGGGAGAGAGACAGAGACAGCAGTATTGAGAGAAAGAGAGGGAGAGAGACAGAGACAGCAGTATTGAGAGAAAGAGAGGGAGAGAGACAGAGAGACAAGGACAGTAGTATTGAGAGAAAGAGAGGGAGAGAGACAGAGAGACAGAGACAGCAGTATTGAGAGAAAGAGAGGGAGAGAGACAGAGAGACAGAGACAGCAGTATTGAGAGAAAGAGAGGGAGAGAGACAGAGACAGCAGTATTGAGAGAAAGAGAGGGAGAGAGACAGAGAGACAATGATAGCAGTATTGAGAGAAAGAGAGGGAGAGAGACAGAGAGACAGAGACAGCAGTATTGAGATAAAGAGAGGGAGAGAGACAGAGACAGCAGTATTGAGAGAAAGGGGGGAGAGAGGGAGAAACAGCAGTATTGAGAGAAAGAGAGGGAGAGAGACAGAGACAGCAGTATTGAGAGAAAGAGAGGGAGAGAGAGAGAGACAAGGACAGCAGTATTGAGAGAAAGAGAGGGAGAGAGACAGAGAGACAGAGATAGCAGTATTAAGAGAAAGAGAGGGAGAGAGACAGAGAGACAATGACAGCAGGATTGAGAGAAAGAGGGAGAGAGACAGAGAGACAGAGACAGCAGTATTGAGAGAAAGAGAGGGAGAGAGACAGAGACAGCAGTATTGAGAGAAAGAGAGGGAGAGAGACAGAGAGACAAGGACAGTAGTATTGAGAGAAAGAGAGGGAGAGAGACAGAGAGACAGAAGTATTGAGAGGAAGGGAGGTAGAGAGACAGAGAGACAGAGACAGCAGTATTGAGAGAAAGAGAGGGAGAGAGACAGAGAGACAATGACAGCAGGATTGAGAGAAAGAGGGAGAGAGACAGAGAGACAGGGACAGCAGTATTGAGAGAAAGGGAGGGAGAGAGACAGAGAGACAGGGACAGCAGTATTGAGAGGAAGGGAGGTAGAGAGACAGAGAGACAGAGACAGCAGTATTGAGAGAAAGAGAGGGAGAGAGACAGAGAGACAATGACAGCAGGATTGAGAGAAAGAGGGAGAGAGACAGAGAGACAGAGACAGCAGTATTGAGAGAAAGAGAGGGAGAGAGACAGAGACAGCAGTATTGAGAGAAAGAGAGGGAGAGAGACAGAGAGACAAGGACAGTAGTATTGAGAGAAAGAGAGGGAGAGAGACAGAGAGACAGAAGTATTGAGAGAAAGAGAGGGAGAGAGACAGAGAGACAGAGACAGCAGTATTGAGAGAAAGAGAGGGAGAGAGACAGAGAGACAGAGACAGCAGTATTGAGAGAAAGAGAGGGAGAGAGACAGAGACAGCAGTATTGAGAGAAAGAGAGGGAGAGAGACAGAGACAGCAGTATTGAGAGAAAGAGAGGGAGAGAGACAGAGAGACAATGATAGCAGTATTGAGAGAAAGAGAGGGAGAGAGACAGAGAGACAGAGACAGCAGTATTGAGATAAAGAGAGGGAGAGAGACAGAGACAGTAGTATTGAGAGAAAGGGGGGGAGAGAGGGAGAGACAGCAGTATTGAGAGAAAGAGAGGGAGAGAGACAGAGACAGCAGTATTGAGAGAAAGAGAGGGAGAGAGACAGAGAGACAAGGACAGCAGTATTGAGAGAAAGAGAGGGAGAGAGACAGAGAGACAGGGAGACAGAGATAGCAGTATTGAGAGAAAGAGAGGTAGAGAGAGAGAGAGACAGGGACAGCAGTATTGAGAGAAAGGGAGGGAGAGAGACAGAGAGACAGGGACAGCAGTATTGAGAGGAAGGGAGGTAGAGAGACAGAGAGACAGGGATAGCAGTATTGAGAGAAAGAGAGGGAGAGAGACAGAGAGACAAGGACAGCAGTATTGAGAGAAAGAGAGGGAGAGAGACAGAGAGACAGAGACAGCAGTATTGAGAGAAAGAGAGGTAGAGAGAGAGAGAGACAGGGACAGCAGTATTGAGAGAAAGGGAGGGAGAGAGAGAGAGACAGGGACAGCAGTATTGAGAGGAAGGGAGGTAGAGAGACAGAGAGACAGGGATAGCAGTATTGAGAGAAAGAGAGGGAGAGAGACAGAGAGACAAGGACAGCAGTATTGAGAGAGAGAGAGAGAGAGAGAAAGAGAGAGAGAGACAGAGACAGCAGTATTGAGAGAAAGAGAGGGAGAGAGACAGCGAGACAGGGACAGCAGTATTGAGAGAAAGGGAGGTAGAGATACAGAGAGACAGGGGCAGCAGTATTGAGAGAAAGGGAGGGAGAGAGACAGAGGAGGAAAGATACAGTGTCAGCAGAAGACAGGGAGAGGGGAGAGGGGAGAGGGGCATTGGTGAATTAATAATAATGAAATAGATGCCAGGAAAAACAGTAGCTAGTGTTGTGCTCCTGAAATGTGTGTATACAGTACCACTAGAGAACATTATGAAACAAACTATAAAACAGAAAGTGTTGACAACAGTCCACGGGAAAACATTCCATTATCAAGTTACAGTCAACACACATACACATATTACATTTGTATAATATTTCCTTGATTTGAAAACAGCTTTCTGATCAGGGAAGTAAACTCTTCTTCCCTACTGACTTACAAGTATATACAGACAATGGATATGAGTGAAAACATTGCTAGGCCATTCCTGGGAACGAAGCAACACACGCACCTGCAGGCAAAACAAATTACCATAGAACAACTTTTAATTAGAAAACGTTTTGTTGTTGCTATCAAACTCACTCTTGCACCTTCAAATGTACCCACCTCTGCTATCCCACTTCCTCCATTTTCACGCAACGAACCAAAGTTAATGACTTTGTGGCCCATTAAGACACAAGGGTACTCCAAGAAAGCAGGAAAGCTCCAAAGTGAGGTGTCACGAAGCCAGAGAAACAAAAGCAGCCCTATTAGTAATGCCTCCTCGTCTGATCTGCTGCAAGGGTCCTAGGAGCCGGAGGTTGTTGCGTCTCTCAAGTGCCTGCACACAAACACTGTTCCTGATCCTGCAGGGATTTGTGTCAGACGTGTCCCTGGTCTTTTATTTAATTTAATAAATAAAAAATGGAAATGGGTCTCCCTGAAGAGTGGAGAGAGAGAGATGGAGAGTGAGGGAGAGAGAGAGAGGGGAAGAGAGAGACATTTTATTTTCCCTTGTGTACTTTAACCATTTGTACATTGTTACAACACTGTATATAATATATATATAATATGACATTTGTAATATCTTTATTGTTTTGAAACCTCTGTATGTGTAATGTTTACTGTTATTTTTTATTGTTAATTTCACTTTTGTATATTATCTACCTCACTTGCTTTGGCAATGTTAACACATGTTTCCCATGCCAATAAAGCCCCTTGAATTGAATTGAATTGAAAGAGATACTGTATAAAGAGACAGCGGGAAAGAGAGAGAGAGGGAACGAAAGGGAGAGGGAGAAGGAGAGGGAGAGTGAGAGAGAGAGAGAGAGAGGGAACGAAAGGGAGAGGGAGAAGGAGAGGGAGAGTGAGGGAGAGAGAGAGAGAGGGAACGAAAGGGAGAGGGAGAAGGAGAGGGAGAGTGAGGGAGAGAGAGAGAGAGGGAACGAAAGGGAGAGGGAGAAGGAGAGGGAGAGTGAGGGAGAGAGAGAGAGGGAACGAAAGGGAGAGGGAGAAGGAGAGGGAGAGTGAGGGAGAGAGAGAGAGAGGGAACGAAAGGGAGAGGGAGAAGGAGAGGGAGAGTGAGGGAGAGAGAGAGCATATGAAAGAGAAAGGGATTTGAAAGTGTAGTGCGTTCACGGCTTTGAGTCCTTTTGAATGATTGAATTACAGTACATGGTAAAAGCACGGTCCCAAATTAGAATGGAGAAAGAGTTCGTAATGAGCAATCTTCACTAAAATGGATGAGGAGTAAGTTGTTGAGCTTCTAAATCGCGTTAAAAGTCATTTGAATTTGGTCTCTGACATTGGTTTAAGGATGAAGAATGTTGTTCTAGTATAAGCTAGATGAGTGTACCTAAAATGGCTGGACTTGTGATTAACAGTGACTTTCAATGAGAGGAGCAAATCTCAGGGTTACTTAAGCACTTTTTGGTGTGTTACTGAGGCAGCTGTGAGAGTTTAGTTGCTGCAGCTGTGAGGTCAGACAAGCAGCCATCATGTTCTAGCGCTTCAGGCAACTTTCATACACCTCAAAGTTAGGGTGAGAACACAGACGGTGTGTTCGTGTGCGTTTGTGTGAGCGCGGGTGCATGTGTGAGTGTGCGTCGGATGGAGTGAGAGCTTATTTGAGACACCTCTGGGTTTATTCTGTTACTGAGACTGCTCTCACCTTCTGCTTGTTGCACTCTGTTTCTCTCTCTCTCTCTCTCGCTCTCTCTCTCTCACACACGCGCACGCACACGCGCACACGCACACGCACACACACACACACACACACACACACGCAACACACGCAACACAGCAAAACACCCAAAACACCCTCCATCCCCACACTCACTACTACTCTGCTCCTGTAATGTCTTACTGTTCTATAAGCAGTAATACAGTTTAATGTGATGCTGTTTAGATGCTGTCAAAGCCTTGGTTGGTCTTTGTGTTTGGTTGAGTTTACTAGGGTCCCTGTTAGCTACCGCACATGCAGCAGCTACTCTTCCTGGGTTCCACATAAAATGTCAAATACATGATGACAAGTTCAGAACAGTTATAGTGAGTTAGAATTTTACATACACTAAGTTGACTGTGCCTTTAAACAGCTTGGACAAATCCAGAAAATGATGTCATGGCTTTAGAGGCTTCTGATAGGATAATTTACATAATTTGAGTCAATTGGAGGTGTACCTATTGATGTATTTCAAGGCCTACCTTCAAATTCAGTGCCTCTTTGCTTGACATGATGGGAAAATCAAAAGAAATGAGCCAAGACCTCAGAAATTAAATTGTAGACCTCCACAAGTCTGGTACTACCTTGTGAGCAATTTCCACGTTCATCTGTACAAACAATAGTACACAAGTATAAACACCATGGGACCACGCAGCCGTCATACCACTCAGGAAGATACGTTCTGTCTCTCCTAGAGATTAACTTACTTTGGTGCAAAAAGTGCAAATCAATCCCAGAACAACAGCAAAGGACCTTGTGAAGATGCTGGAGGAAACAGGTACAAAAGTGTCTACAGTATATCCAGGGTAAAACGAGCCACTGCTCTAAAACCACCATAAAAAGCCAGACTACGGTTTGCAAATGCACATGGGGACAAGGATAGTACTTTTTGGAGAAATGTCCTCTGGTCTGAAGAAACAAGTAGAACTGTTTGGCCATAATGACCATTGTTATGTTTGGAGGAAAAATGGGGAGGCTTGCAAGTCGAGAACACCATCCCAACCGTGAAGCACGGGGGTGGCAGCATCATGTTGTGGGGGTGCTTTGCTGCAGGAGTGGCTGATGCACTTCACAATGGCATCATAGATGGCATCATGAGGAGGGGAAATTATGTGGATATATTGAAGCAACTACTCAAGACATCAGTCAGGAAGTTAAAGCTTGGTTGCAAATTGGTCTTCTGAATGGACATTGACCCCAAGCATACTTCCAAAGTTGTGGCAAAATGACTTAAGGACAACAAAGTCAAGGTATTGGAGTGTCCATCACAAAGCCCAGACCTCCATCCTATTGAACATTTGTGGGCAGAACTGAAAAAGCATGTGCGAGCAAGGAGGCCTACAAACCTGACTCAGTTGCACCAGCTCTGTTTGGAGGAATGGGCCAAAATTCACCCAACTGATTGTGGGAAGCTTGTGGAAAGCTACCCAAAATGTTTGACCCAAGTTAAACAATTTAAAGATAATGCTACCAAGTACTAATTGAGTGTATGTAAACTTCTGACCCACTGGGAATGTGATGAAATAAATAAAAACTGAAATAAATCATTCTCTCTACTATTATTCTGACATTTCACATTCTTAAAATAAAGTGGTGATCCTAACTGACCTAAGACAGGGAATTCTGACTAGGATTAAATGTCAGGAATTGTGAAAAACTGAGTTTAAATGTATTTGGCTAAGATCTGGTACATATTCATGTACAGTTCAACTAGATGTTAAGAAAGAGGAGAGCCGCTGTGCTACCAGATCTTTTTCATCTGTTTTCTAAAGCTTAACTTGCTTTTTATCCTTCATGTCTCAGAGATAGCAGACAGACAGGCAGTGAGGCAGGTAGCACACAGCATTATCTTTACGTAGGCATCCCTTCATGTCTCAGAGATAGCAGACAGACAGGCAGTGAGGCAGGTAGCACACAGCATTATCTTTACGTAGGCATCCCTTCATGTCTCAGAGATAGCAGACAGACAGGCAGTGAGGCAGGTAGCACACAGCATTATCTTTACGTAGTCATCCCTTCATGTCTCAGAGATAGCAGACAGACAGGCAGTGAGGCAGGTAGCACACAGCATTATCTTTACGTAGTCATCCCTTCATGTCTCAGAGATAGCAGACAGACAGGCAGTGAGGCAGGTAGCACACAGCATTATCTTTACGTAGGCATCCCTTCATGTCTCAGAGATAGCAGACAGACAGGCAGTGAGGCAGGTAGCACACCACAGCATTATCTTTACGTAGTCATCCCATCAGAATGATTCCAGCCTGTTAAATTAAGCATTATCGGAGTATCAAATGTATGGGCAGTACAGGATGTAGGGCTCTTCTTCTCGGTTACTATGGCAACGCCTCTGTCCTCAATGAAACACGCCCCCTTTCAGCCATATTGGAAGCTTCCACTTCAGTCACACACACACACACACACACACACACACACACACACACCATGTGACTGGACTAACGACAATTTCCCCAACACACACATCACAAGAATATCATAACCAGTCCAATACATCTTACGCTAAAGCTGCCTACACAAGCAAGAGGTGTAGTATGCAGTACATCCACTCCCAGGACTGTATAGGCTGTAGTAGCCACAGAGGTAACCAGGCATGAATTGTATTCCTGAGTCCTGCGCTGCTGCTGCATAAAGGACATTTGTTTCTGTCAGAGACATAAACACACTGAGCCCTATGCTCATTCTGAGCATGCCTATGGGCTCTCTAACAGGGAGATAGGGGACATGTATTGTATATGCGAGTTTGAGAGTAGCTATGTATGTGTATTTGTGTGTATCCAGTGGTGTAAAGTACTAAAGTAACTAACTTTAAAGTACTACTTAACTAGTTTTTTTTGAGTATCTGTACTTTACTTTACTATTTATATTTTTGGCAACTTTTACTTTTACTTTTCTGCATTCCTAAAGAAAATTATGTACTTTTAACTTCATTTACCCAAAAGTATTCGTTACATTTCGAATGCTGAGCAGCACAGGAAAATGGTCCAATTCAAAAACGTATCAACATCCCTGGTCATCCCTGCTGCCTCTGATCTGGCGGACTCACTAAACTTCTTCTTTCCGAGTCCCCTACCTACCCTTAACGCAATTATAATATCCATGGCTGTTTCATCTGTCTCCCTATTCATCATTATTAAAGTCCTTTCACTGTTTTTATTATATCTGAGGGTGCTTAATATCGGAAAATACTCATTATTCCATGGTTGCACATTAAGCAATTACAAATTCAATGTGTTCACGCCTTCCCCCCAACACTGCCAACACCTCCATTACCTTTTATTGGATTGCAAGGGCTATTTTTTTAATTAGAAACACACTCAATAGAGCGTTGTCTCCCTAGGCTAGCAACGTCCTCACACACACACACACACACACACACACACACACACACACACACACACACACACACACACACACACACACACACACACACACACACACACACACACACACACACACACATACACACTCACACACACTCACACACACACACACACACAGTCGCATGCACACACAGTCACAGACGCACACACGCACACTTGAACACACGCACAGGTAAGTAATGACCATCCAAACGTACACACACACACACAGTGTGAACTCTGGATTTCTATTGGATTGGTTTTAGCTGGGTGTGGTGAGTGGGATATTATAGACTACCAGTCACAAACATGCAGGAAAGCAGGTAGGCAGGCGGACAGACACACACACATGCACACGCACACACACACACACACACACACACACACACACACACACACACACACACACACACACACACACACACACACACACACACACGAAATGTTCCGGGAAGCCTCAGAGAATAACATTGATTTATACGCTGATTCAGTGAGTGAGTTTATAAGGAACTTCAGTTTGCATACCGCCCCAACAGGTCCACAGACAATGCAATCACCATCACACTGTGCACAGCCCTATCCCGTCTGGACAAGAGGAATATCTATTTAAGAATGCTGTTCATTGACTACAGCTCAGCATTCAACACCATAGTAAACATTACTCAAAATTATCCATTCAACTGGATTGTGTTTCAGGTATTTTTTTGTTTGTTTGCCAGACCATTTGCTGTATAGCTTGGAAATAAGAATCTTTGGTGGTAGGAATCCTTCCCGGTAATTTTGTACAAAATCAGGTTCTAGGTATGGAGTATTGATTTGGAATGAAAGTTATGTTATGGAGGGTCATATCCTGTATATGTCCTTGCCAAAAAGAATCCAAGTTTGTCAAACTCTAAATCTATCTTTTTGTAAAAAGATGCTGAAAAATGCGGGAGCTGAACTGCTCATCTCTCTCTCTCCTCTTTCGTTCTTTCTTTCTTTCTTTCTTTCTTTCATTCTTTCATTCTTTCATTCTTTCTTTCTTTCTCCCTCTCTCCCTCTCTCTCTCTCTCTCTCTCTCTCTCTCTCATCCCTCATCTGCCTTTATTTTCTCTCCTATTCATCATCATAATTCTCTCTAATTTTCCATTCCTCCTCTTCCTCTCTCTGCATCACTATCTGCTCCCCCCCAACATTTCACTCTGTACTCTCCCTCCCTTTCCCTCTTTCTCTCTGCAGTGCTGCTTCATAAATGATGCGGTTTGATCAGCCAGTTGCGGTGCCGTTTCAGAGTGGCCACTGCTTCTATCTGCAGCTTTGGCCTGCCTGCCTGCCTCACTGCCTGTCTGTCTGTCTGTCTGTCTGCTGACTGTCTGTGTCTCTGTCTGCCTGCCTACCTCTCTGTCTGCCTGCCACATTGCCTGCCTCACTGCCTGCCTACCTGCCTGGCTGCCTGCCTGCCTCACTGCCTGCCTACCTTCCTGGCTGCCACCCCACCTGCCTGTCTCACTGCCTGTCTGAGAGGAGAGAGGAGATGAGTATGAGATGCTCAGCTAGACACTCTCTCTCCCTCTCTCGCTCTCTCTGTGTATCACTCTCTCTCTCTCTCTCTCTCTCTCTCTCTCTCTCTCTCTCTCTCTCTCTCTGTATATATATACACATACATACATACATCTCTCTCTCTCTCTCTCTCTCTCTCTCTCTCTCTCTCTCTCTCTCTCTCTCTGTATATTGTTGATGATGGGATATGTAGATAGGGCGAGTCGGTCAAGGATCGATTCGGACAAGGTGGTCAATTATATGACAAGCGACAGTTTATTCAGAGTAAAGATATCTGGTACAACGTATACGGGCTCATTCATTTGGCCTCACTAAAGAACCATCAGAAAGAGCCCCGATAACAGATTGTAAGCACGTTATGTACAGTACAAAAAGTGGGTTGAGTCTGAAAGTCCCTGGCTTTTGATTGGCCACAGTTGAGGTGTTGTCTTCTTGGATTGGTCCTGTTGAGCCGTCCGTCGTTCCTCCGGGTCTCGTCGTGTCGTTCTCAGTCACACAATGTTCGGCTAGGAAGGAGATTTTGTGTGTGCGCTGGTTTCTGTCTCACACTGTTCAGCTAAAAGGGAGGTTTTTGGTGTGTGTGTAAAAGGGAGGATTTTGGTGTGTGTGCTGGTTCGTTCCTGTTACTCAAGGTCGGGAGTGTCAGTGCAGCTGGTGTTTGTCACAAGATACTGTTATCAGTGCTCAGTAGTAAGCCAGAGAGTTACAACAGCTTCATTATTAATAAGGCTAATATATTGCCAGGCATGCATCAAGCTAGAATTTCATATTATCCTTACAATATATATACACATACATACATACATCTCTCTCTCTCTCTCTCTCTCTCTCTCTCTCTCTCTCTCTCTCTCTCTCAAGCTTCCCATCGTTAATGTTCTGTGTTAACTTAAAGTTAAACAGCACTATTGCCCCCCCCCCTCTCTCTCTCTCTCTCTCTCTCTCTCTCACACACACATGTAGGCACGCAAAGATTTGATCTAGTAGCAGCAGCTGTAGTTTATATATTCTTGCCCACAGATTGAAAGTGACAATCAGGGTGTTGTTGGGACAGGAGAACACATCCCAAGGAGCTTGTAAATTCTTTACTGTTGTATCGAATTAAAATTCAGGACAACCTGAACAACTTTGAACCTGTTTTTACACCCATTCGAAGGAAGCAGACAAATGCATTTATTATTCATTATTATTCATGCTGATTGATGATTGGAATAATTGATACCCTGCGGTCATTAGAGAGTGGCTGGCTAACTGACGATAATGCTCTGTGTCTGTCTGTCTGTCTGTCTGTCTGTCTGTCTGTCTGTCTGTCTGTCTGTCTGTCTGTCTGTCTGTCTGTCTGTCTGTCTGTCTGTCTGTCTGTCTGTCTGTCTGTCTGTCTGTCTGTCTGTCTGTCTGTCTGTCTGTCTGTCTGTCTGTCTGTCTGTCTGTCTGTCTGTCTGTCTGTGTGGTTTCTCTGTTTGAAAACACTTTTGTTCATGTGTGTTTGCCCTATTTAAGAATTCCACGGTGCATCTACCTTTCCTTTTTCACTGAACATTAAGCACAACGACATTTGAGCATCTTACCAATGACCTTTACAGCGTGGAAAATGACAAACAATTACTGAGAACTCATCCAGTCCCATTAAAGCTAGAATGCTTTGGACTTTTAAATTAATGACATATACCCCTTCATTCTTGAAGAATATAATTCATAAATGCCTCATCAGCTTAGTTCAACTGTCGTGCTTAATCAAAACCCAAAATATATGTTTGCTATACTCCAATGTTTGTAAACAATGTAAATTTAACCTGTCTAGGACCGCTACCAGAACCCCTCGCCAACAGCCAATGAAATTGCAGGTCGCCAAATACAAAACAACAGAAATCTCATAAATCAAATTTCTCAAACATACATACAAGTATTAGGCACCATTTTAAAGATAAAATTCTCGTTAATCCAGCCACAGTGTCTGATTTCAAAAATGCTTTACAGCGAAAGCTCCACAAATGATTATGTTTGGCCACCACCAACTCACAGAAAAACGCAGCCATTTTTCCAGCCAAAGAGAGGAGTCACAAAAAGCAAAAATAGAGATAATGAATTAATTACTAACCTTTGCTGATCTTCATCAGATGACACTAATAGGACTTCATGTTACACAATAATACATGTATGTTTTGTTCGTTAAAGTTCATATTTATATCCAAAAATCTTATTTTACATTGGCGTGTTATGTTCAGTAGTTCCAAAACATGCAGTGATATTGCAGAGAACCACATGAATTCCCAGAAATACTCATTATATATTTAGATGAAAATTAAAGTGTTATGCATGGAACTTTGGATACACTTCTCCTTAATGCAACCGCTGTGTCAGATTTCAAAAAAACTTTACGGAAAAAGCATAATCTGAGAACGGCGCTCAGAGCCCAAACCAGCCAAAAGAAATATCCGCCATGATGCGCAGTCAAGATTAGTCATAAATAGCATTATAAATATTCTCTATATTCACAATATAAAAGTAAAACTATATTCATCAGAACGCACTCCCAGGAATCGCAGTTCCACAATAAATGTTTGTTTTGTTCGATAATGTCCATAATTTATGTCCATGTATGTCCAAATAGCTTCATTTGTTAGGGCGTTTGGTAAACAAATCCAAAAGCGTGTTCTGGTCCAGCCGGACGAAAAGTTCAAATAGTTATATTACAGGTCGAAAAAACTTGTCAAACTAAGTATAGAATCAATCTTTAGGATGTTTTTATCATAAATGTTCAATAATGTTCCAACCGGAGAATTCCATTGTCTGTAAAAAAGCAATGGAACGAGAGCTACCTCTCATGTGAAATGTGCGTGACTGCTGGCAGACCCCTTAGTCAAACAGCTCTCATCCGGCCCCCCTTCACTGGAGCAGCCTGAAACAACGTTATACAGATGGTTGACATCTAGTGGAAGCCTTAGGAAGTGCAAAATAACCCATATCCCACTGTGTATTCAATAGGGGTGAGTTCAAAAACTACAAACCTAAGATTTCCCACTTCCTGTTTGGATTTTTTCTCAGGTTTTTGCCTGCCATATGAGTTCTGTTATACTCACAGACATCATTCAAACAGTTTTAGAAACTTCAGAGTGTTTGGCGCCCTGTAGTTTTTCAACTCATTGTCTATCGAATATACAGTGTCTATGGGGTCATATTGCACTTCCTAAGGCATCCACTAGATGTCACTGGTCTTTAGAACTTTGTTTCAGGCTTCTACTGTGAAGTAGGGGGGAATGAGAGCTGATTGAGTCAGGGGTCTGCCAGAGTGGCATGAGCTGATCACACACTCTCCCGTGAGAGCAACCTGCATTCCATTGAATTTCCAAAGACAAAGGAATTCTCCGGTTGAAACTTTTATGAAGATTTATGATAAAAACATCCTAAATATTGATTCTATACATCGTTTGATATGTTTCTACGAACTGTAATGGAATTGTTTGACTTTTCGTCTGACCTGCGCGTGAATTTGTATTTGTGAACTCAAGGCGCGAACAAAAAGGAGGTATTTGGACATCAATTATGGACTTCATCGAACAAAACAAACATTTATTGTGGAAATGTGATTCCTGGGAGTGTATTCTGATGAAAATCATCAAAGGTAAGTGAATATTTACAACGCTATTTCTGACTTTTATTGACTCCACAACATGGCGGATATCTGTATGGCTTGTTTTTGTGTCTGAGTGCCGTACTCAGATTATTGCATGGTGTGCTTTTTCGGTAAAGCTTTTTTGAAATCTGACACAGCAGTTGCATTAGGGAGAAGTTTATCTAAAGTTCCATGCATAAAACTTGTATTTTCATCAACATATATGATGAGTATTTCTGTAAAATTGATGTGGCTCTCTGCAAAATCACCGGATGTTTTGGAAGCAAAACATTACGGAACGTAATGCGCCAATGTAAACAGAGATTTTTGGATATAAATATGCACTTTATCGAACAAAACATACATGTATTGTGTAACATGAAGTCCTATGAGTGTCATCTGATGATGATCATCAAAGGTTAGTGATTAACTTCTTCGATATAGGGGGCGCTCTTTTAATTTTGGGATAAAAAAATGTTCCCATTTTAAACAAGATATTTTGTCACGAAAAGATGCTCGACTATGCATATAATTGACAGCTTTGGAAAGAAAACACTCTGACGTTTCCAAAATTGCAAAGATATTATCTGTGAGTGCCACAGAACTGATGCTACAGGCGAAACCAAGATGAAATTTCAAACAGGAAATGTCCCAGATTTTGAAGGCGCTGTGTTCCAATGTCTCCTTATATGGCTGTGAATGCGCCAGGGAATAAGCTTACACTTTCTGTCGTTTCCTCAAGGTGTCTGCAGCATTGTGACGTATTTGTAGGCATATCATTGGAAGATTGACCATTTTACACTACATCTACCAGGTGCTCGCTTGGTGTCCTCCGTCGCAATTATTGCGCAATCTCCAGCTGCGTGTATTTTTCCATTTGCTTCAGAGGAGAAACCCAACTGCCACGAATGATTTATCATCGAATAGATATGTGAAAACACCTTGAGGATTGATTCTAAACAACGTTTGCCATGTTTCTGTCGATATTATGGAGTTAATTTGGAAAAAAGTTTGGCGTTGTAATGACTGAATTTTCGGGGGGTTTTCTTAGCCAAACGTGATGAACAAAACGGAGCGATTTCTCCTACACAAATAATCTTTTTGGAAAAACTGAACATTTGCTATCTAATTGAGAGTCTCCTCATTGAAAACATCCGAAGTTCTTCAAAGGTAAATGATTTTATTTGAATGCTTTTCTTGTTTTTGTGAAAATGTTGCCTGCTGAATGCTAGGCTTAATGCTATTCTAGCTATCAATACTCTTACACAAATGCTTGTGTAGCTATGGTTGAAAAGCATATTTTGAAAATCTGAGATGACAGTGTTGTTAACAAAAGGCTAAGCTTGTGAGTGAATATATTTATTTAATTTCATTTGCGATTTTCATGAATAGTTATGGTAATGAGCTTGAGGCTATGATTACGCTCCCGGATACGGGATTGCTCGACGCTAGAGGTTAATATTATCTATATTTCTGCTTTTTGTGATTCTTCTCTTTGGCTGGAAAAATTGCTATATTTTTCTGTGACTAGGTACTGACCTAATATAATTGTTTGGCGTGCTTTTGCTGTAAAGCCTTTTTGAAATTGGACACTGTGGCGGGATTAACAACAAGTTTATCTTTAAAATGGTGTAAAATAATTGTATGTTTGAGGAATTTTAATTATGAGATTTCTTTTTTTTTTATTTGGCGCCCTGCACTTTCACTGGCTGTTGTCATATCGATCCCGGTAGCAGGATCTAAGCCATAAGAAGTTTTAAACAAACACTGTATAGCCTCAAAATATGTTTATAAACAATGCTTTTGATATCATCGATTGTCAGGCCTTGCATCCAAACGTCGGTCTATGAATTTGAGAGTGGCTACATTTTCACACATCAGAGAAATGCTATCAATTTATTTCATCATTAGACGCACATATACTGCATATACTGCATATACCGTCAACCTTGCCCAGATTTGGCTACATGCCTTGAACTGTTATAAAACCATTTTATGAAGGAGGCATGAAGGGTATAAATGGCATGTAACTTATATATCACTCTGTGTGGTGTTGTCATGAATAGAGAGCCATATCTTAGCACGCTGTGCCAGACATTGAATTGAGCTCATGTTGTACCCAGGTCAGACCCAGACCCATGTGACCCTTCAAGGCCATGGTCTAGGACAGGACAACAATAATGATCACCCCTTCTTCACCTTAAACCTTACTCTCTTTTAAAGACCCTTCTCTTTTATTTATCTTTGCCAGAAGCACCACCAGGCCTTTAAAGAGTTGTCCGCGTTTGTACTGCTAGTATCCTAGCAGCAAAATGTGCTCTTGTCCAGCTGTACAAATCCACAATTTATTGGTATATCTGGTACTGATGTTCAAAACAATGTACATTGACATACTAATATTAGCCCCAGCCAGAGCTCAACAGGGCTGTTAGCTAAGGAAGGAAGCTATGACTAGCTCCACAGAAATCAGATACAAGTTAGCTCAGAACAAAAGTTCACCATGCAAAAAGTGATGTTTGATAGAAAAGATAGAATGAATCAGAGAAACAGAAATACTACTTGCACATTGTTACAACACTGTACAACACTGTGAGTGTAATGTTCACTGTTAATTTTTGATTGTTTATTTAACTTTTGTTAATTATCTATTTCACTTGCTTTGGCAATATGAACATGTGTTTCCCGTGCAAATAAATTCAGTGAGCAAAATGGCAGTAGCGTAGGTTAGCATCATGTCTCTTCATTTGTGAGGGCAGATGGTTTAGCAGGAACAGGAGTTCCACACTCCTAAAACATCCTGGCATAAGGGACCGACTGCTAGCTAGCTGGCTGGGTAACTGGCTGGCTGGCTCGCTGGCAGCTCACAACAAGCTGCTACTCTAATGCAATGAGCTGGGTACTCGACTAAAGACATCTACATCACCCATCACTGCCTGCAATCAACACTATAGACGCCCCACAGCCAAATGTCTGCGCCCCACTAGGGATATCACTTTGGGCTTAGGCAATCATGGTCTATGCAGCGCAGTGAAGATTCAGAACTCATAGCAAAGTAATTCATTAAATATGCATGTTTAATATTTCAAAGGACAGAACGCCCATAAAGTTAATGCAATGCATTTAAGACCACTTATTGCCAATGATTTCCTGTAAACAGTATCGAAAGCTTTTCTCAGCCAATTATACCCTTTTATATTGTTCTGACAATGTCTCCAAGCCAATCAGAGACTGTGTTCTGAATCAGACACTATTTCCCAGCCGGCTGCCTGTCCACAGACTCAGAGAAATCTGACTGAGTTAGAGTATTTATAGAATATGTATATATATATATATATATATATATCTGCCCAAAATCCTCGTGCCAACCGTAAAGTTTGGCGGAGGAGGAATAATGATCTGGCCTGCATACAGCCCTAAACTTAACCCTGTTGAAAACCTTTGGTATGAATTGGAACACTGACCGCGAGCCAGGCCTCACCAATATTCTTCTGGCTTAATTAATGGAAGCAAATCCCCGCAGCAATCTTCCAAAATCTAATGGAAAGCCTTCACAATTAAATATTGTGTAAATATATATATAGATATACAGTGGGGAGAACAAGTATTTGATACACTGCCGATTTTGCAGGTTTTCCTACTTACAAAGCATGTAGAGATCTGTAATTTTTTAGGAACACTTCAACTGTGAGAGACGGAATCTAAAACAAAAATACAGAAAATCACATGGTATAATTTTTTATTAATTTGCATTTTATTGCATGACATAAGTATTTCATACATCAGAAAAGCAGAACTTAATATTTGGTACAGAAACCTTTGAAATTACAGAGATCATACGTTTCCTGTAGTTCTTGACCATGTTTGCACACACACGCAGGGATTTTGGCCCACTCCTCCATACAGACCTTCTCCAGATCCTTCAGGTTTCGGGGCTGTCGCTGGGCAATACGGACTTTCAGCTCACTCCAAAGATGTTCTATTGGGTTCAGGTCTGGAGACTGGCTAGGCCACTCCAGGACCTTGATATGCTTCTTACACTCCTTAGTTGCCCTGGCTGTGTGTTTCGGGTCGTTGTCATGCTGGATGACCCAGCCACGACCCATCTTCAATGCTCTTACTGAGGGAAGGAGGTTGTTGGGCAAGATCTCGCAATACATGGCCCCATCCATCCTCCCCTCATTACTGTGCAGTCGTCCTGTCCCCTTTGCAGAAAAGCATCCCCAAAGAATGATGTTTCCACCTCCATGCTTCACGGTTGGGATGGTGTTCTTGGGGTTGTACTCCTCCTTCTTCTTCCTCCAAACACGGTGAGTGGAGTTTAGACCAAAAAGCTCTATTTCTGTCTCATCAGACCACATGACCTTCTCCCATTCCTCCTCTGGATCATCCAGATGGTCATTGGCAGATGGGCCTGGACATGCGCTGGCTTGAGCAGGGGGACCTTGTGTGCGCTGCAGGATTTAAATCCATGATGGTGTAGTGTGTTAATGGTTTTCTTTTTTGACTGTGGTCCCAGCTCTCTTCAGGTCATTGACCAGGTCCTGCCGTGTAGTTCTGTGCTGATCCCTCACCTTCCTCATGATCATTGATGCCACACCAGGTAAGATCTTGCATGGAGCCCCAGACCGAGGGTGATTGACCGTCATCTTGAACTTCTTCCATTTTCTAATAATTGCGCCAACAGTTGTTGCCTTCTCACCAAGCTGCTTGCTTATTGTCCTGTAGCCCATCCCAGCCTTGTGCAGGTCTACAATTTTATCCCTGATGTCCTTACACGGCTCCCTGGTCTTGGCCATTGTGGAGAGGTTGGAGTCTGTTTGATTGAGTGTCTAGACAGGGGTCTTTTATATAGGTAACGAGTTCAAACAGGTGCAGTTAATACAGGTAATGAGTCGAAGCCCTTCTTAAAGAAAAACTAACAGGTCTGTGAGAGCCGGAATTCTTACTGGTTGGTAGGTGATCACATACTTATGTCATGCAATAAAATGCAAAACAATTAACTTAAAAATCATACAATGTGATTTTCTGGATTTTTGTTTTAGATTCTGTCTCTCACAGTTGAAGTGTACCTATGATAAAAATTACAGACCTCTACATGCTTTGTAAGTAGGAAAACCTGCAAAATCGGCAGTGTATCAAATACTTGTTCTCCCCACTGTACAGTATATACAGTTGAAGTCGGAGGTTTACATACACTTAGGTAGGAGTCATTAAAACTCATTTTTCAACCCCCACAAATTACTTGTTAACTTGTTAACAAACTATAGTTTTGGCAAGTCAATTAGGACATCTACTTTGTGCATGACACAAGTCATTTTTCCAACAATTGTTTACAGACAGATTATTTCACTTATAATTCACTGTATCACAATTCCAGTTGGTCAGATGTTTACATACACTTGACTGTGCCTTTAAACAGGTTGGAATATTCCAGAAAATTATGTCATGGCTTCAGAAGTTTCTGATATGTTAATTGACATAATTTGAGTCATTTGGAGGTGTAAAAAATTGTAGACCTCCACATGTCTGGTTCATCCTTGGGAGCAATTTCCAAATGCCTGAAGGTACCACGTTCATCTGTACAAACAATTGTACGCAAGTATAAACACCATGGGACCACGCAGCTGTCATACTGCTCAGCAAGGAGACGCGTTCTGTCTCCTAGAGATGAACGTACTTTGTTGCGAAAAGTGCAAATGAATCCCAGAACAACAGCAAAGGACCTTGTTAAGATGCTGGAGGAAACGTGTACAAAAGTATCCATATCCACAGTAAAACAAGTCCTATATCAACATAACCTGAAATGCTGCTCAGCAAGGAAGAAGCCACTTCTCCAAAACCGCCGTAAAAAAAACCTGACTACAGTTTGCAACTGCACATGGGGACAAAGATCGTACATTTTGAAGAAATGTCATCTGGTCTGATGAAACAAAAATAAAACTGCTTGGCAATAATGACCATCATTATGTTTGGAGGAAAAGGGGGGAGGCTTGCAAGCCGAAGAACACCATCCCAACCGTGAAGCACGGGAGTGGCAGCATCACGTTGCAGAGGTGCTTTGCTGCAGGAGGGACTAGTGCACTTCAAAATATGAGGGGCGGCAGGTAGCCTAGTTGTTAAAGTGTTGGACTAGTAACCGAAAGGGTGCAAGATCGAATCCCCGTGCCGACAAGGTAAAAATCTGTTGTTCTACCCCTCAACAAGGCAGTTAACCCACTGTTCCTAGGCCATCATTGAAAATAATGGCATCATGACGAAGGAATATTGTGTGGTTATATTGAAGCAACATCTAAAGACAGCTTGGTTGCAAACGGGTCTTCCAAATGGACATTGACCCCAAGCATACTTCCAAAGTTGTGACAAAATGGATTAAGGACAGCAAAGTCAAGGTATTGGAGTGGCCATCACAAAGCCCTGACCTCAATCCTGTAGAAAATGTGTGGGCGAACTGAAAAAGTGTGTGCAAGCAAGGAGGCTTACAAACCTGATTCAGTTACACCAGCTCTGTCAGGAGGAATGGGCCAAAATTCACCCAACTTGTTGTGGGAAGCATGTGGAAGGCCACCCGAAACGTTTGACCCAAGTTAAACAATTTCAAGGCAATGCTATCAAATACTCATTGACTGTATGTACATTTCTGACCCACTGGGAATGTGATGAAAGAAATAAAAGCTGAAATAAATCAACCTCTCTACTATTATTCTGACATTTCACATTCTTAAAGTAAAGTGGTGATCCTAACTGACCTAAGACAGGGGATTTTTACTCGAATTAATGGCAGGAACTTCAACTATGTATATATATATATATATATATATATATATATATATACATACACACACACACACACACACACACACACACACACACACACACACACACACACACACACACACACACACACACACACGAGAGAGAGAACCGAACCCATCAAGACAGGAACCCTTAACCTTAACTCTTAACCCTAAACCTAATTCTAATTCTAATCCTAACCTTAAACCTTCAACAGCTTTTTTCATTGTGGGGACTTTTTTCATTGTGGGGACTGGCGAAAATGATTTTTCCTAGTTTTACTATCCTTGTGAAGATTTTTGGTCCCCACATGGATATTAAAACCAATAACACACACACACACACACACACACACACACACACACACACACACACACACACACACACACACACACACACACACACACACACACACACACACACACACACACACACACACACACACACACACACACACACACACACACACACACACACACACACACACACACACACACAGTAGTCCATCTCCTTGACAGGTGGTGCTACTGTGGTGCTTCTGTGGTGCTACCATGGTACAGATGAAAATATGTCAGTGTGAGATGAATCCCCTGTGCCCTTGTGGGTAGGGAGGTAGGAACAGAGGACAGGTCCACAAGGAGAGGAGACAGAAGCAAAAACTCCTTTAAATCATTTTCACTATCCTTCTGTCAGGGAAGAGTCCAGATAAAAACACACAAAGGCTTAGACACAGAGAACCGTCTCTCTGATAAAAAAATGTCACGATAAAAACCTGTTAAAGGAAAACTTTTAAAGATTTGATACATTGTGGCAGAGTAGAGAAAAACTAGGAGAGTTAAAATGAAGCATTTGTTGGAGTTTTTGACAATCTGAGGGTATTGCACGTTTTTCTTTGAGGGTTGATATTCAGCCCAGCTGTTGTGTTGTAATGTTTGTGTAACGTCTGCTTCCAACTCACACCCTCAAACACGTACATCCCCTGAACGCAGCTCACTTTCCAGATGCCAATCACCTGAATTCTAATCACCTGTTCACACACCTGTATGTCATTATCACACCCTATTTAGTTCAGTTCTTTGCACCCCATCACTGTGAGGTATTGTTTGTTTTGTGACATATGGCTTTCAAAGCGCTGGTCCCACCGCCTCACTAATGACGCATATTCCCTTCCTGTACTTTATCGGTTATCTATCTATTGCCTGAACTTCCAGACGACGCCACTATCCTTTTCCCTCCCTGTACTGTTGCCCTTTTGTACGACCTTGTATGACGTGTATGACCTTCAGCCTGCCCCTGGACCCAGCTACCTGCCTCCTCCTGTGTATGACCTTCAGCCTGCCCCTGGACCCAGCTACCTGCCTCCTCCTGTGTATGACCTTCAGCCTGCCCCTGGACCCAGCTACCTTCCTCCTCCTGTGTATGTCCTTCAGCCTGCTCCTGGACCCAGCTACCTGCCTCCTCCTGTGTATGACCTTCAGCCTGCCCCTGGACCCAGATACCTGCTTCCTCCTGTGTATGACCTTCAGCCTGCCCCTGGACCCAGATACCTGCCTCCCCCTGTGTATGACCTTCAGCCTGCCCCTGGACCCAGATACCTGCTTCCCCCTGTGTATGACCTTCAGCCTGCCCCTGGACCCAGCTACCTGCCTCCTCCTGTGTATGACCTTCAGCCTGCCCCTGGACCCAGATACCTGTCTCCCCCTGTGTATGACCTTCAGCCTGCCCCTGGACCCAGATACCTGCTTCCTCCTGTGTATGACCTTCAGCCTGCCCCTGGACCCAGATACCTGCCTCCCCTTGTGATCCTTTGCAACAAACACCTGCTGCTCCCTGCGCTTGAAACCAGCTCTCTGTCTCCCATCGTTTTCATTACAGTTTGGCTGATTTGAGAAACAGTGCCCAGGTTGTGTGTTCACAACACCAGCTCTCGCTCGAGTGTGAGCTGAATTACATTCAACCGCATGCAGCCGCAGACAAGTATACACACAAGCACACACACACACTCGTGCAGCCCAGAGGAACAAGACTAATACAGCAGCCCTCACACACACACAAGACCAAACAGACTGCGTCTTCTATACTGTCAACTAGCTCAATCCTCCATGCTGCACAGACAGAGCAGGCAGCTAGTCTCTTATAAAACCAACACCAATCTCTCTGCAGTACAATAGGCTGAGATACCAGCACATCGTAGTAGTCTCATATTCTGTTTCCTAACCTATATGGAGAACTGCATGTAGACCTCTAGCTGTATGAGACACTTCTGCATTGCAGAGATAGGTACCAAGAGAGGGGTTAGTGGCCTCGGTGAGCTGGCTATTGGGATGCCAATAGGGATGCATATAGGCTGGCTTGCTACATGGCTGCCTAAAGGGATGGCTATAAGGCTGGCTATAAGGCTGGCTATAAGGCTGGCTATAGTGCTGGCTAATCTGAGTGCAGTTGAATACGATTCAGCTCACACCCAAGTGAGAGCTGGTGTTGCGAACACACAACCTGGGCACTGTTCCTCAAATCAGCCAAACATTACAACACAACACCTGGGCTGAAGATCACCCCTCAAAGAAAACCTCCCAACGTGCACTACAGGGCTGGCTACAGGGCTGGCTACAAGGCTGGCTACAGGGCTGGCTACAAGGCTGGCTACAGGGCTGGCTACAGGGCTGGCTATAGGGCTGGTTACAGGGCTGGCTATAGGGCTGGCTACTAGGCTGGCTATAGGGCTGGCTACAGGGCTGGCTATAGGGCTGGCTACAGGGCTGGCTACAGGGCTGGCTACTAGGCTGGCTATAGGGCTGGCTATAGGGCTGGCTACAGGGCTGGCTACAGGGCTGGCTATAGGGCTGGCTACTAGGCTGGCTATAGGGCTGGCTATAGTTTGACTCACATGTGGTCTTGTGTCTTTTCCATGCTATTTAATACATGATCTATGTGGAGACAGGACCAATATTTAAAAGGGGAAAGAGATGCCAGCCAAGGACATCACATCTCTTATCCACAGTGTAAATACAAAAAACACGATGACCGAAACCCCCACATTTGCAGCTGAAGTCAAGACGTGTCACAGCAGTTTCTCGAAAGTGTTAAAACGCGGGTGTTGCTACACGCCTCACGGGCGGTAAAATGGTTCCCCTTCCCAGCTTTAGAAAATGAGGCTGGAATACACACACACACTCTTTAAGGACACCACATCAAATGTTATCGCGGGGGAAGTGGCATGCTGCATACAGTCAGGAGAAATCCAAGAAGAGATGACACCATTCTAAACCTGATTGGCCTTCATACAGATTTAATCATAGCACCTCATAAAGTAGAGAATAAGACTGGCTCTCACGGCTTTGTAATGTGAAATCACTGAGGCAAGACATTTCAGATTGTGTAGTGACAGACACACACATGCTGTAGAAGAAAATGTGTCAATATATCAACACTTGATCGGTGCTATCCGAGAAACAATGGCCAGACACACAGAGAGGGTGAGGACCATCTGGTACCCTATTGGGCCCTTGTGAACATTCACAAAGCCCTATAACCTGTCAGATGGGTTCAGTATCAGCTCAACACAGAATATATTGCACTTCTGAATGATGGTACAGAATACATCGCTGACATTTTGGGTTCTTCCAGAGGACCCTTGGGACTGCTGGAGCTCTGTGATTCATGTCTCTTCAAAAATGAGTGTGTTTGAGTGTGTCTGAGAGTACCTGAGAGAGAGAAAAGGAATGATAAAGAGACAGACAGAAGGATAGTGAAGAAGGAGTGGAGTGGCTTGAAATGATAGATAGAAAGATAGAGAAAATATTGAAAAAGAGAGATTGAAAAGAAAGGGATGAGTGTGTTTCGCTGCTTACTGATCGAGGAAGGGGAGCGAGTGGTGACACTGCTTGACATCAACCAGAAGGACTCTGAGTGAATACATTAGCATATTAGCATATTCTCTCTCGCTCTCCCTCTCTCTCTCTCTCTCTCTCTCTCTCTCTCTCTTTCGACAGCCAATCATCTCACCCCATCGCTCTCCAACTTCTATCCCACGATGCCTCAGCAGGCCACTCCGTCAAACGTTCCCTCCAAAGATGATGGCTCCCAAAGAGCAAAGACAGCCAACCGATTCCCGGTCCCCCTAAAATAAACTACATCACGGTGCTCAGCATGAATCTGAGCCATGCACGGATACCCATGTGAAATATGACTAACAGCAGCCAAATATATGTATGCCACTGTGTACAGAAAGAGAGATGGAAAGAGAGAAGTGTCAGAAAGGTAGAGTTTGATAGCATGGGGAGGGTGAATCTGAATACAAACTGAAGGTGACAGTACAGTTTCAAACCCTGTATTAGAGTTGCAAGTGTGATATGTTTGCCTTTGCCTGACACAGAATGGAGTCAAGGCAGGTTTATCTGATTTGTTTTCCTGGTATTGACAAATAAATTACTTCCCATTTCCTCCTATTACAGCACATATCCCTGTGACACTCATGATGTCAGCGAGTGATATTCTATAACTGCCAAGATTTACAGACTTACGCTCTAATCCAGAGCGACTTACAAATTGGTGCGTTCACCTTATGACATCCAGTGGAACAGCCACTTTACAATAGTGCATCTAAATCTTTTAAGGGGGGGGGGGGGTTTGAAGAAATCAACTGTGGGAGCAATTATTAGGAAATGGAAGACATACAAGATCACTGATAATCTCCCTCGATCTGGGGCTCCACGCAAGATCTCACCCCGTGGGGTCAAAATGATCACAAGAACGGTTAGCAAAAATCCCAGAACCACACGGGGGACCTAGTGAATGACCTGCAGAGAGCTGGGACCAAAGTAACAAAGCCTACCATCAGTAACACACTACGCCGCCAGGGACTCAAATCCTGCAGTGGCAGACGTGTCCCCCTGCTTAAGCCAGTACATGTCCAGGCCCATCTGAAGTTTGCTAGAGAGCATTTGGATGACTTCAGACATATGATAAGAAATATTATGTATAATGTGTGTTTATATGTGTATATATATATATATACAGTGGGGCAAAAAAAGTATTTAGTCAGCCACCAATTGTGCAAGTTCTCCCACTTAAAAAGATGAGAGAGGCCTGTAATTTTCATCATAGGTACACTTCAACAGACAAAATTAGAAAAAAAATCCAGAAAATCACATTGTAGGATTTTTAATTAATTTATTTGCAAATTATGGTGGAAAATAAGTATTTGGTCAATAACAAAAGTTTATCTCAATACTTTGTTATATACACTTTGTTGGCAATGACAGAGGTCAAACGTTTTCTGTAAGTCTTCACAAGGTTTTCACACACTGTTGCTGGTATTTTGGCCCATTCCTCCTTCTGTAGATCTCCTCTAGAGCGGTGATGTTTTGGGGCTGTTGCTGGGCAACACGGACTTTCAACTCCCTCCAACGATTTTCTATGGGGTTGAGATCTGGAGACTGGCTAGTCCACTCCAGGACCTTGAAATGCTTCTTACGAAGTCACTCCTTCGGGCGGTGTGTTTGGGATCATTGTCATGCTGAAAGACAAAGCCACGTTTCATCTTCAATGCCCTTGCTGATGGAAGGAGGTTTTCACTCAAAATCTCACGATACATGGCCCCATTCATTCTTTCCTTTACACGGATCAGTCGTCCTGGTACCTTTGCAGAAAAACAGCCCCAAAGCATGATGTTTCCACCCCCATGCTTCACAGTAGGTATGGTGTTCTTTGGATGCAACTCAGAATTCTTTGTCCTCCAAACACAACGAGTTGAGTTTTTACCAAAAAGTTATATTTTGGTTTCATCTGACCATATGACATTCTCCCAATCTTCTTCTGGGTCATCCAAATGCTCTCTAGCAAACTTCAGATGGGCCTGGACATGTACTGGCTTAAGCAGGGGGACACGTCTGCCACTGCAGGATTTGAGTCCCTGGCGGCGTAGTGTGTTACTGATGGTAGGCTTTGTTACTTTGGTCCCAGCTCTCTGCAGGTCATTCACTAGGTCCCCCCGTGTGGTTCTGGGATTTTTGCTAACAGTTCTTGTGATCATTTTGACCCCACGGGGTGAGATCTTGCGTGGAGCCCCAGATCGAGGGAGATTATCAGTGATCTTGTATGTCTTCCATTTCCTAATAATTGCTCCCACAGTTGATTTCTTCAAACCAAGCTGCTTACCTATTGCAGATTCTGTCTTCCCAGCCTGGTGCAGGTCTACAATTTTGTTTCTGGTGTCCTTTGACAGCTCTTTGGTCTTGGCCATAGTGGAGTTTGGAGTGTGACTGTTTGAGGTTGTGGACAGGTGTCTTTTATACTGATAACAAGTTCAAACAGGTGCCATTACAGTTTTTTCCAACTGCTTACACAAGTTTTCAAAACTGTCTCCAATTCCCAAAACTGCACACACAAAATGCAAAATGCCTCATATCTCCTTCAAAATGTAACACTGCATTCAAAATGACATAAACAATGTCAGAATGAAGCATTTGCATCAAATGGCAAACACTGCTTTCATAATAGTACATTTTTGGATATACCATGTAAACACTGTTGTTCTAAATCTAAAGGTCTTTGGTCTTTCATAGGTTTATATCTACATTTCAATACAATGTTCTACAGTGAAAGTAATCTGCTGATAGGGGTAACAAGTACACTGTTAACACCAATGCAATGTAGAAACAGAAAATATTTATTAGGCCAAACATTACTGTTGTATACAGTAGCATACAACAAAACCATAAACATATGCAAACCAAACGTATATTCTTTAGAATACAGTAAAGAACACAATTTGTGTGTGTGGGGTCCCGGGGGGGTCAGTCCAGGAATTGGTAGGGGGGGGCAGTCACCAGTGCTAAGCTACGCTTCATCTCTTCTCCGGCCTGGGTCTGGCCACAATACTTCGTCCACATCACAGGATACGTTTTCTCTTGCCAAACATCGAGGGAAGTATCTCCTACCATGGCGTATCCAACCTTGGACAGAGGCACCCTCTATGTCCCCGCATAGACCATATTTAGAATTGCAGTCTCTTGTACATCTGTAAACAAGCATCCTCGTCCTCCATGATGTCTTTGCGTTTCCACTCTGTACAGAATTCAAACACAGTACGTCTTCAGCATAGGAACTGTAAACAATGTACAAAAAATGTAGTACAGCATGATAACCAACCTCATTCATTCAATGCAGTGCAGTAAATGGATGGCTTAGAGTTACAAATGTTTATGCAATACTATGCAGTCGTACGTATTTTGGAGTACATTGCTGTAATGCTAAAATAGTCATTAGATAGATGCATACCTGTTCTCATTTCTGAAGGTTTGAATTATGGACGCCACTGTAAATCGACTCAAGTTGGGCTGGACTCTCAGTCCAGCCTCTCTCATGGTCAAACCGTGGTTGATCACATGATCAACAAGTTTTGCCCTAATCTCATCAGAGATGGCTCTCCTTCCTTCTCTTCTTTGCCCTCGTCCTCTTCTTCCTCTCCCTCCTAGTCCTCTTGCTCTCTGTCCATTGTTGGCATCCATTGTTCAAAACAGGTAATCTGACCTTTGACCTATTTATAGGCCTATACTACAGTAAAGCAGTGATTGGTTAGTGATCAGTTAAGCTATTAGTGTTTGCACATGTGAGGAGTGTGTGTGTGACCTGGTGAATAAGTGTAGCATTTTGATTGGTTGTGTTTGGAAAAGGAAAGCAAGTCACTTCCTGTTCGATTTTTGTGTTTTAGGTAGATAATCGTGTGTAGTGTTTTGAAAAAAGTGTTTTATGCAATTGACAACTGAGTCAAACACTGAGAAATAGCTTATATTTTTGGATATTTGGTGTGTAGTTTTGCACTTTGAGTGAGAGGTTTCAAAAATCGTGTGACATGGAAAGATTTTGTGTGTAAGCAGTTGGAAAAAACTGCAATACAGGTAACGAGTGCAGGACAGAGGAGCCTCTTAAAGAAGGTCTGTGAGAGCCAGAAATCTTGCTTGTTTGTAGGTGACCAAATACTTATTTTCCACCATAATTTGCAAATAAATTCATTAAAAATCCTACAATGTCATTTTCTCATTTTGTCTGTCATAGTTGAAGTGTACCTATGATGAAAATTACAGGCCTCTCTCATCTTTTTAAGTGGGAGAACTTGCACAATTGGTGGCTGACTAAATACTTTTTTGCCCCACTGTGTGTATATATATATATATGGAAATATGCATGATGATGAAGGGAAATAGATTAATAATACTCACATATGCTCAAGTCAGATGCTATGCATCTCAACCCTCTACAAGTCTACTTCAGAGACACACCATATCCTTTAAACTAATTGAGTCTCTCTAGTGGGTAGCAGGTGGACACTGCGCTCATAATGCACACTGAGAGTTTACTCAAGGGTGGAAATGGAAACAATAGCTTTGACCTTGAAGAATAAATTAAGGAGAAGTGTGTGTGTGTGTGTGTGCGTGTGTGTGTGTGTATGTGTGTGTGTGTGTGTGTGTGTGTGTGTGTGTGTGTGTGTGTGTGTGTGTGTGTGTGTGTGTGTGTGTGTGTGTGTGTGTGTGTGTGTGTGTGTGTACAAAAGAGGTTAATGACAGGCCTCGGTTAATGAGAGTCTGTGTGTGATTGTCAGAAAACGACAGCTTTATTCTCTATTGCAAAAAGGTACTGAAGAGAAAGCACAACTCTTTCATTACCTCACCCTCTCCTCCCTCTCTCTCACTCCCTCTCCTCACCTCCTCTGTGCTGTGCTTAATGACTGCCTCTCCAAAAGGGCTGTTTATGCTAATGTTGTCATTCATCTGTAAGGGAAAGGGCAGAGAGTGGTTGAGACAATAACCTGGCTGACATTGAGCTCTCTCTCTCTCTCTCTATGCTAAGGGCTGAAGGATATTCATAAAGGCCGACACAAAAGAGTTGCGTCGCGGGCGTCTCCTCAACACAGTATTATGACTGGAACACCTATTAGGAGCACAAAGACACTAATGTAAGTCACATATCAGTCCTCTGACGGGCTGCTGGAGGAGAGGAGAGGAGAGGAGAGGAGAGGAGAGGAGAGGAGAGGAGAGGAGAGGAGAGGAGAGGAGAGGAGAGGAGAGGAGAAGAGAGGAGAGGAGAGGAGAGGAGAGGAGAGGAGAGGAGAGGAGAGGAAGTTCCTTGTGTACAAACTCCTTGTGTATGCAAACACACTGAGTGCTGAGATTACAAAATAGATTAGAGATGCTCAAACATGACATTTGAACACTGAAGAGCCAATAAGGCTTCTATCTATTACAGGCAATGTAAACACAAATTATCAATTTATCAGCGCGTCGGGCTGCCCTCCATAATTTCACATCTAAGTGCCTTTCATCAGAATGACACACTGTGCCCAGTCAGGCTCCAGATACATAGCACAATTTGTTTTTCTTCAAAATGGCCTCCGTTTTCTTTCCAATGCTATAATCAGTGAAGTGAAACCATCCATTTCTTCCCCCCCATTTCTTCCAGATAGCAGCCGTCTACAAACGACAACAGTGGATTTTGATCAGATAAATATCGTTGGTTAGTAGCGTGGATCACAAACTTGAGCAGACAGGTTTTTTATAAGTATGGACAGTTACGAGTTGTCAAACTCGGATATTTAAGAGCTTGACAGTGGTTTGTCTGATTCTGTGTAGCCTACCCTCACTACCCCAATACTTTGTGCATGAATACAAAACCCATCTGCTTACTCCTGCTTTGTGAGTGTTGGGTTGATCAAGGTTTGGATGGGTTGTTCAACAATTTTGTGTGTTGCGCTGACAAATGGCAGGTTTGGCCAGCATAAAAAAATAATTATATCCTGAGTGGAAAGACAAAATGAATCAAAAGCCTTTTTGTTTTGTGTGGAATAATTCCAGTTACAGAACGATAGTAAGCGGGTGTTGTGTCGACATCACTGTTGTTTGTTGGCTTGATCTGAGAGATTTCTCTTGTGTATCCGTCAACTCATTTTGACTTTCAACATTAGTTCTCACGGTAACTGTTGATGAGTTACCAAATCTTTTTTTCCCACTACTTTGAAGATCATAGATTTGTACATCCCAAATACCCCAGCTGCCTTCCCTTTCAACCAGACCAGTATCTCTCCATTGTGATGTAGCTGGGAAGCTGTGGAACAGAAGGTGGTCTGGTGAGAAGACTGTTTGGACCAGCTTCCTGGTTTGGGTTTACTTCTACTCGAATAAGCCATCAAAGTCTTCCAGTACCGTTTGCTGTCAGTTATGTTAATTTGCACCACTAATTTCTCCATGGAATTATTCAGAAGGACACAATGTTACAGAACATTCAAATAGAAACTTATTCTGAAGAACAGAGATGATTCACTAGAATAGCACATGGGGATGTGTGAAATTTAATTTCTATTCAGTGGTTTAGGTTACAACATTTACATTTCCCAAAAGTTTTCCATCGCACCCATTCACTCACATGCCCAACTTTCACTGGGGACATTCTGAAATTGCATTTTTGTCGTCCCCCCAATTTTATTATTGGAATGTGAGACAAAAAGGGTCAACAGTGTGCTTTAGGACCATGAGGATGCTTCCGAGCGGTCGGATAGACAGTTTAAAGTGTTTAGCAGGCTGGATTTAGGACCATTAGGACACCACGGAGCGGGCTGACTAGCTGGCTGGACCAGCAGGGGAGAGTTGAGAATAGTTTAGTGTGCAGGTGTTGCGCTCTTTCACCTAGTTGTAAAATGAAGCAGAGCAGAAACTGGCTGCTCTTTAGTTGGCAAGGTAAGTTCTCGTGTTTATTTTCAGTGCTGAGCTAGTATTGTAACTGACATGTAATGTTAGGTAATGTTTTATCTCCTCTCGACTGAGGTGAATAAGCTACGCTAGCTAGTAGCTACCACAGCCAGGTCAGCTCTAGCCTCGGCTCTAGTTATCTGTCAGATAGCGATATGAGCTGGCTATTATTACTATCTAACAGCTGTTGTTTGTATGGAAATGTTTTATAGCCTTTGTTTTGTCCTGTTTCAGAAGTAAATCAACTTGGCTAGCTTTCGCCAGTCGATGCACCATTAGAGAGAGACCGGGCCAAAAGTTGGCTAACATTAGCCATTCTTTTTGCCTCAATCAAACTAGACCTGAATCAAACAATGAAACCATCTGCCAAACAATTGAAAATTGATATTCTGATGTTTTTTCGGTGCAATGTGTGTTTTTCTGGTCAGTATGGCAATGGACTGTTTTTCAGTGCAAAGTGAGTTTTATTAGTCAGTATGGCAATGTAACATTGTGGATCTGTCCGTTTCCCTGCTATTTCCCTACTTTTCACACTGACACAGTAATAAACAGCTCTAACATTACAGGCTTCACTGTCATGGTGCCCAGTAAAGGTGTGCGGGACCTGTTTTTTTCAATCACTCCAGCCCCACCTGCTGGATTTTTCCCGCCCGCTACTGCAAAAACTGGTCCCAAACCCAACCGCAGTCCCGCAATGTTATTTTAGGCGGATGTGACGCAGCCCACTTGCCAGACACGGTCCCAGCAATTTTGCACCCTATAGGCAATATCAAATGCACAATGACCAACATGCACCTGATCTCGTCGGTATGGTTACTGACCTGGAAGCAGCAAGAATGATGACAGTGAGACTTGCTATGTGTTGCATATGATATAGCCTATCTATTAGGAGGACAATTTGCAGGCAGAGACAAATAGCCTAACCTGTGTGTGTTGTCTTTTCCTTTTCAACCATGATTACATTTTTGGATTGCACTTCCACTCGCGTTGGTTGAGCGTCCTCTACTTTCCATTATCAATATTTATTTACAGATACTGTTGTAAATTACAGTCTAATTTAAGTTAATTTCATATTCAAGCTAACTGCCACGTGATTGTTCGTTTTTTTTAACCTGGATAACACTCGCCAGTCCAGCTTCCCTGCCCCATCCACCGCTGCCCCCTGGACACTGATCTCTTGGCCACATAGCTGATGCACGCTGGACTGTCCATTAATCACGGTACTCCATTCTGCTTGTTTGTTTTATCTGTTGGCCCCGTTGCCTAGTCAACGCCATTTTACCTGCTCTTGTCGTGCCAGCTGATTAGCTGTTGTTGTTTAACCTACTGTTTTAGCTAGCTTTCCCAATTCAACACCTGTGATGACTGTATGCCTCGCTGTATGTCTCTCTCAAATGTCAATATGCCTTGTATACTGTTGTTCAGGTTAGTTATCATTGTTTTAGTTCACAATGGACCCCCTAGTTCCACTCCTCATACCCCTGATAACTCCTTTGTCCCACCTCCCACACATGCGGTGACCTCACCCATTACAACCAGCATGTCCAGAGATACAACCTCTCTCATCATCACCCGGGGCCTGGGCTTACCTCCGCTGCACCCGCACCCCACCATACCCCTGTCTGCGCATTATGCCCTGAATATATTCTACCATGCCCAGAAACCTGCTCCTCTTATTCTCTGTCCCCAACGCTCTAGGCGACCAGTTTTGATAGCCTTTAGCCGCACCCTCATACTACTCCTTCTCTGTTCCGCGGGTGATGTGGAGGTAAACCCAGGCCCTGCATGTCCCCAGGCACCCTCATTTGTTGACTTCTGTGATCGAAAAAGCCTTGGTTTCATGCATGTCAACATCAGAAGCCTCCTCCCTAAGTTTGTTTTACTCACTGCTTTAGCACACTCTGCTAACCCTGATGTCCTTGCTGTGTCTGAATCCTGGCTCAGGAAGGCCACCAAAAATTCAGAGATTTCCATACCCAACTATAACATCTTCCGTCAAGATAGAACTGCCAAAGGGGGAGGAGTTGCAGTCTACTGCAGAGATAGCCTGCAAAGTAATGTCATACTTTCCAGGTCCATACCCAAACATTTCGAACTACTAATTTTGAAAATTACTCTCTCCAGAAATAAGTCTCTCACTGTTGCCGCCTGCTACCGACCCCCCTCAGCTCCCAGCTGTGCCCTGGACACCATTTGTGAATTGATCGCCCCCCCATCTAGCTTCAGAGTTTGTTCTGTTAGGTGACCTAAACTGGGATATGCTTAACACCCCGGCAGTCCTACAATCTAAGCTAGATGCCCTCAATCTCACACAAATCATCAAGGAACCCACCAGATACAACCCTAATTCTGTAAACAAGGGCACCCTCATAGACGTCATCCTGACCAACTGGCCCTCCAAATACACCTCCGCTGTCTTCAACCAGGATCTCAACGATCACTGCCTCATTGCCTGTATCCGCTACAAAGCCGCAGTCAAACGACCACCCCTCATCACTGTCAAACGCTCCCTAAAACACTTCTCTGAGCAGGCCTTCCTAATCGACCTGGCCCGGGTATCCTGGAAGGACATTGACCTCATCCCGTCAGTTGAGGATGCCTGGTCATTCTTTAAAAGCAACTTCCTCTCCATTTTAGATAAGCATGCTCCGTTCCAAAAATGCAGAACCAAGAACAGATACAGCCCTTGGTTCACTCCAGACCTGACTGCCCTCGACCAGCACAAAAACATCCTGTGGCGGACTGCAATAGCATCGAAGAGTCCCCGTGATATGCAACTGTTCAGGGAAGTCAGGAACCAATACACGCAGTCATTCAGGAAAGCTAAGGCCAGCTTCTTCAGGCAGAAGTTTGCATCCTGTAGCTCCAACTCCAAAAAGTTCTGGGACACTGTGAAGGCCATGGAGAACAAGAGCACCTCCTCCCAGCTGCCCACTGCACTGAGGCTAGGTAACACGGTCACCACCGATAAATCCATGATTATCGAAAACTTCAATAAGCATTTCTCAACGGCTGGCCATGCCTTCCGCCTGGCTTCTCCAACCTCGGCCAACAGCTCCGCCCCGCAGCTCCTCGCCCAAGCCTCTCCAGGTTCTCCTTTACCCAAATCCAGATAGCAGATGTTCTGAAAGAGCTCCAAAACCTGGACCCGTACAAATCAGCTGGGCTTGACAATCTGGACCCTATTTCTGAAACTATCCGCCGCCATTGTCGCAACCCCTATTACCAGCCTGTTCAACCTCTCTTTCATGTCGTCCGAGATCCCCAATGATTGAAAGCTGCCGCAGTCATCCCCCTCTTCAAAGGGGAGACACCCTGGACCCAAACTGTTACAGACCTATATCCATCCTGCCCTGCCTATCTAAGGTCTTCAAAGCCAAGTCAACAAACAGGTCACTGACCATCTCGAATCCCACCGTACCTTCTCCGCTGTGCAATCTAGTTTCCGAGCCGGTCACGGGTGCACCTCAGCCACACTCAAGGTACTAAACGATATCATAACCGCCATCGATAAAAGACAGTACTGTGCAGCCGTCTTCATCGACCTTGCCAAGGCCTTCGACTCTGTCAATCACCATATTCTTATCGGCAGACTCAGTAGCCTCGGTTTTTCTGATGACTGCCTTGCCTGGTTCACCAATTACTTTGCAGACAGAGTTCAGTGTGTCAAATCGGAGGGCATGCTGTCCGGTCCTCTGGCAGTCTCTATGGGGGTGCCACAGGGTTCAATTCTCGGGCCGACTCTTTTCTCTGTATATATCAATGATGTTGCTCTTGCTGCGGGCGATTCCCTGATCCACCTCTACGCAGACGACACCATTCTATATACTTTCGGCCCGTCATTGGACACTGTGCTATCTAACCTCCAAACGAGCTTCAATGCCATACAACACTCCTTCCGTGGCCTCCAACTGCTCTTAAACGCTAGTAAAACCAAATGCATGCTTTTCAAACGATCGCTGCCTGCACCCGCATGCCCGACTAGCATCACCACCCTGGATGGTTCCGACCTTGAATATGTGGACATCTATAAGTACCTAGGTGTCTGGCTAGACTGCAAACTCTCCTTCCAGACTCATATCAAACATCTCCAATCGAAAATCAAATCAAGAGTCGGCTTTCTATTCCGCAACAAAGCCTCCTTCACTCGCGCCGCCAAGCTTACCCTAGTAAAACTGACTATCCTACCGATCCTCGACTTCGGCGATGTCATCTACAAAATGGCTTCCAACACTCTACTCAGCAAACTGGATGCAGTCTATCACAGTGCCATCCGTTTTGTCACTAAAGCACCTCATACCACCCACCACTGCGACTTGTATGCTCTAGTCGGCTGGCCCTCGCTACATATTCGTCGCCAGACCCACTGGCTCCAGGTCATCTACAAGTCCATGCTAGGTAAAGCTCCGCCTTATCTTAGTTCACTGGTCACGATGGCAACACCCATCCGTAGCACGCGCTCCAGCAGGTGTATCTCATTGATCATCCCTAAAGCCAACACCTCATTCGGCCGCCTTTCGTTCCAGTACTCTGCTGCCTGTGACTGGAACGAATTGCAAAAATCGCTGAAGTTGGAGACTTTTATCTCCCTCACCAACTTCAAACATCAGCTATCTGAGCAGCTAACCGATCGCTGCAGCTGTACATAGTCTATTGGTAAATAGCCCACCCATTTTCACCTACCTCATCCCCATACTGTTTTATTTATTTACTTTTCTGCTCTTTTGCACACCAATATCTCTACCTGTACATGACCATCTGATAATTTATCACTCCAGTGTTAATCTGCAAAATTGTAATTATTCGCCTACCTCATGCCTTTTGCACACATTGTATATAGACTCCACCCTTTTTTTTCTACTGTGTTATTGACTTGTTAATTGTTTACTCCATGTGTAACTCTGTGTTGTCTGTTCACACTGCTATGCTTTATCTTGGCCAGGTCGCAGTTGCAAATGAGAACTTGTTCTCAACTAGCCTACCTGGTTAAATAAAGGTGAAATAAAACAATTCTCCGTCCATGTAGGCAGCCTACTCTATTTCAATGGGACCACACATACTAGGTGCACTTGAACTCGCATGCTCAACTAGGAAAGGTAGGCCACTGACGTTGAAGCTACGAATTCTGAGTGTGGATAAAAGCACATATTTTTCGCATTAACGGTGACAGGGTCCCAGCAGGGTCAGACAGCCAGGGAAGACCAATCTACAGAGCTCAGGTGAATTTTACAGTATATTAACCATATAAGCAAACTATGTAAAGTTCCATCTTGAATTGATGGGTAGATCTACAGTAGCTACAGGACAGTAGATTAAAGCTACAGTCAGGGATCTGGGAATAATTGTCATTTCAATTAATGAACTATTGATTCTATTCTTGGATAATATAATGTATACATTTACACCAAGGCAATTCTTTGTCATACCTCATTTTAGGAGGTTCAGATGGTGACAGGACTCTCAGCAGGTTCATGTAGCCAGGGAGGACCAGTCTGTAACAGAGGTGAGGTGAATTTTTACAGATAACACTTTATTCTCTCTGTAGAGCAAACACTGGATAAGCCAGATGCCATTTTAAGGCAGTCTGACAAACCTCCAAAGTTGATTTCCAAACTCTTTCAAGGGTTGATTGAGGCTTTTCCTGACAACACAAAAATGTGAGGAAGACCTGGTAGAAGCTATTGATGATGGTGAATGGATACAGATGTGTTTCAAATCAAATGTTATTTGTCACATGCGCCGAATTTCACCTTACAGTGAAATGTTTACTTACAAGCCCTAAACCAACAATGACATTTTAAGAAAAATATGCGTTAAGAAAAACATTGTTAAGTAAAAAATAAGAAATAAAAGTAACAAATGATTAAAGAGCAGCAGTAAAATAACAATAGCGAGGCTATATACAGGTGTGTGGGATGCCCAGTCATATTCATATAATTTCATACGTAAATTACTGCAGTTTAAGGCCATCCATAGAACGTACTACATGCCAGTGAAACTGAATCACATGAACACAGAAATGTCATTCCTCTGCTGGAGCTGTAAAACACAAAAGGCGAAATGTTTGCAGATTGTCTATTCTCCCTGTTTTCGTTTGCCTGGAAATGTTGATCCTGGAGACTGTTATCAGAAGAAACTGTGTAACCAAGCATTTATAGCGGCTAAGAAATACATTGCCATTAATTGGAAATGTGGTTATCCACCCACAGTGTCAAGTTATGTATCACTAGATTAGTTTTATTACAAGATTAAGGGTATAGTTTTCATAAGGCCTGGATGCCTTATATGGAATACAATATGACTAAAGGTCTGTATTGAAAACGTGCCCACATCAGGGGAGATACCTATTTAGGTCATCCCTAGCTGCTAGGCTGCTCAGTCCTGGTCCTGGGTGTCTGGCGTCATGTGGGTTGTCACTCTGGCCTAACACACCCCGGAACCAATAATGAATGTTTGACTGAGATCCTAAAGCTGAGTGGGGTGTGTTAGGTTGGGGAGCTGTAGGGTGATGGACACCTAGGGGCAGGACGGGTTGACCCCTAGGGGCAGGATGGGTTGATCCCTAGTGGCAGGACGGGTTGACCCCTAGTGGCAGGATGGGTTGACCCCTAGGGGCAGGACGGGTTGACCCCTAGTGGCAGGACGGGTTGACCCCTAGGGGCAGGACGGGTTGACCCCTAGGGGCAGGACGGGTTGACCCCTAGGGGCAGGACGGGTTGACCCCTAGGGGCAGGACGGGTTGACCCCTAGGGGCAGGATGGGTTGACCCCTAGTGGCAGGATGGGTTGACCCCTAGGGGCAGGATGGGTTGACCCCTAGTGGCAGGATGGGGTGACCCAAGTAAAAATAACTATACGGTACTATTAGTCCTTTGAGATTAGTTATATGGAGGATTTGCTGTTTTATGTGTTAATGTACATGTATATTTGAGGATTTGTGTGTTTTTATGTTGTTTCCAAACCTTTAAAAAATGTAAGATGTGAACTGGGAATAAAATTGTGTAGGGAGAGAGTTTAGTTATTGACTAGACTGGTGTGGGTTGGGCGTGCATGCGGCTTAGGCTGGCTGGTTGGTCTGGCTGGTTGGGCGTGCATGCGGCTTAGGCTGGCTGGTTGGTCTGGCTGAAATTTGATATAGAGGATGTCTTAATAAAGACAATGATAAGTTTTTGTATTTTTTCAAGAGTTATTCATTTGTTAGGCTATTAGTTAAAGGTACAGCACAATATGTATAATATAATTACCTTTGATCTAGATCAGTCTTACTAATCACTTAATTTTTTTATATAATGATCTCTTACCTAGCTTGAGGACTCTGTCAATCACAACATTCTTATTCGCAGACTCGACAGCCTTGGTTTCTCAAATGATTGCCTCGCCTGGTTTACCAACTACTTCTCTGATAGAGTTCAGTGTGTCAAATCGGAGGGCCTGTTGTCTGGACCTCTGACAGTCTCTATGGGTGTGCCACAGGGTTCAATTCTCAGGCCGACTCTCTTTTCTGTATACATCAATGATGTTTCTCTTGCTGCTGGTGATTCTATGATCCACCTCTACGCAGACGACACCATTCTGTATACTTCTGGCCCCTCTTTGGACACTGTGTTAACTAACCTCCAGACGAGCTTCAATGCCATACAACTCTCCTTCCATGGCCTCCAACTGCTCTTACACACAAGCTAAACTAAATGCATGCTATTCAATCGATCACTGCCCGCACCTGCTCGCCCGTCCAGCATCACTACTCTGGACGACTCTGACTTAGAATACGTGGACAACTAAAAATACCTGGGTGTCTGGTTAGACTGTAAACTCTCCTTCCAGACTCACATTAAGCATCTCCTATCCAAAATTAAATCTAGAATCGGCTTCCTATATCGCAACAAAGCATCCTTCACTCATGCTGCCAAACATACCCTCGTAAAACTGACCATCCTACTGATCCTCGACTTCGGTGATGTCACCTATGAAATAGCCTCCAACACTCTACTCAACAAACTGGATGCAGTCTATCACAGTGCCGTCCGTTTTGTCACCAAAGCCCCATACACTACCCACCATTGCGACCTGTACGCTCTCGTTGGTTGGTCCTCGCTTCATACTCGTCGCCAAACCCACTGGCTACAGGTTATCTACAAGTCTCTGCTCTGTAAAGCCCCGCCTTATCTCAGCTCACTGGTCACCATAGCAGCACCCACCCGTAGCACGTGCTCCAGCAGGTATATCTCACTGGTCACCATAGCAGCACCCACCCGTAGCACGTGCTCCAGCAGGTATATCTCACTGGTCACCATAGCAGCACCCACTCGTAGCATGCGCTCCAGCAGGTATATCTCACTGGTCACCCCAAAGCCAATTCCTCCTTTGGTTGTTTTTCCTTCCAGTTCTCTGCTGCCCATGACTGAAACGAATTGCAAAAATCACTGAAGCTGGAGACTCATATCTCCCTCACTAGCTTTAAGGCAGTTTGCACCAGGGCGAGTTATGAGGCTGTTGAAGTACAAGAATGATCTACATTTGGAGAATTTAGACAATTGTTGGACTTTCCCTTGGATCTTCCATTTTATTGTCATACAAATGTTAAAGCAGCTGCTACATACAAGGTTTTAGGAACGTTCCCTGAAAATCATTCCTATAGACCCTTCCTGGTGGGTAACCAAGCCTAGACCCTCAACAGATATACAGTACTGCATGTGTTCACAGGGGGTTGCCATGGCGAAGGTCACCAGCAGGGGCTGATACTAAGTGCCGTCATTTGTTTCGACTAATTGTTACAGAATGATCTCCCAGGGGAATTAGCAACAGGATCTAAGTGCTTTCCTTAATTAGCCAGACAGAAAACACATTTGATAGGACCCGTGTTTGCTTGTTCGTTAGCATAGAAGACCATCTGTCCATCTGCTTGATGGTGGCAGTCTAGGATTCCATGTGGTGGTGCTGGTATTCTAACACCACCACTGACAATTCATAACAAATGTTTCCAATAAGACTCCACAATGTAGCCAGGCAGGGCTGAGTTGATTTCAGTTAAAATGATTTCAAACGTTTGGGGGGAACCTGTGTCCTGAGGCTGGTTGGCTACTGTGTGTAATGAACAAATGAACAGTGACTGGAATGGCCCAGAGCCAAGGGAAAGGAACAGTAGTGGAGATAATTGAGGAGAAAATGGCAGTGTAACAATTAATTGGGAGGCTGGAGGGTGAGAATGTAAGAACAGTGTCCTTTAGCTAATTGGACTGTTTCAGACTGTTTCCTGTATTTGGTTGGCTGTTTGGGAGAGCTGCAGAGCTGGAGTAAATACCCTGATTTAAATGCCAAGTGTTTAATGTAAATTTGAAGCCTTGAAGAAGAAGAAAATAACAGCATTGAAAAGGTTTTGTCATTGTGTGGAGGTAGAAGTCTAGCTAAAGTAACGAGGAATAGCTTGTTGAACATAAGTGAAAAGTGGGGCATCCAATCTTCGGTTGAGTGGCATCATGTTCAAAAGGACTTTAATAAGGAAACTGACACAAGGTTTGGTCGTACTGACACTGGCATTTCATTACTGAAGGAAATGTTCAGAGATAAGTCCTAATTCTATTCTAATTCTATACGGATATTAGGTGTAACAGAAAAGGTAGTGAGATAGTCTGACAGTAGAGGTGTAAGGGCTGCTTCTCATTAAGGGCTGCTTCTCATTGTGTCATGGATGAAACTTTACCAGGACGGACAAGAGTCTGTCTATTTGAAGTATAATTGAGACAATGAGCTTGACTGAATACACTGGTTCAACATGACAAGATAATTAGAGGTATGAAATCCTATGATCATAAGGTGCCATAATTATAATTAATTAGGCTATACCATTTATCTGATCATTTCCATAAGACATCCTATCATCATAAGGTTCCATAATTATAATATATTAGGCTATACCATTTATCTGATCATTTCCATAAGACATCCTATCATCATAAGGTTCCATAATTATAATATATTAGGCTATACCATTTATCTGATCATTTCCATAAGACATCCTATCATCATAAGGTTCCATAATTATAATATATTAGGCTATACCATTTATCTGATCATTTCCATAAGACATCCTATCATCATAAGGTTCCATAATTATAATATATTAGGCTATACCATTTATCTGATCATTTCCATAAGACATCCTATGATCATAAGTTTCCATAATTATAATATATTAGGCTATACCATTTATCTGATCATTTCCATAAGAAATCCTATCATCTTAAGGTGCCATAATTATAATTAATTAATTAGGCTATACCGTATGTATCTGATTAAAAGACTGAATTTGGCACAAAATGAAACAAGATGCATGTTTCTCACAGTATGAGACATCATTTTATTTGTTAATTTTCATGAACCACTGGCATACATTATAAATGCTCTTTCACACTATCAGTGCATGACTCACTTTATGTTTCTTCCTTTCGGGATCTCTCTCTCTCTCTCTCTCTCCCCTTACTACTCTCTCTTTCTATGAATTGGTTCTATCCTCTTTCATTATGTCTTGGTGAGTCTCTGCCTCTCCATGGCCCTGTGCTACCTATCCATCTGTGGAGTGTCATGCCTGCCGTTGCTCCTCCTCTCTGGATATCAAAGACCTTTTGACTTTGATTAAACTGTCTAGTTAAACATGACACTTTCACCTTCCACGTCCTGCATGCCTCAACAGCAACAAGGGCATCTATCTCTTTCCCTCTCTTCTCCCCTCTGTCAACCACTATCTATGTAATTCACGCCCTTATCTCTCTCTTCCTGTCTCCCTTCCCTTTTTTTTTCTCCTATTTCTCCTATTCAAATTGGCTGGTATTCCTGTGTGGCCGTTTGGTGGTGCCTGGAGTGTGTTATCAGAGGGCCACAGCGGTGCTGGCTGATATTAGCTTGGCAGTTCAAAGCGGCTGTGGGCACCATGGGGACCGTTCCCACCTGCCAGGCCAAAGCATGTAGCATATCTAATCAGACACACTAGGACCATTAGCACAGCGGAACAGGCGGACCGACAGGGCCAGAGCTCAGTTCTCACTCACATGCACACACACACACACACACACATACATACACACACACCTCTCTCTCTCTCTCTCTCTCCATCTCTACATACACTTTATATACAAAAGTATGGGGACACCTCTTCAAATTAGTGGATTCAGCTATTTTAGCTACAGTTGTTGTTGACAGGTACAGTTGAAGTCGGAAGTTTACATACACCTTAGCCAAATCCATTTAAACTCGTTTTTCACAATTCCTGACATTACATCCTAGCAAAAAATCCCTGTTTTAGGTCAGTTAAGATCACCACTTTATTTTAAGAATGTGAAATGTCAGAATAATAGTAGAGAGAGTGATTTATTTCTTTCATCACATTCCCAGTGGGTCAGAAGTTTACATACACTCAATTAGTATTTGGTAGCATTGCCTTTAAATAGTTTAACTTGGGTCAAACGTTTCAGGTAGCCTTCCACAAGCTTCCCACAAAAAGTTGGGTGAATTTTGCCCATTTCCTCCTGACAGAGCTAGTGTAACTGAGTCGGGTTTGTAGGTCTCCTTGCTCGCACATGCATTTTCAGTTCTGCCCACACATGTTCTATAGGATGGAGGTCAGGGCTTTGTGATGGCTACTCCAATACCTTGACTTTGCTGTCCTTAAGCCATTTTGCTACAACTTTGGAAGTATGCTTGGGGTTGTTGTCCATTTGGAATACCCATTTGCGACCAAGCTTTAACTTCCTGACTGATGGCTTAAGATGTTGCTTCAATACATCCACATCATTTTCCTCCTCATGATGGCATCTATGGTTGGGATGGTGTTCTTCGGCTTGCACGCCTCCCACTTTTTCCTCCAAACATAACGATGGTCATTATGGCCAAACAGTTCTATTTTTGTTTCATCAGACCAGAGGACATTTCTCCAAAAAGTATGATCTTTGTCCCCATGTGCAGTTGCAAACCGCAAACCTTTTTTATGGTGGTTTTGGAGCAGTGGCTACTTCCTTGCTGAGCGGCCTTTCAGGTTATGTCGATATAGGAACCGTTTTACTGTGGCTATAGATACTTTTGTACCTGTTTCCTCCAGCATCTTCACAAGGTCCTTTGCTATTGTTCTGGGATTTATTTGCTCTTTTCGCACCAAAGTACGTTCATCTCTAGGAGACAGAACGCGTCTCCTACCTGAGCGGTATGATTGCTGTGTACAGATGAATGTGGTTCCTTCAGGCGTTTGGAAATCGCTCCCAAGGGTGAACCAGACTTGTGGAGATCTACAATTTTGTTTCTGAAATCTTGGCTCATTTATTTTGATTTACCATGATGTCACTGATTTTAAAGCTAGGCCTTGAAATACATCCACAGATACACCTCCAATTGACTCAAATTATGTCAATTAGCCTATCAGAAGCTTCTAAAGCCATGACATAATTTTCTGGAATTTTCCAAGCTGTTTAAAGGCACAGTCAACTTAGTGTATGTCAACTTCTGACCCACTGAAATTGTGATACAGTGAATTATAAGTGAAATAATCTGTCTGTAAACAATTGTTTAAAAAATGACTTGTGTCATACGCAAAGTAGATGTCTTAACCGACTTTCCAAAACTCTATTTAGTTAACATGAAAATTGTGGTTGAAGGTTGAAAAACGAGTTTTAATGACTCCAACCTAAGTGTATGTAAACTTCCTACTTCACAGTTGATTAAAACTCGTTTACACACACACAATATTCAATTGTGAAGGCTTTCCGCTAGATGTTTGAAGATTGCTGCGGGGACTTGCTTCCAATAATTACGCCAGAAGAGCATTGGTGAGGTCGCGCACTGATGTTGGGCGATTATTAGGCCTGGCTTGTGGTCAGCGTTCCAATTCATACCAAAGGTTTTCAATGGGGTTAAGTTCAGGGCTGTATGCAGGCCAGTCAAGTTCTGACTTGCCAAAACTATAGTTTGTTAACAAGACATTTGGGGAATGGTTGAAAAACAAGTTTTAATGACTCCAACCTAAGTGTATGTAAACTTCCTACTTCACAGTTGATTAAAACTCGTTTACACACACACAATATTCAATTGTGAAGGCTTTCCGCTAGATGTTTGAAGATTGCTGCTGGGACTTGCTTCCAATAATTACGCCAGAAGAGCATTGGTGAGGTCGCGCACTGATGTTGGGCGATTATTAGGCCTGGCTTGTGGTCAGTGTTCCAATTCATACCAAAGGTTTTCAATGGGGTTAAGTTCAGGGCTGTATGCAGGCCAGTCAAGTTCTGACTTGCCAAAACTATAGTTTGTTAACAAGACATTTGGGGAATGGTTGAAAAACAAGTTTTAATGACTCCAACCTAAGTGTATGTAAACTTCCGACTTCAACTTTATATAAAATCAAGCACACAGCCATGAAATCTCCATATACAAACATTGGCAGTAGAATGGCCGTACTGAAGAGCTCAGTGACATTCAACATGGAAACGTCATAGTATGCCATATTTCCAACAAGCTTGTTAGTCAAATTTCTGCCCTGCTAGAGCTTCCCCCGTCAACTGTACGTGCTGTTATTGTGAAGTGGAAACGTTGAGGAGCAACAACTGCTCAGCCACGAAGTCGTAGGTCACACAAGCTCACAGAATGGGACCGCTGAGTGCTGAAGTGCTAACTACCGAGTTCCAAACTGCCTCTGGATGCAACGTCACCACAATAACTATTCGTCGGGAACTTCATGAAATGGCCGAGCAGTCGCACATAAGCCTAATATCACCATGCACAATGCCAAGCGTCGGCTTGAGGGATGTAAAGCTTGCCGCCATTGGACAGTAGAAACACTTTCTTTGGAGTGATGAATCAAGCTTCACTGTCTGGGTTTGGCAGATGCCAGGAGAATGCTTCCTTCCCGAATGCATTGTGCCAACTGTAAAGTTTGGTGGAGGAGGATTAATAGTCTGGGGCTGTTTTTCATTGTTCAGGCTCCTTAGTTCCAGTGAAGGGGAATATTAATGCTACAGCATACAATGACATTCTAGATGATTCTGTGTTTCCAACTTTGTGGCAAGAGTTTGGGGAAGGCCCTTTCCTGTTTCAGCATGGCGATGCCCCTGTGCACAAAGTGAGGCCCATACAGATATGATTTGTCGAGAACGGTGTGGGAGAACTTGACTGGCCTGCACAGACCTTTGGGATGAATTGGAACTCTGACTGCAAGCCAGGCCTAATAATCGCCCAACTTCATTGGCCAAGCTCACCAATGCTCTTGTGGCTGAATGGAAGCAATTCCCCACAGCAATGTTCCAACAACTCGTGGAAAGCCTTCCCAGAAGAGTGGAGGCTGTTATAGCAGCAAAGGGGGGACCAACTACATATTAATGCCCATGTTTTTTGAGTGAGATGTTCGACGAGCAGGTGATCACATACTTTTGGTCATGTAGTTTATGTCTCGCTCTCCCAATATAGACCCTCTCCATCATGCTCTCTCTCTCTCTCTCTCTTTGTATTACGCACAAGGAGACAGGAGGAAACCTGTCCATCCAGACCTGACTTGGTTCAACATCATATTATCTCTGATGTGCTCCTGTTTGCCTTGGCTCAAACCACAGGACTACAAGCTTTGCACAACACTCACACATGCTGGGTAAATGCTGTCTCTTCCCAGTGCCACTGTGTCTCTGACAACTCATCATGGGTGGAGAGCCATGAGACTGGTAAGCAAAACTGGCTACTTGGTGTCTCTTTTTCGTTTGCTGAAGAAAACTTGGAACTCTTGACATGCAGCCAATTATTGTGCGACTAGAAAAACCTGCAAGCTATCTGCTTCATGAAGTATTGTGGGATGGTTTTCTTCACTGTTTGATGTTGATGACAATAGTCAACCATCAGGTGGTATGGGATTTGTGTTGTCTATGCCAACTCCCAATGACTGATGTTTGTATCTGGGATCTGGGATCTGAGACAGAAGAAAACATTCTCAAATGCTGATAATTGAATTATTTGTTTCAATAGAATAGTATCTCTGCACTCGGCAGTGCTCTGAAAGGTGGGCCTGGTATCTCCGCACTCCGCAGTGCTCTGAAAGGTGGACCTGGTATCTCCGCACTCGGCAGTGCTCTGAAAGGTGGGCCTGGTATTTCCGTACCCCGCAGTGCTCTGAAAGGTGGGCCTGGTATCTCCACACTCGGCAGTGCTCTGAAAGGTGGGCCTGGTATCTCCGTACTCCGCAGTGCTCTGAAAGGTGGGCCTAGTATCTCCACACTCGGCAGTGCTCCAAAGACTCCCCCTCTCTTCACATAGCCTCTCCTCCCCCTGAAACTTCAGACTTGATTAGATTGGAGATCCTCAGCATTTTGAAAATCGCCAGCTTTCCTGGGGCCTAGTTAGCCATTACCGCTGACTGTTGTCACCTGACCTACTCCAGTCATTCTAAATTAAAATCCCCTGCGTCACGCCACAAGCAGAAACCCCCTGGATCCAACAAACGGACGAGCGGCGACTTCCACAAACAAGCCTGACGAAACGGAAGGGGCTGAGATCGCCTGATAACGTTTTTAGGAGCGGTGAGGAAATGCAGATGTAGAACAATATACCTCCCGGACGATAATGAATTGTGATGAAGTGGAGAGAGTTGGGGTATTGTGCTTGTCAGTAAGCCTTTGTGTTGACAACAGGAAATATGAAACAACCGCAGATCAAGTGTGGCCCTAGTACTCCTCTCTAACACTTTGTTTCTCCATCAGTAACGGAAGCTCAAAGTGAAAGTAGAGACCTCACAGCTAACCAACAAGAGAGCTGTATGTAAGCACTGTATTCACAGTCACACCCTAATCATCAGTAACTGCAGTAGCATACTTTACTCTGAAAGCAAAGAACTACTTGTTGCAGCACTTACACTATGAGCCAATTAACTACCATTTCAACCCTTTCTGCAAACACAGCATGAGTTAAATAAACTTGTGTCTGTACACTAGAGATAGGTGTTCTGTGCACTCTGCATACCCAACCTATTTTAATGCTGTCACGCATGACCTAAGGAAGTCACCCATAATTAACACAGTAGAGTCAGACAGAACCTGACACAGTCATACACCCTGACTCAACACTTCCTGATTTCACTCATACTGTACGTGAGCTCAAAGAAACTCAAATACTGCTGCGTCCAGTGTCCTACTTTTGTAGTCTACTATGCTGTCCCAATGACACACAGGCAGAGGTCATTCCATAAATGGAGAGAGTAACAGCTGAGGGGATTTTTCAGTGGGTGCAATATTAACATTGCCTTTACAAAAAAAGGATTACAGTTTTAAAACTGCAGTAAAAGTGCAGTAACTGAAATCTAACAGTGGTATTTTGGACTTGGTAATTGCAGAATAACTGCAGTGTACTGCATTTGAACTGCAATTATACTGCACTCCAACTGCAATTACACTGCAAAATTACTGCAGTTAAAAAAACGATGTTATTTTGGACACAGCATACTGCAGTTATTCTGCACTCTGACTGCAATCTTTTTTCACAGGGTGAAAATGTATAGAGTTGTTGTGATTGCTTATGCTACATGCTAGTAAAGGACATCACGCTGCTTGCTTAGCAAGTACCACTTCCTCCCAATACCTGGCGTGAAAGTGATACAATTAAATGTGCCTTAATACTAAGTCAATAATAACACAGAATCATAATGTGTACCAGTAAGTAATATGCTATTAATTTATCTGAACGTTGATAGTACGAGATCTGTGTGCTCCGTTGACGTCTGATCTGAGTTTGATTAGTTATACCTAGGAATTCCTACAGGGGCGCATGGGTCTAACCAGCTCATTCGTATCAAGTGACTTGAACCCGAAGCTATATCTCTGTGTGATTTATTATCTCCCCCATTTCAGGTATGAATGCGATTTAGAATGTATTTGTTCATGTCAGAATGTTACAGATGTTACTGTGTGTTAGTCAGTAGCAAATATGTTTTAAAACAATATAAATGTGTTATTTGCAGGTTTACATACCTTGGAAATTAGCAATTGGCCGTGTGTGCGTGTGTGCGTGTGCGTGTGCGTGTGTGTGCGTGTGTGTGTGTGTGTGTGTGTGTGTGTGTGTGTGTGTGTGTGTGTGTGTGTGTGTGTGTGTGTGTGTGTGTGTGTGTGTGTGTGTGCAAAAGAGGTTAATGACAGGCCTCGGTTAATGAGTCTGTGTGTGATTGTCGGGGGCACCACTTTGGTTTTAGAAGTGGGGGGTACATAACCTGGCAGAGTGTATGAACATTTTGTTGGGCATCTAAAGGTAATTTCCTGAATTTTTGCACCATACAATATGCCATTTCCATTTTGAACAAAAAGTAAGCAACATTTTTAATTTTTTTTATTTCACCTTTATTTAACCAGGTACGCTAGTTGAGAACAAGTTCTCATTTGCAACTGTGACCTGGCCAAGATAAAGCGTAGCAATTCGACACACAACAACACAGAGTTACACATGGAATAAACAAAATATGCAGTCAATAATACAGTAGAACAAAAGAAAACAAAAAGTCTATATACAGTGAGTGCAAATGAGGTAAGTTAAGGAAATAAATAGGCCATGGTGGCGAAGTAATTACAATATAGCAATTAAACACTGGAATGGTAGATCAACAGAAGATGAATGTGCGAGTAGAGATACTGGGGTGCAAAGGAGCTAAATAAATAAATAAATACCAGTATGGGGATGAGGTAGGTAGATAGATGGGCTGTTTACAGACGGGCTATGTACAGGTGCAGTGATCTGTGAGCTGCTCTGACAGTTGGTGCTTAAATGGATTCATGCTACAGATATACATAACTGGCAGGTCTCCATTCCACTCCCCTCATAGTTTCATTTATCATAACAACATGTACAGTGTACAAAACATTTCCAACACATTTCTAATATTGAGTTGTGTTCACCAGGGATGCTGGCCCATGTTGACTCCAATGCTTCCCACAGTTGTGTCAAGTTGGCTGGATGTCCTTTGGGTGGTGGACCATTCTTTAATCACACTGGAAACTGTTGAGCTTGAAAAAAACCAGCAGCATTGCAGTTCTTGCCACACTCAAACCGGTGCGCCTGGCACCTACTGCCATACCCCGTTCAAAGGCACTTAAATCTGAATGACACACATACACAATCCATGTCTCAATTGTCTCAAAGCTTACAAATCCTTCTTTAACCCGTCTCCTCCCCTTCAGCTACACTGATTGAAGTGGATTGTAATAGAAAGACCACGTGTTCATAATGTTTTGTACACTCTGTGTATGTGGAGTAATATATTCATATCAGACCCAACCTGCAGGTAGAAACAAACTTTCATCAGTTTAAAAAAGCCTCACTCACCGTGACCGTACAGAGTAGTGGATTATATTATATTAATATAAAGAATTGTTTGACTTATCAGCACTGAAGGATGGACTGAACGTTTTAGTTTTAGTCTCTAAAATTGGGCTTATGAAGCATTTCTGTGAGTAGCTTTGCAATTACCATTCTGTGGTGCATTCCTCGTTATGGCTGAGTATTCCACACACACACACACGTATATATGCACACAGATGCGTGCACACACACACAAAATACTTAGACACACACAAAGTCTGTCTGTCAGTGTGTCATGCCCTGGTCTTAGTATTTTGTGTTTTCTTTATTATTTTGGTCAGGCCAGGGTGTGACATGGGTTATTTATGTGGTGTGTTTTGTCTTGGGGTTTTTGTAGGTTATGGGATTGTGGTATAGTATAGTAGTCTAGAAAAGTATATGGTTGCCTGGAGTGGTTCTCAATCAGAGGCAGGTGTTTATCGTTGTCTCTGATTGGGAACCATATTTATTGCAGCCATATTCTCTGAGTGTTTCGTGGGTGATTGTTCCTGTCTCAGTGTTTGTTTGCACCAGATAAGGCTGTTTAGGGTTTCACGTTACATTTTTTGTTTTGTATTGTTCGTGTTTATCTTTTATTAAACATGTATCGAAATAACCATACTGCATTTTGGTCCGCCTCTCATTCACCGGAAGAAAACCACAGTGTAGCTAAATTCCCAACTCTCAACCTGGCCACACACTCCCACACAAACGCACTCTCTTTTTTTCCGTTGCCATGGTGGTAATGCTCTCTCCACTGGCTTCCAGTTGAAGCTCGCATCCGCTACAAGACCATGGTGCTTGCCTACGGAGCTGTGAGGGGAACAGCACCTCAGTACCTCCAGGCTCTGATCAGGCCCTACACCCAAACAAGGGCACTGCGTTCATCCACCTCTGGCCTGCTCGCCTCCCTACCACTGAGGAAGTACAGTTCCCGCTCAGCCCAGTCAAAACTGTTCGCTGCTCTGGCCCCCCAATGGTGGAACAAACTCCCTCACGACGCCAGGACAGCGGAGTCAATCACCACCTTCCGGAGACACCTGAAACCCCACCTCTTTAAGGAATACCTAGGATAGGATAAAGTAATCCTTTGACACACACACATGCATCTTCATTGACTCACACACACACCTTCATTGACTCACACACAGACGCATCCTCATTGACTCACACACACATGCATCCTCATTGACTCACACACACAGGCATCCTCATTGACTCACACACACATGCATCCTGATTGACTCACACACACGCATCCTCATTGGCCCACACACACACGCATCCTCATTGACTCACACACACACACACACACACGCATGCTTACTGACTAACACCTCCCTCCCAAAACCAGCCTCACAAACATCTACCTCCCTCCCTCTCTACCCCCAAACCTTTCACACACCTCCCTCCCTCTCTACCCCCAAGCATTGCACACACTGCCCTCCCTCTATACCCCCCAACCTCACACACAACTTCTAATTTTCCATTTCATATCCCAGTGCTGTCACTGACTAGTGAATATGAGGATCAAGTAGGAAATTATGGAGAAACTCACTCAAAGTGCCTCCAACATTCACCATCCTGCAGGGAGCCAGAACGGCAGAGAGAGGGAGAGAGAGCACGAGAGAGGAACAGATAGATAAATGAGAGAAGAGAGAGTTGGAGAAGAGAGAGAGAATGAGACAAAGAAGACAAAGCATAACAAAGGAGGTCAGAAGGGCCAGGCAGAAAGAGATATCATTGGTGGAATCCAATAATCAGCGTGCTCCCTGGGGTTCTGTGTCTCTGTGTTTGAGAGGCCCATGTCACAATAAGTGGAAACATTTATTTTGATCAAATACCCACATGTATGTATGTGTGCGTATGTCTGTGTACTGTATATGCCTGGGTTTGTTGGCTTGTGTGTTTCAGCATGTGTGCCTGCGTGTTAGTGCCGCAGATTTTTAGTGCGAGGGGTAAATGAGTAGCGAGTCATGATTATCCAAATGCTATTCTCATGACTATGCCTACGACTGGGTTGGCATGTTCTGTAGATGCATAAGTGGTAGTGTGTGGCTTTGATAATCTACAGATGATTATCACAACACTTTATCCACCTACAGATGATTATCACAACATATCTACCTACAGATGATTATCACAACACTATCTACCTACAGATGATTATCACAACACTATCTACCTACAGATGATTATCACAACACTATCTACCTACAGATGATTATCACAACACTATCTACCTACAGATGATTATCACAACACTATCTACCTACAGATGATTATCACAACACTATCTACCTACAGATGATTATCACAACACTATCTACCTACAGATGATTATCACAACACTATCTACCTACAGATGATTATCACAACACTATCTACCTACAGATGATTATCACAACACTATCTACCTACAGATGATTATCACAACACTATCTACCTACAGATGATTATCACAACACTATCTACCTACAGATGATTATCACAACATATCTACCTACAGATGATTATCACAGCACTTTATCTACCTACAGATTATTATCACAACACATATTATATGCTCTGATGAATGGAGCTATGAGATGTTTGGGCACAGATGTTTGGTCATGAGATGTTTGGGCACCAGGATGTTGGGCCCAGCGGTAGAACTGACTACACCAGAACGTTGGGCCCCGGGGTAGCACTGACTACACCAGGATGTTGGGCCCAGCGGTAGAACTGACTACACCAGGACGTTGGGCCCAGCGGCAGCACTGACTACACCAGGATGTTGAGCCAAACGGCATCACTGACTACACCAGGACGTTGGGCCCAGCGGAAGCACTGACTACACCAGGACGTTGGGCCCAGCGGCAGCACTGACTACACCAGGACGTTGGGCCCAGCGGAAGCACTGTCTACGCCAGGACGTTGGGCCCAGCGGCAGCACTGACTACACCAGGACGTTGGGCCCAGCGGAAGCACTGACTTCAGCGGTGATGGATTTCAGACATCAGACACAAAGAGAAGAGAGGTAGAGAGAAAAATGTGACAGACCACTCAGTACTAAGAAACTATAATCTTTCACAGAAACCATTAATGCTCTTACACACAACACCCAGAGAATTGTAACTCTCAGGTGGTATAGAAAAGCATTAAATGCCCAACGTATGAAGAAATCAACCCATTTACTGCCAACCCATAATGTACCTAACAACATGAGAACCAGTAGCACCATCCTTGTCATTGAGGAATAAACAACCCCCTACTTGCACCAATCTATTAGAAAACTATACACTCCCCGAGGGTGTCTCAGGGAGAATGGGATATGCAAAAAAACGAATTTCTAGTTCACACAAGCGTATTAATACACACTTGTATGTGTGAAATAGGGCAAATATAACCACCCACCAACACCAACACGAACTCAGAACCCTATACTCATTACAGCATTACGATGAGATGCGGCTTGTGGGTGATGGGGTTTTGACAGCATCAAAGCGAAAAACAAGACAAAGAAATCAATATTATTGATCAGGCATCCCTCACAGCCATTGTTTAAAGATGCAAGAGCCATTTCCTGGTTGCTACAATTTAAATAGTTCCTGTAATTTCTGTTCATGTAACAAAACAAGCAAGTATAGTGTAGAGAATCATTGTACCATCTAAACCACTGTGAAATGTATATTCCAAACCCCAAAATATGGTATTTTTAGCTGTTTGAAGCTGCTGTACAAAACCCAAAACTAAAAGACACAAAAAATCATAAGAACGGAAAGCATAGAAATAGCACACATAGAACAGATCTACCGCTTCTGACTTTCTTTCCAAGGGATTGACAGATCTATTCATCCCCCTTGGCGTTTTTCCTATTCTGTTGCATAACAACCTGTAATTTAAATACATTTTTATTTGGATTTCCTGTAATGGACATACACAAAATAGTCAAAATTGGTGAAATGAAAAAAGGAACTTATTTTAAAAAATGAAACCAGGAAAGCGGCACCATGAAGACCAAAGAGCTCTCCAAACAGGTCAGGTACAAAGTTGTGGAGAAGGACAGATCAGGGTTGGAATATAAAAACATATCAGAAACTTTGAACATCCCACGGAGCACCATTATTAAAAATGGAAAGAATATAGCACCACAACAAACCTGTCAAGAGAGGGCCGCCCACCAAAACTCACAGGCCAGGCACGGAGGGCATTACAGTTTACAGTGTCAAATCTACACACAGTTTCCAAAACTGCACACACAAAATGCAAAATGCCTCATATCTCCTTCAAAATGTAACACTGCATTCAAAATGACATAAACAATGTCAGAATGAAGCATTTGCATCAAATGGCAAACACTGCTTTCATAATAGTACATTTTTGGATATACCATGTAAACACTGTTCTAAATCTAAAGGTCTTTGGTCTTTCATAGGCTTATATCTACATTTCAATACAATTTTCTACAGTGAAAGTAATCTGCTGAGAGGGGTAACAAGTACACTGTTAACACCAATGCAATGTAGAAACAGAAAATATTTATTAGGCCAAACATTACTGTTGTATACAGTAGCATACAACAAAACCATAAACATATGTAAACCAAAAGTATATTATTTAGAATACAGTGAAGAACACAATTGTGTGTGTGGGGTCCCGGGGGGGGGGGGGCAGTCCAGGAATTGGTAGGGGGGGCAGTCACCAGTGCTAAGCTACGCTTCATCTCTTCTCCGGCCTGGGTCTGGCCACAATACTTCGTCCACATCACAGGATATGTTTTCTCTTGCCAAACATCAAGGGAAGTATCTCCTACCATGGCGTATCCAACCTTGGACAGAGGCAACCTCTATGTCTCCACAAGCGTCCTCCATTGCCTGGAGAAGCGGCATGCGGGCATAGGGTTGGCGATCATACACTTTCCAGCGCCTGGCTGAGAAGAATTCATCTATGGGATTTACAAAAGGTGAATATGGGGGTAGGTACAAAACTACAAATTGTGGAATGGTGGCAAACCAGTTTTGGACCAGAACAGCCCGGTGAAAACTAACATTATCCCATAAAACCACAGGGGCAAGCATTGTGTAAATTGTATCCAGAAAAGTGAGCATATGGCCGGTGTTGTACGGACCCAGTGTGGCATTGTGATGGAGCCCGTTTTGAGTGATGGCAGCACATATTGTTATATTACCTCCACTCTGTCCAGGGACATTGGTAATTGCCCACTGTCCTATTACATTTCTTCCGCGGTGCCTGGTTTTGGTGAGGTTGAAGCCAACCTCATCCACATAAATAAATTTATGGCAAATTACATGGGCATCCAGCTCCAATACTCTCTGTAACAGACAAAAGGATATACAGATGAGTAAATATGGTATGTCTGAAGTACTGGAAGTAGTGTTGCATACATACCTCTACAAAGTCATGTCGCATATTCTTGACTCTGTCAGAGTTTCTCTTAAATGGCACTTTGTAAAGTTGTTTCATCGTCACTCGGTGGCGTTGGAGGATGCGTTGTATGGTCGACAGGCTTACAGCATTGATGTTGTTAAATATGGTGTCATTATTCAAGATATGCTCTCTTATCTCTCGAATCCTAATTGCATTGTTGGCCAAAACCATATTTATAATTGCAGTCTCTTGTACATCTGTAAACAAGTGTCCTCGTCCTCCATGATGACTTTGCCTTTCCACTCTGTACAGAATTCAAACACAGTACGTCTTCAGCATAGGAACTGTAAACAATGTACAAAAAAATGTAGTACAGCATGATAACCAACCTCATTCATTCAATGCAGTGCAGTAAATGGATGGCTTAGAGTTACAAATGTTTTTGCAATACTATGCAGTCACAAGTATTTTACAGTACATTACTGTAATGCTAAAATAGTCATTAGATAGTTGCATTGCTGTTCTCATTTATGAAGGTTTGAATTATGGACGCCACTGTAAATCGACTCAAGTTGGGCTGGACTCTCAGTCCAGTTGATCACATGATCAACAAGTGTTGCCCTAATCTCATCAGAGATGGCTCTCCTTCCTTGTCTTCTTTGCCCTAGTCCTCTTCTTCCTCTTCCTCTCCCTCTTCCTCCTCTTGCTCTCTGTCCATTGTTGGCATCCATTGTTCAAAACAGGTCATCTGACCTTTGACCTATTTATAGGCCTATACTACAGTAAAGCAGTGATTGGTTAGTGATCAGTTAAGCTATTCGTGTTTGCACATGTGAGGAGTGTGTGTGTGACCTGGTGAATAAGTGTAGCATTTTGATTGGTTGTGTTTGGAAAAGGAAAGCAAGTCACTTCCTGTTAGATTTTTGTGTTTTAGTTAGAGAATTGTGTGTCGTGTTTTGAAAAAGTGTTTTATGCAATTGACAACTGAGTCAAAGGCTGAGAAATAGCTTATGGATTTGGATATTTGGCGTGTAGTTTTGCACTTTGAGCGAGAGGTTTCAAAAATCGTGTGACATGAAAAGATTTTGTGTGTAAGCAGTTGGAAAAAACTGTAATCAGAGAGGCAACAAAGAGACCAAAGCTCCATAGCAGAGATTGGAGTATCTGTCCATAGGACCATTTTAAGCCATACACTCCACAAAGCTGAGCTTTACGGAAGAGTGGCTAGAAAAAAAGCCATTGCTTAAAGAAAAAAATAAGCAAACACTTTTGGTGTTCGCCAAAAGGCATGTGGGAGACTCCCCAAACATATGGAGGAAGGTTCTCTGGTCAGATTAGACTAAAATTGAGCTTTTTGGCCAACAAGTAAAATGCTATGTCTGGTGCAAACCCAACACCTCTCATCACCCCGAGAACACCATCCCTGTAGGGATGTTTTTCATCGGCAGGGACTGGGAAACTGGTCAGAATTGTAGGAATGATGGATGGTGCTCAATACAGGGAAATTATTGAGGGAAACCTGTTTCAGTCTTCCAGAGATTTGAGACTGGGACGGAGATTCACCTTCCAGCAGCACAATGACCCTAACTATACTGCTAAAGCAACACTTGAGTTGTTTAAGGGGAAACATTTAAGTATCTTGGAATGGCCTAGACAAAGCCCAGATTTCAATCCAATTGAGAATCTGTGGTATGACTTAAAGATTGCTGTACACCAGCAGAACCCATCCAACCTGAAGGAGATGGAGCAGGTTTGCCTTGAAGACTGGGCAAAAATCCTATTGGCTAGATGTGCCAAGCTTATAGAGACATACCCCAAGAGACTTGCAGCTGTAATCGCTGCAAAAGGTGGCTCTACAAAGTACTACAAAGTATTGACTTTGCGGGGGTGAATATGCACGTTACGCACGTTCAAGTTTTCTTTTTTTTTGCCTTATTTCTTGTTTGTTTCACAGTACAGTTTTTCTCAGTCGCTTTGGTGCAGTCCTTAGATCAAAAGTGCAATTCTTGATACTACTTCTACAAATTCCAAATCATCTAGTCACTTGTGCACATCATTAAAGCCATTTCTTATTCCTTTGAACAAATTGCAATTGATAATGTGCAAGTGTCAGCGTTTTTCCATATGATCAATTTCTCATGTCATATTGATCAAAATATAGTAGATGGTTCTCTGTTGAATAGTCTTACCCCTCAAAACATCTAGGCATTAATTCCTTGCATAAGCCATTACATGCAAAATTGTTGAACTATTTGTCATAAACTGTAAAGCATAATTTTACACATTTTTATTAGACCTTTTGTACAAAAACGTGAATTGATGAATCGTGCAGGTGAAATTGACCCTCACTCATGAAGGAATGTAAAGTTTTAGTTCAACCAACAATCAACCAGTTGTCTAAATTGCTCAAAAGTGCATCTCATGAAGAATCAATTGGCAAGCATATATAGACAGACCACAACAAAGAGTTGCAATTTTCCAATAATGGATGGACCAGGAAACGAACAGGGTCATCAGCCAAGAGGAGGAAGAAGAGGAGCAAGGATGCGTGGTGGAAGGCAAAACAGAGGAAGAGACATAAGGGCATATCTGATGACATAAGGGCCACTATTGTCGACCATGTTGTCAATCATGGCCTTACAATGGCTGAGGCGGGTCGAAGGGTGCAGCCGAATATTGGGAGATCAACCGTGTCCTAAATAGTTAAAACGTTTCGAAGAGAGAACAGGTATGTCCACCAATGTACAGTGCAGTGTTACTGTATATAAGCAATATACTGTATACTTCCTACAATGCTTTATATTACGACTCATTGCGAGCTCACAGAACAGGGCTCCGGGCAGCCGAGCGGAAATGGAGGAAAACTCGCCTCCCTGCGGACCTGGCATCCTTTCACTCCCTCCTCTCTACATTTTCCTCCTCTGTCTCTGCTGCTAAAGCCACTTTCTACCACTCTAAATTACAAGCATCTGCCTCTAACCCTAGGAAGCTCTTTGCCACCTTCTCCTCCCTCTTGAATCCTCCTCCCCTCCCCCTCAACCCTCTCTGCAGATGACTTCGTCAACCATTTTGAAAAAGAAGGTCGACGACATCCGATCCTCGTTTGCTAAGTCAAACGACACCGCTGGTTCTGCTCACACTGCCCTACCCTGTGCTCTGACCTCTTTCTCCCTCTCTCTCCAGATGACATCTCGCGTCTTGTGACGGCCGGCCGCCCAACAACCTGCCCGCTTGACCCTATCCCTCCTCTCTTCTCCAGACCATCTCCGGTGACCTTCTCCCTTACCTCACCTCGCTCATCAACTCATCCCTGACCGCTGGCTACGTCCCTCCTGTCTTCAAGAGAGCGAGAGTTGCACCCCTTCTGAAAAAACCTACACTCGATCCCTCCGATGTCAACAACTACAGACCAGTATCCCTTCTTTCTTTTCTCTCCAAAACTCTCGAACGTGCCATCCTTGGCCAGCTCTCCCGCTATCTCTCTCAGAATGACCTTCTTGATCCAAATCAGTCAGGTTTCAAGACTAGTCATTCAACTGAGACTGCTCTTCTCTGTATCACGGAGGCGCTCCGCACTGCTAAAGCTAACTCTCTCTCCTCTGCTCTCATCCTTCTAGACCTATCGGCTGCCTTCGATACTGTGAACCATCAGATCCTCCTCTCCACCCTCTCCGAGTTGGGCATCTCCCGGCGCGGCCCACGCTTGGATTGCGTCCTACCTGACAGGTTGCTCGTACCAGGTGGCGTGGCGAGAATCCGTCTCCTCACCACGTGCTCTCACCACTGGTGTCCCCCAGGGCTCTGTTCTAGGCCCTCTCCTATTCTCGCTATACACCAAGTCACTTGGCTCTGTCATAACCTCACATGGTCTCTCCTATTATTGCTATGCAGACGACACACAATTAATCTTCTCCTTTCCCCCTTCTGACGACCAGGTGGCGAATCGCATCTCTGCATGTCTGGCAGACATATCAGTGTGGATGACGGATCATCACCTCAAGCTGAACCTCGGCAAGACGGAGCTGCTCTTCCTCCCGGGGAAGGACTGCCCGTTCCATGATCTCGCCATCACGGTTGACAACTCCATTGTGTCCTCGTCCCAGAGCGCTAAGAACCTTGGCGTGATCCTGGACAACACCCTGTCGTTCTCAAATAACATCAAGGCGGTGGCCCGTTCCTGTAGGTTCATGCTCTACAACATCCGCAGAGTACGACCCTGCCTCACACAGGAAGATGGTGCTCAATACAGGGAAATTATTGAGGGAAACCTGTTTCAGTCTTCCAGAGATTTGAGACTGGGACGGAGATTCACCTTCCAGCAGCACAATGACCCTAACTATACTGCTAAAGCAACACTTGAGTTGTTTAAGGGGAAACATTTAAGTATCTTGGAATGGCCTAGACAAAGCCCAGATTTCAATCCAATTGAGAATCTGTGGTATGACTTAAAGATTGCTGTACACCAGCAGAACCCATCCAACCTGAAGGAGATGGAGCAGGTTTGCCTTGAAGACTGGGCAAAAATCCTATTGGCTAGATGTGCCAAGCTTATAGAGACATACCCCAAGAGACTTGCAGCTGTAATCGCTGCAAAAGGTGGCTCTACAAAGTACTACAAAGTATTGACTTTGCGGGGGTGAATATGCACGTTACGCACGTTCAAGTTTTCTTTTTTTTTGCCTTATTTCTTGTTTGTTTCACAGTACAGTTTTTCTCAGTCGCTTTGGTGCAGTCCTTAGATCAAAAGTGCAATTCTTGATACTACTTCTACAAATTCCAAATCATCTAGTCACTTGTGCACATCATTAAAGCAATTTCTTATTCCTTTGAACAAATTGCAATTGATAATGTGCAAGTGTCAGCGTTTTTCCACATGATCAATTTCTCATGTCATATTGATCAAAATATAGTAGATGGTTCTCTGTTGAATAGTCTTACCCCTCAAAACATCTAGGCATTAATTCCTTGCATAAGCCATTACATGCAAAATTGTTGAACTATTTGTCATAAACTGTAAAGCATAATTTTACACATTTTTATTAGACCTTTTGTACAAAAACGTGAATTGATGAATCGTGCAGGTGAAATTGACCCTCACTCATGAAGGAATGTAAAGTTTTAGTTCAACCAACAATCAACCAGTTGTCTAAATTGCTCAAAAGTGCATCTCATGAAGAATCAATTGGCAAGCATATATAGACAGACCACAACAAAGAGTTGCAATTTTCCAATAATGGATGGACCAGGAAACGAACAGGGTCATCAGCCAAGAGGAGGAAGAAGAGGAGCAAGGATGCGTGGTGGAAGGCAAAACAGAGGAAGAGACATAAGGGCATATCTGATGACATAAGGGCCACTATTGTCGACCATGTTGTCAATCATGGCCTTACAATGGCTGAGGCGGGTCGAAGGGTGCAGCCGAATATTGGGAGATCAACCGTGTCCTAAATAGTTAAAACGTTTCGAAGAGAGAACAGGTATGTCCACCAATGTACAGTGCAGTGTTACTGTATATAAGCAATATACTGTATACTTCCTACAATGCTTTATATTACGACTCATTGCGAGCTCACAGAACAGGGCTCCGGGCAGCCGAGCGGAAATGGAGGAAAACTCGCCTCCCTGCGGACCTGGCATCCTTTCACTCCCTCCTCTCTACATTTTCCTCCTCTGTCTCTGCTGCTAAAGCCACTTTCTACCACTCTAAATTACAAGCATCTGCCTCTAACCCTAGGAAGCTCTTTGCCACCTTCTCCTCCCTCTTGAATCCTCCTCCCCCTCCCCCCCTCAACCCTCTCTGCAGATGACTTCGTCAACCATTTTGAAAAGAAGGTCGACGACATCCGATCCTCGTTTGCTAAGTCAAACGACACCGCTGGTTCTGCTCACACTGCCCTACCCTGTGCTCTGACCTCTTTCTCCCCTCTCTCTCCAGATGACATCTCGCGTCTTGTGACGGCCGGCCGCCCAACAACCTGCCCGCTTGACCCTATCCCCTCCTCTCTTCTCCAGACCATCTCCGGTGACCTTCTCCCTTACCTCACCTCGCTCATCAACTCATCCCTGACCGCTGGCTACGTCCCTCCTGTCTTCAAGAGAGCGAGAGTTGCACCCCTTCTGAAAAAACCTACACTCGATCCCTCCGATGTCAACAACTACAGACCAGTATCCCTTCTTTCTTTTCTCTCCAAAACTCTCGAACGTGCCGTCCTTGGCCAGCTCTCCCGCTATCTCTCTCAGAATGACCTTCTTGATCCAAATCAGTCAGGTTTCAAGACTAGTCATTCAACTGAGACTGCTCTTCTCTGTATCACGGAGGCGCTCCGCACTGCTAAAGCTAACTCTCTCTCCTCTGCTCTCATCCTTCTAGACCTATCGGCTGCCTTCGATACTGTGAACCATCAGATCCTCCTCTCCACCCTCTCCGAGTTGGGCATCTCCGGCGCGGCCCACGCTTGGATTGCGTCCTACCTGACAGGTTGCTCGTACCAGGTGGCGTGGCGAGAATCCGTCTCCTCACCACGTGCTCTCACCACTGGTGTCCCCCAGGGCTCTGTTCTAGGCCCTCTCCTATTCTCGCTATACACCAAGTCACTTGGCTCTGTCATAACCTCACATGGTCTCTCCTATTATTGCTATGCAGACGACACACAATTAATCTTCTCCTTTCCCCCTTCTGACGACCAGGTGGCGAATCGCATCTCTGCATGTCTGGCAGACATATCAGTGTGGATGACGGATCATCACCTCAAGCTGAACCTCGGCAAGACGGAGCTGCTCTTCCTCCCGGGGAAGGACTGCCCGTTCCATGATCTCGCCATCACGGTTGACAACTCCATTGTGTCCTCGTCCCAGAGCGCTAAGAACCTTGGCGTGATCCTGGACAACACCCTGTCGTTCTCAAATAACATCAAGGCGGTGGCCCGTTCCTGTAGGTTCATGCTCTACAACATCCGCAGAGTACGACCCTGCCTCACACAGGAAGCGGCGCAGGTCCTAATCCAGGCACTTGTCATCTCCCGTCTGGATTACTGCAACTCGCTGTTGGCTGGGCTCCTGCCTGTGCCATTAAACCCTACAACTCATCCAGAACGCCGCAGCCCGTCTGGTGTTCAACCTTCCCAAGTTCTCTCACGTCACCCCGCTCCTCCGCTCTCTCCACTGGCTTCCAGTTGAAGCTCGCATCCGCTACAAGACCATGGTGCTTGCCTACGGAGCTGTGAGGGGAACGGCACCTCAGTACCTCCAGGCTCTGATCAGGCCCTACACCCAAACAAGGGCACTGCGTTCATCCACCTCTGGCCTGCTCGCCTCCCTACCACTGAGGAAGTACAGTTCCCGCTCAGCCCAGTCAAAACTGTTCGCTGCTCTGGCCCCCAATGGTGGAACAAACTCCCTCACGACGCCAGGACAGCGGAGTCAATCACCACCTTCCGGAGACACCTGAAACCCCACCTCTTTAAGGAATACCTAGGATAGGATAAAGTAATCCTTCTCCCCCCTCCCCCCTTAAAAGACCTAGATGCACTATTGTAAAGTGGCTGTTCCACTGGATGTCATAAGGTGAAAGCACCAATTTGTAAGTCGCTCTGGATAAGAGCGTCTGCTAAATGACTTAAATGTAAATGTAATATTACAGTAGTCCACTTGTATTTCACAGCATACATAAATATACTCTATACAGATACATACTGCACCTTACATGCACCCACCTGTATGTTTTACAGTAAAATGTGTGTTCGCATAGACAAAAACTATGTGAAAGTGTGCGATGCATCACTGCATTTTTCCCCACATAGGACTGCAAGATTACCTCAAACCAGTGGCAGAGGACGCCTTTTCAAACCTCAACAGGAGGAGGCTATTTGCACCATGGTTCCGAGCAAACAATGCCATGAGACTCATAGAAGACAACGATGTCATTGAAAACATCCATACGGTTAGCATCTCAACCATCGACAGGGTGCTGCATAGAAACCAGATGAGTATGAAACAGCTACCGTACCAGTATGTACAGGTAAAACATATATCTATGTAACTACTTTACAGCAACATTTTATAGTGATACATAGTACAGTAAGCATAAACTGCGCACATTTCCATTGCTGTGGAAGGAACATGCAATATACATTTTATGTCACTCTTCCTTTCCAAAACAAATTCAACTGTGTGTTCTGGGATATAGCGTATAATGGAGTTGGAATCAAGTGAACCCTCTCACAACTTTGTATACGTGGATGAGGCTGGCTTCAACCTGACCAAATGCAGAAGGCGGGGTCGGAATATCATCGGTCACAGAGCTACTGTGGATTTGCCAGGCCAACGGGGAGGAAATATCACCATGTGTGCTGCTATTTCGGAGCATGGTGTCCTAACCCATATCCCCCTTATAGGGCCATACAACACCCAGCATCTACTCAACTTTTTAGAGACTCTCTACAAGGCTCTCATCCCTGATGATGAGAGGGGTCTGTTTAGAGAGGATTTGCCAAAGTATGTTGTCATTTGTGATAATGTGAGTTTCCATCAATCAAACATCATAAGGCAATGGTTTGTGACCCACCCGAGGATGCTCATAGAATTCCTCCCACCTTATTCACCATTCCTTAACCCAATTGAGGAGTTATTTTCAGCATGGAGGTGGAAGGTGTACGATCATCAGCCACACACACAGATGACCCTGCTGGCTGCAATGGATGCAGCATGGATAAGACATTCCAAAAGAGATTCTTTCTACGTTGCATTGGAAGAGAAAATATCCGGTGTGATGTGGATGAGAATATGTGGGCCGACAGACAGGAACGTCTGGATGTGTAGAGACAGCACAACAGTTCTGCGGGCAAAGTTGTGCCTTAGGGGTGGTTTCCTGTGTTTCTTTCTAATTTTGTTTATTTTTCCTTTGTGCCCCTTGGGTTGTCCAGTCTCTTTCAATCAATAACCCACATACAGTAATATGTAAATAGTACTGTTGAAATTGATTTATGCCATAGAAGTGCAGCCTTGTGCATTTTCAATACAGTAACTGTCATCCAAACTGTAGCCTAAGTTTAGGTAATACTGTCAAAGTACACAGTTACATTGACAACATGCCTAAACATTTTGACGACCTTGTTCGTGAACAATGACTCAATGACTTATCATTCTGATGACACTGACATGATCATTGGCATGAATATTTACTTTTGAGAGATGTACTAAGGATTTTTAGTGACTGACTAGCTTTAGAAACATATCTATTGTATATTGCAGTTTGTACAAATTGTTCTGAGAAATGCACTTATTATTTTGCACATGTTAGGGATGATGTGAAAAATGCAAGTGGTAGGCATGATACAAACCCCCCCAAAATCTGTTTTAATTCCAGGTTGTAAGGCAACAAAATATGAAAAAAGCCAGGGGGGGTGAATACTTTCGCAAGCCACTGTAAGCCGGATGAATTGTGTGGTTAATGGATGAATCGTGTGGCTGAAGGATGAATCGTGTGGCTAAAGGATGAATCGTGTGGCTAAAGGATGAATCGTGTGGCTAAAGCATGAATCGTGTGGTTAAAGGATGAATCGTGTGGCTAAAGGATGAATCATGTGGTTAAAGGCAAGAAGGAGAAGAGTTTGTCGGTTCTTGTGTTTTTTATGTGGAGTCCCTCCTGACCCGAGTGCTGCTGAGACGTGTATTATCCTGTCAGAACCTGTATATCCAGGACTTTGCTATGAAAGCAATGTTTGGACATGTAGAATGTGTCTGCAGACGGAAGGAGCAGAGATGTGGGACGTGTGGGGAAAACCACTTTGATGCAGACTGTATAGCAGAAGGGAATTGCAATGGACTGAAGTGTTGGGGGCTCCTGTGGTGAAGGACATGAGGTGACATCCTTGGAACGACCAAATAAGGTGAAAGATATGGAGGTGGCCAAAATCCAAGCAGTTCAGTCCGTCTCTATGCGGAGGCGGTGAAAACGATAAACAGAGTAGAAGTTCCGATGTTGTTGGGTAGGCCTCCAACCAGCAGGATACAGATATACTGCATGTAAAGAAGCTAGTTTTGTTAACTAACGTTAGCACAATGACTACTAGCATGCTAGAGTTACCATAGACTTCCAGCCATTGTGCTAACGCTAGTTATAAATTGCACTAACACTAGTTAGCAACTTCATTTGACTCTAGGGTAGTAGGTATTGCAAAGTATCCCTTTAAGAAGTATCCTTTAAAATGGGGTCTGTATGAATAAACTAAAATGAACAGCTTTGTACACGTTAAACAAATACATGGCATGACAGCTCCATCCTGGTGGTGCAGTGGACTAAATCCATAGATAGAGAATAGAAGACTATAGGTTTGAGTCTCACTGATGCCATGATATCTCACTGATAAAAACATTGTGTGTTTGCATGATTATTGCCTAAGGAAATTCAATAATAATAATTTGGGGTTAATAAAGTTAACCCAAAATAAACTAGCAGTGTCTTATTGAAAAAATCTGTAAAAGTGAGTTATTCAAAGTTCAAAACCTCAAAATAACCTTCAATTTATGTTCTCAAGGCGTTAAGAAAAACCTCCCAGGAAAACTTCACTGCTGTTCTTCGGATGTTTTTTTAAATGTGGTTTTACCGGTCAGGACATGTTTGGCTTCTTTCCCACAACTAATGTGAAACCAAAAACATAGTTTCCCACAACTTCTAAGGAACCAAATGTGTTTACTGGGTTGGGTGCATGAATGATCCGTGGTCTCACTGTTTGTCAGGCTATGGCATGCGGTCACATAATTGCTTGTTATGTTTCATGTGTCCATGTCTGCTAAGGTTTCTTGGTCTTTCAAGTAGAACAGTTGAGGGATTACATTATTATAATGTATCTTTCATTTTCTAAATTCAGAAAATTCTCTTTTTGATGTGTGTTGGTTTCAGTGTTTCTTGGTTTCAGCGTCCATCCCTCTTGTTTAAAAATACTGTCACAGGACCACAGAATGCCACAGAGAAAGACAATCCACCATTAAATAAACTGTGGTGTGGAGCCTCTAGTTACCCTGCAATGCCAGATAGTCTACAACACCTGACCAGAGTCATCAGGTTACCCATGTTTACATCACTTCCCCTTTCCTCTGTCTGTGTGTCGCTCTTTATTTATTTGATTTAACCTTCATTTAACTAGGCAAGTCAGTTAATTAAGAACAAATTATTATTTACAATGACAGTCTACCCCGGCCAAACCCTCCTCTAACCTGGACGACGCTGGGCCAATTGTACGCCGTCCTATGGGACTCCCGATCACAACCAGTTATGATACAGCTGGAGATCGAATCCGGGTCTGTAGTGACACCTTTAGAACTGCGATGCAGTGCCTTAGACCGCTGCACCCCTCAAGATCCCTAAAAGAACTCTCTGGTACTTCTGCAGCCTGCGACCCCACTCACCCCTCTATCTGTCTCTGCCCTCCTCCCCTTTCATCTCTTCCTCCTTCACCCCTCCTCACCCATTCTTCACCCCTCCTCACCTCTCTTCACATCTCACACTCTCCATCTCTATCCTCTCGTCACCTCTGATCTCTCACTCCATCTTCATTCTCTACAATTTCCCCTCCTCTCTTCTACCTCACCCCTTTTCTCTTTACCCCCTCACCCCTCTTTTTTCTCCCCTATCGCCTCATTCCATTACTCCCTGTTACCCCTCCCCTCATCTCTCTCCCATCTCCTCTCCTGACCTCTCCTTTCCTCTCTCAACCCTCCAAAACGCTCATCTTTCTCTGCCTCCATTCCCCTCCTCTTTTCTCTATTACGCCAAGCAGCAGGAGAAGAGGCTCATATCAGCTCCATATTGATTTTCCACACAGACGCTCTCTTCAACACAGAGTCAAAATAAACCCAGGAGGAGACTAGTTGGTAAGATAGACATTTATTTCACCTTTATTTATACAGGTACAGTTGAAGTCGGAAGTTTACATACACCTTAGCCAAATACATATACACTCAGTTTTCACAATTCCTGACATTTAATTCTAGTAACAAATCCCTAAATTATGTTAGTGAAGTTGTCGGAAGGCTGAATAAGGCTTTCTAGGTATTAAAGTTTCTTAGAGACTGGAGAGTAGGTCGAGACTAGAGGAAGGCTTTTTGCCCTGGTTTTGAAATGCATTCCAGCGTCAGCAAAGAAGACTGAATTATGAAGAGAGGGAGAGTAGCTTTCACTGCTTTTTCTATGTCAGGAGGAGGGATTTGTGTAAGACGGAGAGAGAGCAAACAACTAGAGAAGGAAGTAAAAGAGAAAAAGAGACAATAAAATCAGTAAGAGCCATACTATGTCTACTTCATATACAGGCAAGTCTGCTACATACAGTTTAAGTCGGAAGTTTACATACACCTTAGCCAAATACATTTAAACTCAGTTTTTCAAAATACTTGACATTTAATCCCAGTAAAAATGTCCTGCCTTTTCCGTTTTGCGGCCGGAGTCCGCACCTTTGGGGAGGGTACGGTCACGTTCTGACCTTTATTTCCTTTGTTTTGTCTTTATTTAGTGTGGTCAGGGCGTGAGTTGGGGTGGGCAGTCTATGTGTGTTTTTCTATGTTGGGATTTTGAGTTCAGCCTAGTATGGTTCTCATTCAGAGGCAGGTGTCGTTAGTTGTTTCTGATTAAGAATCAGACTTAGGTAGCCTGGATTTCACTTTTGGTTTGTGGGTGTTTGTTTCCGCGTGAGTGTTTGTTGCCACACGGTACAGTTTCAGTTTTCGTTCATGTTCACGTTTATTGTTTTGTATTTCATAGTGTTCAGTTTGTCTTAAAATAAACGTTATGGACACTTACCACGCAGCGCATTGGTCCTCCGATCCTTCTCGCTACTCCTCAGAAGAAGAGGAGGAGGAATGCCGTTACATTCGTTCTGTTAGGTGACCTAAACTGGGATATGCTTAACATCCTGGCAGTCCTACAATCTAAGCTAGATGCCCTCAATCTCACACAAATCATCAAGGAACCCACCAGGTAAAACCCTAAATCCGTAAACATGGGCACCCTCATAGACATTATCCTGACCAACTTGCCCTCCAAATACACCTCCGCTGTTTTCAATCAGGATCTCAGCGATCTCTGCCTCATTGCCTGTATCCGCTATGGGTCCGCGGTCAAATGACCACCCCTCATCACTGTCAAACTCACAAAACACTTCTGTGAATAGGCCTTTCTAATCGACCTGGCCTGGGTATCCTGGAAGGATATTGACCTCATCCCATCAGTCGAGGATGCCTGGTCATTCTTTAAAAGTAATTTCCTCACCATCTTAGATAAGCATGCCCAGTTCACAAATTCAGAACTAAGAGCAGATATAGACCTTGGTTCACTCCAGACCTGACTGCCCTTGACCAGCACAAAAACATCCTGTGGCGGACTGCCATAGCATCGAATAGTCCCCACGATATGCAACTGTTCAGGGAAGTCAGGAACCAATACACGCAGTCAGTCAGGAAAGCAAAGGCTAGCTTTTTCAAGTAGAAATTTGCATCCTGTAGCTCTAACTCCAAAAAGGTTTGGGACACTGTAAAGTCCATGGAGAACAAGATCACTCCTCCCAGCTGCCCACTGCACTGAGGCTAGGTAACACGGTCACCACTGATAAATCCATGATAATCGAACATTTCAATAAGCATTTCTCAACGGCTGGCCATGCCTTCCTCCTGGCTACTCCAACCCCGTCCAACAGCTCTGTCCCCTCCCGCAGGTACTCGCCCAAGCCTCCCCAGCTTCTCCTTCACCCATGTCCAGACAGCAGATGTTCTGAAAGAGCTGCAAAACCTGGACCAGTACAAATCAGCTGGGCTAGACAATCTGGACCCTCTCTTTCTAAAACTATCCGCCGCCATTGTTGCAACCGCTATTACCAGCCTGTTCAACCTCTCTTTTGTATCGTCCGAGATCCCTAAAGATTGGAAAGCTGATGCGGTCATCCCCCTCTTCAAAGGGGGTGACACCCTATACCCAAACTGTTACAGAACTACATCCATCCTGCCCTGTCTATCTAAAGTCTCCGAAAGCCAAGAAAATAAACAGATCACTGAACATTTCGAATCACACCGCTGTGCAATCCGGCTTCCGAGCCGGTCACGGGTGCACCTCAGCCACGCTCAAGGTACTAAACGACATCATAAACGCCATTGATAAAATACAGTACTGTGCAGCCGTCTTCATCAACCTGACCAAGGCTTTCGACTCTGTCAATCACCATATTCTTATCGGCAGACTCAATAGCCTTGGTTTTTCTGACGACTGCCTCGCCTGGTTCACCAACTACTTTGCAGACAGAGTTCAGTGTGTCAAATCGGAGGGCATATTGTCCGGACCTCTGGCAGTCTCTATGGGGGTACCACAGGGTTCAATTCTCGGGCCGACTCTTTTCTCTGTATATATCAATGATGTCGCACTTGCTGCGGGCGATTCCCTGATCCACCTCTACGCAGACAACACAATTCTGTATTCTTCTGGCCCTTTCATGGACACTGTGCTAACTAACCTCCAACTGCTCTTAAACGCTAGTAAAACCAAATGCATGCTTATCAACAGTTCGCCTCCCGCACCTGCCCGTCCGATTAGCATAACCACCCTGGACGGTTCCGACCTAGAATATGTGGACAACTATAAATACCTAGGTGTCTGGCTAGACTGTAAACTCTCCTTCCAGACCCATATTAAACATCTCCAATCCAAAATCAAATCTAGAATCGGCTTTCTATTTCGCAACAAAGCCTCCTTCACTCACGCCGCCAAACCTACCCTAATAAAACTGACTATCCTACCAATCCTCGACTTCGGCGATGTCATCTACAAAATAGCTCTACTCAGCAAACTGGATGCGGTCTATCACAATGCCATCCGTTTTGTTATCAAATCACCTTATACCACCCACAACTGAGACCTGTGTGCTCTAGTCGGCTGGCCCTCGCTACATATTCGTCGCCAGACCCACTGGCACCAGGTCATCTATAAAATAATGCTAGGTAAAGCTCCGCCTTATCTCAGTTCACTGGTCAGGATAACAACACCCACCCGTAGCACACGTTCCAGCAGGTATATCTCACTGATCATCCCCAAAGCCAACATCTCATTTGGCCGCCTTTCCTTCCAGTTCTCTGCTGCCAGTGACTGGAACGAATTGCAAAAATCCCTCAACAACTTTAAACATCAACTATCTGAGCAGCTAACCGATCACTGCAGCTGTACGTAGTCCATCTGTAAAAAAAAAAAAAACACCCTACCTACCTAATCCCCGTACTGTTTTTATTTTATTTACTTTTCTGCTCTTTTGCACACCTCTATCTCTACTTGCACATCATCTGCTCATTTATCACTCCAGTGTTAATCTGCTAAATTGTAATTATTCGCTCATGCCTTTTGCACACACTGAATAAAGACTATTTTTTCTACTGTGTCATTGACTTGTTTGTGTTATTGGCTTGTTTATTGTTTACACCATGTGTAACTCTGTGTTGTTGTCTGTGTGACACTGCTTTGCTTTATCTTGGCCAGGTCGCAGTTGCTAATGAGAACTTGTTCTACACTAGCCTACCTGGTTAAATAAAGGTGAAATAAAAACAAATAAATAAAAGCCTTCCACAAGCTTCCCACAAAAAGTTGGGTGAATTTTGGCCTATTCCTCCTGATTGAGCTGGTGTAACTGAGTCAGGTTTGTAGGCCTCCTTGCTCGCACATGCTTTAACAGTTCTGCCCACAAATTCTCTACAGATTAAGGGCTTTGTGATGGCCACTCCAATACCTTGACTTTATTGTCCTTAAGCCATTTTGCCACAACTTTGGAAGCATGCTTGGGGTCATTGTCCATTTGGAAGACCAATTTGGGACCAAGTTTCAACTTCCCAACTGGTGTCTTGAGATGTTGCTTCAATATATCCACGTAATTTTCCTCCTCATGATGCCATGTATTTTGTGAAGTGCACCAGTCCCTCCTGCAGCAAAGCACCCCCACAACATGATGCTGCCACCCCCGTGCTTCACGGTTGGGATGGGGTTCTACGGGTTGCAAGCCTCACCCTTTTTACTCCAAACACAACTGTGGTCATTATATCCAAACAGTTAAATTTTTGTTTCATCAGACCAGAGGACATTTCTCCAAAAAGTATGATTTTTATGGCGTTTTTGGAGCAGTGGCTTCTTCCTTGCTGAGCGTCCTTCAGGTTATGTCCATATACGACTCGTTTTACTGTGGATATAGATACTTTTGTACCTGTTTCCTCCAGCATCATCACAAGGTCCTTTGCTATTGTTCTGGGATTGATTTGCTCTTTTCGCACCAAAGTACGTTAATCTCTGGAGACAGAACGCGTCTCCTTCCTGAGCGGTATGACGGCTGCGTGGTCCCATGGTGTTTATACTTGCGTGCTATTGTTTTTACAGATGAACGTGGTACCTTCAGGCGTTTGGAAATTGCTCCCAAGCATGAACCACACTTTTTTTCTGAGGTCTTTGCTGAAGTCTTTTGATTTTTCCTATGATGTCAAGCAAATAGGCACTTAATTTAAATACATCACAGGTTGTGGATCCAATTGACTCAATTGATGTCAATTAGCCTATCAGAAGATTCTAAAGCCATGACATCATTTTCTGGAATTTTCCAAGTTGTTTAAACTTAATGCATGTAAACTTCTGACCCATTGGAATTGTCATACAGTGAATTATAAGTGAAATAATCTGTCTGTAAACAACTGTTGAAAAAATTACTTGTGTCATGCACAAAGTAGATGTCCTAACTGACTTGCCGAAGCTATAGTTTGTTAACAAGACATTTGGGGAGTAGTTGAAAAACGAGTTTTAATGACTCCAACCTAAGTGTATGTAAACTTCCGACTTCAACTGAAAGTAAATTAAGGACACATTCTTATGTCCAATGACGACCTGACAAACATATCATTAAACAACAATTACATTATACATATCTACAGTGTGTCGTGTCTTTGGCTATGCCGGATTAAGTGATATGACATGCTATTCTATAAAACAATTTCTCCGTAATTAATATTACTTGAGCTAATCATGTAAATGTAATTAACTAGAGAGTCGGGCACCACGAAATAATATTTATAGAGCTGTTATCTTCCGAATAAACTCTTAAAGATCTAGTAATATTTTACATCAATAGCAGTCAATATTAATCGTCATCTTAATTCAGTCTCATCTGAAAGTTGTAAATTCTTGGTTATCTGCACGAACCCTTGCTAACAAGTTGAACCAGCAATACAAAATTGGGTTTAATTATTTATTTACTAAATACCTAACTAATCACACAGAATTACACATACACATAATTAATCATAACTTGATTACAAATTACATCATAAAGGAAAACGTCCCTAGCGGGCGGAACAGACCTGTTAGTCTGGCATTTGTACAGTCCAGCAAAGTCCCCACAGCCTCATATGTGAAGTCACCCTTATGGACAAGTTAGCAGTGCCTGCCAGGTCTCCCTCTCTCTCTCCCTCTGTGTGTGTGTGTGTGTGTGTGTGTGTGTGTGTGTGTGTGTGTGTGTGTGTGTGTGTGTGTGTGTGTGTGTGTGTGTGTGTGTGTGTGTGTGTGTGTGTGCTGTCTAAACAGATTTAATTATGCTATATTGCTGCTCTCATTAGCATATATCTCTGAGTTGCTTTACCCCTGACTCTGCAAGTTTAGATGTTGAAACTCTCCTCTTTTTCAGTTTAGTCTACAGAGAGATATGTCTTCATATTTACCTCTCTGTCAATCTCTCCATTCCACTCATCTTTCCAATCTCTCTTCATTCTTGTCTTTTTAACCCATGCCTTTCGGGTGAGTTTGTGATGTGAGAATGTTTTATTGAGCAAAAAGATGTTCAACCCCTGGAAGCCATGTAAACGGTTGTCTGGCGCTCTGGCAGATTAACTTAAATAAGAGCCTTGTTTTGAATCGATTCTTCATGAGTTTTACTGCGCTCTGTCCTTGAGAAAGACTATTTGTGTGCTTGGGGAGATATCTAGCTGGAGATATGGTAGGGTGATAGAGATGCAAAATGAATGTGCTTAGAAAGCACATCATAAATAAACAATGTGAAATAGATAATATGGTTGAATTTCTAGAAAATTAAGATCCTCATGATGTTAATGGAACATTTCCCGTAGAGATCATATGGATAAGAGAAATACCTAAAATAGTTAGATTTGATTCATGTACACAAATTATATAGTTTTGTTATATTTACAGCAGTGGCCACCAACCCTTTTTGAGTCGAGATGCAAACTGAAAAAATAAAAATAGAAACTTTGCCTGCTCTACAGACAGCTACATTGGTCCAGTAACACGGTCCAGTAATACGGCCCAGTAACACGGTCCAGTAATACGGCCCAGTAACACAGTCCAGTAATATGGCCCAGTAACACAGCCCAGTAATACGGTCCAGTAATACAGTCCAGTAATACGGCCCAGTAACACAGTCCAGTAATACGGCCCAGTAATACGGCCCAGTAACACAGTCCAGTAATACAGTCCTGTAATACGGTCCAGTAATACGGCCCAGTAACACGGCCCAGTAACACGGCCCAGTAACACAGTCCAGTAATACGGCCCAGTAACACAGTCCAGTAATACGGTCCAGTAATACGGTCCAGTAACACGGCCCAGTAACACAGTCCAGTAACACAGTCCAGTAATACGTTCCAGTAACACGGCCCAGTAACACGGTCCAGTAATACGGCCCAGTAATACGGCCCAGTAACACAGTCCAGTAATACGGTCCTGTAATACGGTCCAGTAATACGGCCCAGTAATACGGCCCAGTAACACGGCCCAGTAACACGGCCCAGTAACACGGTCCAGTAACACGGCCCAGTAACACGGTCCAGTAACACGGTCCAGTAATACGGCCCAGTAATACGGCCCAGTAACACGGCCCAGTAACACAGTCCAGTAATACGGCCCAGTAACACGGTCCAGTAATACGGTCCAGTAACACGGCCCAGTAATACATTCCAGTAACACAGTCCAGTAATACGTTCCAGTAACACGGTCTAGTAATACGGCCCAGTAATACGGCCCAGTTACACAACCCAGTAACACAGTCCAGTAATACGGTCCAGTAACACAGTCCAGTAATACAGTCCAGTAATACAGTCCAGTAATACGGTCCAGTAACACAGTCCAGTAATACGGTCCAGTAATACAGTCCAGTAATACAGTCCAGTAATACGGCCCAGTAACACGGTCCAGTAATACGGTCCAGTAATACAGTCCAGTAATACGGCCCAGTAACACAGTCCAGTAATATGGCCCAGTGACACGGTCCAGTAACACAGTCCAGTAATACAGTCCAGTAATACGGTCCAGTAACACAGTCCAGTAACACAGTCCAGTAACACAGTCCAGTAATACGGTCCAGTAATACGGTCCAGTAACACGGCCCAGTAATACACTCCAGTAATACGGTCCAGTAACACGGCCCAGTAATACAGTCCAGTAACACAGTCCAGTAATACGTTCCAGTAACACGGTCCAGTAACACGTTCCAGTAACACGGTCCAGTAACACGGCCCAGTAATACGGTCCAGTAACACAGTCCAGTAATACAGTCCAGTAATACAGTCCAGTAATACGGTCCAGTAACACGGTCCAGTAATACGGTCCAGTAATACGGTCCAGTAATACGGTCCAGTAACACGGTCCAGTAACACAGTCCAGTAACACGGTCCAGTAATACGGTCCAGTAATACAGTCCAGTAATACAGTCCAGTAATACGGCCCAGTAACACGGTCCAGTAATACGGTCCAGTAATACAGTCCAGTAATACGGCCCAGTAACACAGTCCAGTAATATGGCCCAGTGACACGGTCCAGTAACACAGTCCAGTAATACAGTCCAGTAATACGGTCCAGTAACACAGTCCAGTAACACAGTCCAGTAATACAGTCCAGTAACACAGTCCAGTAATACAGTCCAGTAATACGGCCCAGTAACACGGCCCAGTAATACGGCCCAGTAACACAGTCCAGTAATACGGTCCAGTAATACGGTCCAGTAACACAGTCCAGTAATACGGCCCAGTGACACGGTCCAGTAACACAGTCCAATAATACAGCCCAGTAACACAGTCCAGTAACACAGTCCAGTAATACGGCCCAGTAACACAGTCCAGTAACACGGTCCAGTAACACGGTCCAGTAATACAGCCCAGTAATACGGCCCAGTAACACAGTCCAGTAATACAGTCCAGTAATACGGTCCAGTAACACAGTCCAGTAAGTCGGTCCAGTAATACAGCCCAGTAACACGGTCCAGTAATACGGCCCAGTAACACGGTCCAGTAATACGGCCCAGTAACACAGTCCAGTAAGAAGGTCCAGTAATACGGCCCAGTAACACAGTCCAGTAACACAGTCCAGTAATACGGTCCAGTAACACAGTCCAGTAATACGGCCCAGTAACACAGTCCAGTAATACGGCCCAGTAATACGGCCCAGTAATACGGCCCAGTAACACAGTCCAGTAATACAGTCCAGTAATACGGTCCAGTAATACGGCCCAGTAATACAGTCCAGTAATACGGCCCAGTAACACAGTCCAGTAAGACGGTCCAGTAATACGGCCCAGTAATACAGCCCAGTAACACAGCCCAGTAATATAGTCCAGTAATACGGCCCAGTAACACAGTCCAGTAATACAGTCCAGTAACACAGCCCAGTAATACGGCCCAGTTACACAGCCCAGTAATACGGTCCAGTTATACGGCCCAGTAATACGGTCCAGTAATACGGCCCAGTAATACGGTCCAGTAATACAGGGACTAGTAAAGGCACAGTGCACTACTTTCGTGAAATTAAAATGTTGTGTGTTTTTTTATCAATATTCATTTTCTTTATTCTGACTTTTCAGGGGGTGCTGCAGCACCCTCAGCACCCCTACTTCCTGCGGCTATGCCTTTAGACTTATGAAATGATTCAAAATGGGAACAATTTGCCGACCCAGCACACAGGGCAGCTGAATCAGGTTAACCTACCGCCAACAGCATGAGACAAATAAAACTCATTGGAACACAAGGGTTTTTACAGAAATACTTTGACGATCGACTAGGAATGCCTTGGAGATGGACCATCGCTATTGACTGGATGGTGGCCACTGATTTACAGTGTAAGTGTGATGCCTTCTGTGGTATAAAGATAGCTAAGAGATTGTCTAAGACTAGTTGAAGCAGACCGTGGCCGTATTTGAGTGAGTCTGATGAAGGTTCTTAACCTTAAGAAGGAGCTTTTTGCAGTAAACACCAGATTGCAAGGTTATAGTGAAATATGGGCTACAGACTCTGAATACTGAGGCAGATTGAAAATGATAATGCATTTCTTATTTGGCTATCATACTGTAGTTTTGTTTATTCTATATTTTACTGCATTGCAATAAATGTCAAAAGTTGTCGCATGTGGAATGAGACAAAGTAGCATGCGGATGTGAGTACTTTTTCCTGAGGAGTAATGAGTGTTGACCTCTGTCAGCATCACCCCTGAAGGTCATGTTTTATGACTGTGTGAGTCTTCCCTCAATCTTTATCACATAAACATTACACAGATCCAACAATAACAATCATTACCCTGCTCCATATACACACTGTCAAAAGTAGCTGCCTAACTCATTAATGCAACTGAGTAGTGGTTGTAGAACTCAAATAATATAAGGGGTTAGAGATGTTTTTTACAAGTTGTACTTATTTAATATTTAAAAGTCAATCTAACATTTATTAAATACAGTGTTCCTTACTTGATTATTATGTTTTACATCTTTACTTAAAATAACAAAGTAGTCGTCAGACTACTGATATTTGAGTAAATTGATATTTGAGTAAAAAAACATTTTATCTGTGTTTTCTCTCTCACTTTGTCTTTCTCCTTAATGTTCCTTCATACTATCTCTCCCTCTCCTCTCTCTTTATCTGTCTCTCTTTCTCTTTCGCCACCATCTTTGCCTCTCCCCTCGATCTCTCTCTGTCTCGCGCCCTCTCTCTCTCTTGCTCCACCCCTCTCCCTCTCTCCATCCCCCTCTCTCTCTCTCTCAATTCAATTCAATTCAAGGGGCTTTATTGGCATGGGAAACACATGTTAACATTGCCAAAGCAAGTGAAGTACATAATATACTAAAGTGAAATAAACAGAAAATTAACAGTAAACATTACACTCTCAGAAGTTCCAAAAGAATAAACACATTACAAATGTCATATTATGTATATATACAGTGTTGTAACGATGTACAAATGGTTAAAGTACAAAAGGGAAAATAAATATGGATCTCTATCTCCCTCCTCTCTCTCTCTCTCCATCTGTCAAAAAAACAGTGACCTCTAAGCCTCCTGGCTCAAGCCTGTCTTTCTGTATCTCTCCAAGTTCTGTCAGGAGAGCCACTGACCAGCCTGTTAGTCTGGCATTTCTACAGTCCAGCAAAGTCCCCACAGCCTCAAACTAAGGGCAACCATGGCATCCATGACAGAGGGAGAAGCCTTCCTCCATGTATATATGGGTAAGAGTCTAGCTACATTTTCAGATATTATACATTTCTAATTTTCTCAAAAAGTTATTTTCATTGCAAGTTAAAGTGTAATGTTAGCTGGCTCACTAGCCCACGTTACCTGTATGGTCTGTTTAGAAGCTCTAGAAAAATATAGGCCAAGGACTAGATACAGTGTATTGTTACTACTACTTTCACCACTTTTATTCTTGAAATCTTTGGTTATTTACTACACTGTGAATCCTTAAAGAAATGGGTGGGGCTAAGGTTTAAGAAGATGTGAACCATGTTGAATGGGCGGGGCTAAGGTTTAAGAAGATGTGAACCATGTTGAATGGGCGGGGCTAAGGTTTAAGAAGATGTGAACCATGTTGAATGGGCGGGGCTAAGGTTTAAGAAGATGTGAACCATGTTGAATGGGAGGGGCTAAGGTTTAAGAAGATGTGAACGATGTTGAATAACTGTAGACAAAGAAGAGCTCTCCAGTAGGTGTACCAAAACATTCACGATTTTCTCAAAAGTGAGGTAACAACTTTCAAAGCAGAATTACTTTCTCATTGTTCCTCAACTGCAGTCTATGATATACAGTTTTCTAGTTTGGAGTCTTTACTTTTATCCAATGTAGAAAACACCATTTCAAATTTTGCTACATAGGACCAAATCCAGGCAGTGAGTCACACATGTGAATGAGGGTTTTTCTCTGTGTTTAGAATCTATGGTGGCCTGGCTTCACTACTGTAAAACATTTCCCAACTGCTCCCTTTCTCTCTCACTCTCTCTCCCTCACTTTCTCTTTCTCTCCCTTCCTCCTTCTCGCCCCCTCTATTCTCTCTCTGCTCCAGCCACATTAGTATGCAGTACAGTGAAACAGATGAAGTTCTCCATTTAGCCCCCAGCTCAATGTAAGTCAAAGCTTGCTGGAAATGTTGAATATTTGCTGACCCACCTCCCCTCTTTCTTCTCTCACTCCTTCTGTGGCCCTCACACATTCCCTCCTTCTAACGCTTGCTGTGACGGTCTCATTACACCATCTCTCTCAATTCAATTCAAGGGGCTTTATTGACACGGGAAACATGTGTTAACATTGCCAAAGCAAGTGAGGTAGATAATATACCAAAGTGAAATATACAATAAAAATGAACAGTAAACATTTTTTAAATTTAATTTTACCTTTATTTTGCTAGGCAAGTCAGTTAAGAACAAATTCTTATCTTCAATGACGGCCTAGGAACAGTGGGTTAAATGCCTGTTCAGGGGCAGAACGACAGATTTGTACCTTGTCAGCTCAGGGATTCGAACTTGCAACCTTTCGGTTACTAGTCCAACGCTCTAACCACTAGGCTACCCTGCCGCCCCTTTACACATTACACATTACACATTACACTCACAGAAGTTCCAAAAGAATAAAGACATTACAAATGTGATTATGTATCTCGCTCTCTCTCTCTCCACATTAGGGGAGCGAGGGGTGTATGGTAGTGTGTTGGTGGGGATCGTCTGTCCAGGGGTTTTCTTCAAACCTTTAGACAGGGTTGGTAATGATGGAAAAATTGACTCCACAGACGATCTTAAAGAAATAATCAGTGGTCACTGAGGGCCAAATTCTTACGTGCGATACAAAACTTGTCAACTCAAAACTCAATGTTATGTCTACAAAATGTTATGACTATTTAATAAATAACATCCCTTCACCAGGCGGTACATTTGAAATGATTTGTTATTGATATAAAAAGGTCTGAATTGTTAATTCTACAGTGACTATTACATCACTGATGAGAGCCTTGTTACACCCTTAACTACACAATTCAATTAAACCCCACATTAACTCACTGCAGTAAAAAACTATTCTTAGTTCTCTTTGAATGGGCTAGACATAACTGTGTTGGGTTTTTACTTCCAGGCTCCTCCACACGGACCACCCTGCGAGGCCTGCCAGCTACCTGACGACAACAAGACCCCAGACATCTTTAAGACGTCTGAAACATGGTGTGAAACATTCCCTGAAACATGATCTGTGGCGTGTCGGTAAGTCTTAAATCTAGCTAAACTATGGCTTTCGAATGTCTTAACTACCGCCTGTATCATGTGCGGGGTGTTATCTGTCTTACAGCTCGTAAAACAGACAGCTAGTTGGCCGCGTAGCGGTGTAGAAGGATTGTTGGAAGCCCCACGCAGATGGGTGTCTGTTTCATTGCCTGTGTTAAAAGAAGACATGCATTGATAAGGAATAACAGGGGCCTTTATGGTTGGTACCTGCCGTTGCTAATGACAGGCCCACGTGTTACTGTGGGTTTCAAAGAGGAGGAAGACAGAGGGGAAGGAAAAAGGAAGTAGATAAAGAACAGGAGGAAGTCCATGCAGCCCTTCTCATATTCCTCCTCTCCTCACACAGCTTCTCTCTCAATTCAATTCAAGAGGCTTTATTGGCATGGGAAACATGTGTTAACATTACCAAAGCAAGTGAAGTAGATAATATACAAAAGTTAAATAAACAATAAAAATGAACAGTAAACATTACACATACAAAAATGTCAAAACAGTAAAGACATTACAAATGTCATATTATACATATATATATATATACAGTGTTGTAACAATGTACAAATGGTTAAACAACACAAGGGAAAATAAATAAGCATAAATATGGGTTGTATTTACAATGGTGTTTGTTCTTCACTGGTTGCCCTTTTCTTGTGGCAACAGGTCACAAATCTTGCTGCTGTGATGGCTCACTGTGGAATTTCCCCCAGTAGATATGGGAGTTTATCAAAATTGGGTTTGTTTTAAAATTCTTTGTGGGTCTGTGTCATCTGAGGGAAATATGTATCTCTAATATGGTCATACATTTTGCAGGAGGTTAGGAAGTGCTGCTCAGTTTCCACCTCATTTTGTGGGCAGTGTGCACATAGCCTGTCTTCTCTTGAGAGCCATGTATGCCTACGGCGACCTTTCTCAATAGCAAGGCTATGCTCACTGAGTCTGTACATATTTACATTTACATTTAAGTAATTTAGCAGACGCTCTTATCCAGAGCGACTTACAAATTGGTGCATTCACCTTATGACATCCAGTGGAGCAGCCACTTTACAATAGTGCATCTAAATCTTTTAAGGGGGGTGAGAAGGATTACTTTATCCTATCCTAGGTATTCCTTAAAGAGGTGGGGTTTCAGGTGTCTCCGGAAGGTGGTGATTGACTCCGCTCTCCTGGCGTCGTGAGGGAGTTTGTTCCACCATTGGGGGGCCAGAGCAGCGAACAGTTTTGACTGGGCTGAGCGGGAACTGTACTTCCTCAGTGGTAGGGAGGCGAGCAGGCCAGAGGTGGATGAACGCAGTGCCCTTGTTTGGGTGTAGGGCCTGATCAGAGCCTGGAGGTACTGAGGTGCCGTTCCCCTCACAGCTCCGTAGGCAAGCACCATGGTCTTGTAGCGGATGCGAGCTTCAACTGGAAGCCAGTGGAGAGAGCGGAGGAGCGGGGTGACGTGAGAGAACTTGGGAAGGTTGAACACCAGACGGGCTGCGGCGTTCTGGATGAGTTGTAGGGGTTTAATGGCACAGGCAGGGAGCCCAGCCAACAGCGAGTTGCAGTAATCCAGACGGGAGATGACAAGTGCCTGGATTAGGACCTGCGCCGCTTCCTGTGTGAGGCAGGGTCGTACTCTGCGGATGTTGTAGAGCATGAACCTACAGGAACGGGCCACCGCCTTGATGTTAGTTGAGAACGACAGGGTGTTGTCCAGGATCACGCCAAGGTTCTTAGCGCTCTGGGAGGAGGACACAGTGGAGTGGTCAACCGTGATTGCGAGATCATGGAACGGGCAGTCCTTCCCCGGGAGGAAGAGCAGCTCCGTCTTGCCGAGGTTCAGCTTGAGGTGGTGATCCGTCATCCACACTGATATGTCTGCCAGACATGCAGAGATGCGATTCGCCACCTGGTCATCAGAAGGGGGAAAGGAGAAGATTAATTGTGTGTCGTCTGCATAGCAATGATAGGAGAGACCATGTGAGGTTATGACAGAGCCAAGTGACTTGGTGTATAGCGAGAATAGGAGAGGGCCTAGAACAGAGCCCTGGGGGACACCAGTGGTGAGAGCACGTGGTGAGGAGACGGATTCTCGCCACGCCACCTGGTACGAGCAACCTGTCAGGTAGGACGCAATCCAAGCGTGGGCCGCGCCGGAGATGCCCAACTCGGAGAGGGTGGAGAGGAGGATCTGATGGTTCACAGTATCGAAGGCAGCCGATAGGTCTAGAAGGATGAGAGCAGAGGAGAGAGAGTTAGCTTTAGCAGTGCGGAGCGCCTCCGTGATACAGAGAAGAGCAGTCTCAGTTGAATGACTAGTCTTGAAACCTGACTGATTTGGATCAAGAAGGTCATTCTGAGAGAGATAGGGGGAGAGCTGGCCAAGGACGGCACGTTCAAGGGTTTTGGAGAGAAAAGAAAGAAGGGATACTGGTCTGTAGTTGTTGACATCGGAGGGATCGAGTGTAGGTTTTTTCAGAAGGGGTGCAACTCTCGCTCTCTTGAAGACGGAAGGGACGTAGCCAGCGGTCAGGGATGAGTTGATGAGCGAGGTGAGGTAAGGGAGAAGGTCTCCGGAAATGGTCTGGAGAAGAGAGGAGGGATAGGGTCAAGCGGGCAGGTTGTTGGGCGGCCGGCCGTCACAAGACGCGAGATTTCATCTGGAGAGAGAGGGGAGAAAGAGGTCAGAGCACAGGGTAGGGCAGTGTGAGCAGAACCAGCGGTGTCGTTTGACTTAGCAAACGAGGATCGGATGTCGTCGACCTTCTTTTCAAAATGGTTGACGAAGTCATCTGCAGAGAGGGAGGGGGGGGGGGGGGGAGGGGGATTCAGGAGGGTGAGAAGGTGGCAAAGAGCTTCCTAGGGTTAGAGGCAGATGCTTGGAATTTAGAGTGGTAGAAAGTGGCTTTAGCAGCAGCGACAGAAGAGGAAAATGTAGAGAGGAGGGAGTGAAAGGATGCCAGGTCTGCAGGGAGGCGAGTTTTCCTCCATTTCCGCTCGGCTGCCCGGAGCCCTGTTCTGTGAGCTTGCAATGAGTCGTCGAGCCACGGAGCGGGAGGGGAGGACCGAGCCGGCCTGGAGGATAGGGGACATAGAGAGTCAAAGGATGCAGAAAGGGAGGAGAGGAGGGTTGAGGAGGCAGAATCAGGAGATAGGTTGGAGAAGGTTTGAGCAGAGGGAAGAGATGATAGGATGGAAGAGGAGAGAGTAGCGGGGGAGAGAGAGCGAAGGTTGGGACGGCGCGATACCATCCGAGTAGGGGCAGTGTGGGAAGTGTTGGATGAGAGCGAGAGGGAAAAGGATACAAGGTAGTGGTCGGAGACTTGGAGGGGAGTTGCAATGAGGTTAGTGGAAGAACAGCATCTAGTAAAGATGAGGTCGAGCGTATTGCCTGCCTTGTGAGTAGGGGGGGAAGGTGAGAGGGAGAGGTCAAAAGAGGAGAGGAGTGGAAAGAAGGAGGCAGAGAGGAATGAGTCAAAGGTAGACGTGGGGAGGTTAAAGTCGCCCAGAACTGTGAGAGGTGAGCCGTCCTCAGGAAAGGCGCTTATCAAGGCATCAAGCTCATTGATGAACTCTCCGAGGGAACCTGGAGGGCGATAAATGATAAGGATGTTAAGCTTGAAAGGGCTGGTAACTGTGACAGCATGGAATTCAAAGGAGGCGATAGACAGATGGGTAAGGGGAGAAAGAGAGAATGACCACTTGGGAGAGATGAGGATCCCGGTGCCACCACCCATTTACATTTTACATTTAAGTCATTTAGCAGACGCTCTTATCCAGAGCGACTTACAAATTGGTGCATTCACCTTATGACCTCCAGTGGAATAGTAGTGCATCTAAATCTTTTCAGGGGGAGGGGGGGTGAGAGGGATTACTTTATCCTATCCTAGGTATTCCTTAAAGAGGTGGGGTTTCAGGTGTCTCCGGAAGGTGGTGATTGACTCCGCTGTCCTGGCGTCGTGAGGGAGTTTGTTCCACCATTGGGGGGCCAGAGCAGCGAACAGTTTTGACTGGGCTGAGCGGGAACTGTACTTCCTCAGTGGTAGGGAGGCGAGCAGGCCAGAGGTGGATGAACGCAGTGCCCTTGTTTGGGTGTAGGGCCTGATCAGAGCCTGGAGGTACTGAGGTGCCGTTCCCCTCACAGCTCCGTAGGCAAGCACCATGGTCTTGTAGCGGATGCGAGCTTCAACTGGAAGCCAGTGGAGGGAGCGGAGGAGCGGGGTGACGTGAGAGAACTTGGGAAGGTTGAACACCAGACGGGCTGCGGCGTTCTGGATGAGTTGTAGGGGTTAATGGCACAGGCAGGGAGCCCAGCCAACAGCGAGTTGCAGTAATCCAGACGGGAGATGACAAGTGCCTGGATTAGGACCTGCGCCGCTTCCTGTGTGAGGCAGGGTCGTACTCTGCGGATGTTGTAGAGCATGAACCTACAGGAACGGGCCACCGCCTTGATGTTAGTTGAGAACGACAGGGTGTTGTCCAGGATCACGCCAAGGTTCTTAGCGCTCTGGGAGGAGGACACAATGGAGTTGTCAACCGTGATGGCGAGATCATGGAACGGGCAGTCCTTCCCGGGAGGAAGAGCAGCTCCGTCTTGCCGAGGTTCAGCTTGAGGTGGTGATCCGTCATCCACACGGATATGTCTGCCAGACATGCAGAGATGCGATTCGCCACCTGGTCATCAGAAGGGGGAAAGGAGAAGATTAATTGTGTGTCGTCTGCATAGCAATGATAGGAGAGACCATGTGAGGTTATGACAGAGCCAAGTGACTTGGTGTATAGCGAGAATAGGAGAGGGCCTAGAACAGAGCCCTGGGGGACACCAGTGGTGAGAGCACGTGGTGGAGACGGATTCTCGCCACGCCACCTGGTAGGAGCGACCTGTCAGGTAGGACGCAATCCAAGCGTGGGCCGCGCCGGAGATGCCCAACTCGGAGAGGGTGGAGAGGAGGATCTGATGGTTCACAGTATCGAAGGCAGCCGATAGGTCTAGAAGGATGAGAGCAGAGGAGAGAGAGTTAGCTTTAGCAGTGCGGAGCGCCTCCGTGATACAGAGAAGAGCAGTCTCAGTTGAATGACTAGTCTTGAAACCTGACTGATTTGGATCAAGAAGGTCATTCTGAGAGAGATAGCGGGAGAGCTGGCCAAGGACGGCACGTTCAAGAGTTTTGGAGAGAAAAGAAAGAAGGGATACTGGTCTGTAGTTGTTGACATCGGAGGGATCGAGTGTAGGTTTTTTCAGAAGGGGTGCAACTCTCGCTCTCTTGAAGACGGAAGGGACGTAGCCAGCGGTCAGGGATGAGTTGATGAGCGAGGTGAGGTAAGGGAGAAGGTCTCCGGAAATGGTCTGGAGAAGAGAGGAGGGGATAGGGTCAAACGGGCAGGTTGTTGGGCGGCCGGCCGTCACAAGACGCGAGATGTCATCTGGAGAGAGAGGGGAGAAAGAGGTCAGAGCACAGGGTAGGGCAGTGTGAGCAGAACCAGCGGTGTCGTTTGACTTAGCAAACGAGGATCGGATGTCGTCGACCTTCTTTTCAAAATGGTTGACGAAGTCATCTGCAGAGAGGGAGGAGGGGGGGGGAGGGGGAGGAGGATTCAAGAGGGAGGAGAAGGTGGCAAAGAGCTTCCTAGGGTTAGAGGCAGATGCTTGGAATTTAGAGTGGTAGAAAGTGGCTTTAGCAGCAGAGAGAGAAGAGGAAAATGTAGAGAGGAGGGAGTGAAAGGATGTCAGGTCCGCAGGGAGGCGAGTTTTCCTCCATTTCCGCTCGGCTGCCCGGAGCCCTGTTCTGTGAGCTCGCAATGAGTCGTCGAGCCACGGAGCGGGAGGGGAGGACCGAGCCGGCCTGGAGGATAGGGGACATAGAGAGTCAAAGGATGCAGAAAGGGAGGAGAGGAGGGTTGAGGAGGCAGAATCAGGAGATAGGTTGGAGAAGGTTTGAGCAGAGGGAAGAGATGATAGGATGGAAGAGGAGAGAGTAGCGGGGGAGAGAGAGCGAAGGTTGGGACGGCGCGATACCATCCGAGTAGGGGCAGTGTGGGAAGTGTTGGATGAGAGCGAGAGGGAAAAGGATACAAGGTAGTGGTCGGAGACTTGGAGGGGAGTTGCAACGAGGTTAGTGGAAGAACAGCATCTAGTAAAGATGAGGTCGAGCGTATTTCCTGCCTTGTGAGTAGGGGGAAGGTGAGAGGGTGAGGTCAAAAGAGGAGAGGAGTGGAAAGAAGGAGGCAGAGAGGAATGAGTCAAAGGTAGGCGTGGGGAGGTTAAAGTCGCCCAGAACTGTGAGAGGTGAGCCGTCCTCAGGAAAGGAGCTTATCAAGGCATCAAGCTCATTGATGAACTCTCCGAGGGAACCTGGAGGGCGATAAATGATAAGGATGTTAAGCTTGAAAGGGCTGGTAACTGTGACAGCATGGAATTCAAAGGAGGCGATAGACAGATGGGTAAGGGAGAAAGAGAGAATGACCACTTGGGAGAGATGAGGATCCCGGTGCCACCACCCCGCTGACCAGAAGCTCTCGGGGTGTGCGAGAACACGTGGGCAGACGAAGAGAGAGCAGTAGGAGTAGCAGTGTTGTCTGTGGTGATCCATGTTTCCGTCAGTGCCAAGAAGTCGAGGGACTGGAGGGAGACATAGGCGGAGATGAACTCTGCCTTGTTGGCCGCAGATCGGCAGTTCCAGAGGCTACCGGAGACCTGGAACTCCACGTGGGTCGTGCGCGCTGGGACCACCAGATTAGGGTGGCCGCGGCCACGCGGTGTGGAGCGTTTGTATGGTCTGTGCAGAGAGGAGAGAACAGGGATAGACAGACACATAGTTGACAGGCTACACAAGAGGCTACGCTAATGCAAAGGAGATTGGAATGACAAGTGGACTACACGTCACGAGTGTTCAGAAAGTTAAGCTTACGTAGCAAGAATCTTATTGACTAAAATGATTAAAAATGATACAGTACTGCTGAAGTAGGCTAGGTGGCAGTGGCTGCGTTGTTGACTTTGTAGACTAGCTGGCAGTGGCTGCGTTGTTGATTACGTTACGTTGCGTTAAAAGAACGACAATAGCTGGCTAGGTAACCTAGAAAATCGCTCTAGACTACACAATTATCTTTGATACAGAGACGGCTATGTAGCTAGCTATGTAGCTAGCTACGATCAAACAAATCAAACCGTTGTACTGTAATGAAATGAAATGAAAATGTGATACTACCTGTGGAGCGAGGCGGAATGCGACCGGGTGGTTGAGTTCTAATCGGTAGACGTTGGCTAGCTGTTAGCTAGCTAGCAGTGTCTCCTACATTAAGGACGACAAATAGCTGGCTGTGTTGTTGATTCAGGGGCTAGCTGGCTAGCTAGCTAGCAGTGTTGATTACGTTACGTTGCGTTAAAAGAACGACAATAGCTGGCTAGGTAACCTAGAAAATCGCTCTAGACTACACAATTATCTACACAATTATCTTTGATACAGAGACGGCTATGTAGCTAGCTATGTAGACGGTGGGCGTTAGCTAGCTGGATAGCTGCTGGGCAGATACGTTAGGACGACGAAATACGATAATTACGCAATTATCTTTGATACAAAGACGGCTATGTAGCTAGCTAAGAAGAAATTGCTAAGATTAGACAAATCAAACCGTTGTACTATAATGAAATGTAATGAAAAGTTATACTACCTGCAGACCGAAGTGCAGACCGAAGTGCGGATGCGACTGCTCGCTCCAACCCCGAAGTAGACATAGTCAAAGCTTTCCTTAAGTTTGGGTCAGTCACAGTGGACAGGTTTTCTGCCACTGTATACTCTCTGTTTAGGGCCAAATAGCATTCTAGTTTGCTCAGTTTTTTTGTTAATTCTTTCCAATGTGTCAAGTAATTATCTTTTTGTTTTCTCATGATTTGGTTGGGTCTAATTGTGCTGCTGTTCTGGGGCTCTGTGGGGTGTGTTTGTGAACAGAGCCCCAGGACCAGCTTGCTTAGGGGACTCTTCTCCAGGTTCATCTCTCTGTAGGTGATGGCTTTGTTATGGAAGGTTTGGGAATCGCTTCCTTTTAGGTGGTTGTAGAATTTAACAGCTCTTTTCTGGATTTTGATAATTAGCGGGTATCGGCCTAATTCTGCTCTGCATGCATTATTTGGTGTTCTACGTTGTACACAGAGGATATTTTTGCAGAAATCTGTATGCAGAGTCTCAATTTGGTGTTTATCCCATTTTGTGAAGTCTTGGTTGGTGAGCGGACCCCAGACCTCACAACCGTAAAGGGCAATGGGCTCTATGACTGATTCAAGTATTTTTTGCCAGATTCTAATTGGTATGTGGAATTTTTTACCTTTTGATGACATAGAATGCCCTTCTTGCCCTCTCTCTCTCTCTCTCTCTCTCTCTCTCTCTCTCTCTCTCTCTCTCTTTCTCTCTCTCTACTAAAAATGAACAGTAAACATTGCACTTACAAAGGTTTCAAAAAGTTAAATACATTTCAAGTGTTATATTGACAGCTATGTACAGTGTTGAAACAATGTGTAAATAGTTGTAGTATGGGAAGATTTTAAAAAACAGAGAAATATAGATGGTATTTAAAATGTTGTTTGTATTGCACTTGTTGTCCTTTTGTCATGGCAACAGACCTTTGCTGCTGTGATTGAGCCTAACAGATATGGGAGTTGATCAATGTTTGATTTGTTTTCCAAATATTTGTGGGTCTGTGTTGTCTGAGGGAAATATGTGTCTCTTATATGGTCATACTTTTGGCAGGAGGTTAGGAAGTGCAGCTCAGTTTCCACCTAATTTTGCGGGCAGTGTGTACATAGGCAGACCTGGCTCTCAAGAGAAGACAGGCTATGGCAGCCTCTCTCAATAGCAACGCTATGCTCACTGAGTCTGTACATAATCAATTCATTTTTTACATTCTGTGTCAGTCACAGTGCTCAGGTATTCTGGGCCATCATTCCAATTTGCTTTGCTTTTTAGTTTGTTCTTTCCAGTATGTCAAATACTTCTCTTTTTACTGTCTCATAATTTGGTTTGGTCTATTTGTGTTGCTGTCCTGGAGCTGGAGCTCTGTAGTTTCTGTTTGTGTTTGTTAACAGGGTCCCAGTGCCAGCTGGCTGAGGGGATTCTTCTCTCTGTAGGTGAGGGCATCGCTTCCTTTTAGGTGGTTGTAGAATTGAACAGGTCTTAGATAACTAGAGGGTATAGTCCTGATTCTGCTCAGTATGCGTTGTTTGGTGTTTGGTGTTGCACACGAAGTATGATTTTGCAGAATTCTGCATGTAGTCTCAATTGGGTGTGTGTCCCTTTTTGTGAATTATTGGTCGATTGGACCCCAAACCTCACAGCCATAGAGGTCAATGAGTTCTATAACTGATTGAAGTATCTTTAGCCAGATCCAAATTGGGATGTCAAGTTTTATGTTCCTTTTACTGGCGTAGAAGGCTCTTCCTGCCCTGTCTTTAACCTGACAGCTTGAGAGGATCTGCGGAGAAGAATGGGAGAAACCCCCCAAATACAGGTGTGCCAAGCTTGTAGCGTCATACCCAAGAAGACTCAATGCTATAATTGCTGGCAAAGGTGCTTCAACAAAGTACTGAGTAAAGGGTCTGAATGCTTAAGTAAATGTCGGGGTTGGTTTGTGGGGTTGTCAACAGGTTGGGCTGGTAGTGCTGTGGTCTGGGTGCAGGTCCTCTGGGTGCAGGTCCTCTGGGTGCAGGTCCTCTGGGTGCAGGTCCTCTGGGTGCAGGTCCTCTGGGTGCAGGTCCTCTGGGTGCAGGTCCTCTGGGTGCTGGTCCTCTGGGTGCAGGTCCTCTGGGTGCAGGTCCTCTGGGTGCAGGTCCTCTGGGTGCAGGTCCTCTGGGGAGTCTCACAGGTCTGGGCGAGGTGCTCATCACTCTGTTGCTCCTGTGTGAGGTGCTGGGGCTTGAGGGCAATGTCTTTCAGGGTTCTGGCAAAGGTGGGAACCGTGGCCTTGTAGAGGTGGTCGTAAAGGCTTGTCCAAATCAAGGGTGCGTTGTTGGGCCAGGTTTTCGAGGCACAGTCACAGGAAAGTCACCACTGTAGGGTGGCATGATGAACGTGGTAGGAGGGTGGAGATGACCAGTTTTGTGTTAGGGAAAGTGAAAAAAGCTTTTTCAATCACTCCCTTGAGTGCTGTGGCTACCCTCTGTATCGCTCTCTCTCTTTCTTTCTCATTCCCTCTCTCTTTCTCTCTTTCTCTCTCTCTCTCTTTCTCTCTTTCTCTCTCTCTTTCTCTCTCTCTTTCTCTCTCTCTTTCCCTCTCTCGTTCCCTCTCTTTCTCTCTCTCTTTCTCTCTCTCTTTCTCTCTCTATCTCTTCCTCTTGCTCTCTCTCGCTCACTCGCTCTCTTTTTCCATGTCTCCCCCACTCTCTCTCTCACCCGCTCTCTTTTTCCATGTCTCCCCCACTCTCTCTCTCGCTCACTTGCTCTCTTTTTCCATGTCTCCCCCACTCTCTCTCTCTCTCACTCGCTCTCTTTTTCCATGTCTCCCCCACTCTATCTGATGAAAGTCACGGTGACTTTGTCAGCCAGGGCCTTGGAGACCATCCTAATTTAATTTATTTGATTTATTACCGTAATAAGCTTGACCAAGCATTGAACTCAGTCTGTTCATCAGGGAGGAAATGTGTTTGTCCATATCGTGTGTGTGTGTGTGTGTGTGTGTGTGTGTGTGTGTGTGTGTGTGTGTGTGTGTGTGTGTGTGTGTGTGTGTGTGTGTGTGTGTGTGTGTGTGCCTCCTGTATGTGTGTGTATCCCTCCTCTCAGCACAACAGTCCCTCCCCACTGTATGACAGAGATCTGTTTAATCAAAAGCTCATCTGGCTCGGTACTGAACCCAGTGCAGCGTAAACACACACACACACACACACCGCTGATTTGCTTTGAACTGAAGCAGACAGCCATTTCACGATTAACAACAATGGCTATGGAGGGCCGCTTCCTGCATGCTCTCAGGCCGGGTGATTGTGAGAGTGAGTACGTACGGACGTCTAAAACTCTCCGTTCATAGTGTCAGACCTTATCATACTGACCTTATCATACTGACCCTATCATACTGACCTTATCATACTGACTTTATCATACTGACCTTATCATACTGACCTTATCATACTGACCTTATCATACTGACTTTATCATACTGACTTTATCATACTGACCTTATCATACTGACCTTATCATACTGACCTTATCATACTGACCCTATCATACTGACCCTATCATACTGACTTTATCATACTGGCCTTATCATACTGACCTTATCATACTGACTTTATCATACTGACCTTATCATACTGACCTTATCATACTGACCTTATCATACTGGCTTTATCATACTGACCTTATCATACTGACCTTATCATACTGACTTTATCATACTGACCTTATCATACTGACTTTATCATACTGACTTTATCATACTGACTTTATCATACTGACCTTATCATACTGACTTTATCATACGGACTTTATCATACTGACTTGATCATACTGGCCTTATCGTACTGACTTTATCATACTGACCTGATCATACTGGCCTTATCGTACTGGCCTTATCGTACTGACTTTATCATACTGACTTTATCATACTGACATGATCATACTGGCCGTATCATACTGACTTTATCATACTGACCATATCATACTGACCTTATCATACTGACTTTATCATACTGACTTTATCATACTGACTTTATCATACTGACCTTATCATACTGACTTTATCATACTGACTTTATCATACTGACTTTATCATACGGACTTTATCATACTGACTTGATCATACTGGCCTTATCGTACTGACTTTATCGTACTGACTTTATCATACTGAACTGATCGTACTGGCCTTATCGTACTGGCCGTATCATACTGACCTTATCATAATGACTTTATCATACTGACCTTATCATACTGACTTGATCATACTGGCCGTATCATACTGACTTTAACATACTGACTTTATAATACTGACTTTATCATACTGACCTTATCATACTGACCTTATCATACTGACTTTATCATACTGACTTTATCATACTGACTTTATAATACTGACTTTATCATACTGACCTTATCATACTGACCTTATCATACTGACTTTATCATACTGACTTGATCCTACTGGCCTTATCGTACTGACTTTATCATACTGACCTGATCGTACTGGCCTTATCGTACTGGCCGTATCATACTGACCTTATCATACTGACCTTATCATACTGACTTTATAATACTGACTTTATCATACTGACCTTATCATACTGACCTTATCATACTGACTTTATCATACTGACTTTATCATACTGACTTTATCATACTGACTTGATCATACTGGCCTTATCGTACTGACTTTATCGTACTGACCTCATCATACTGACCTGATCATACTGGCCTTATCGTACTGGCCGTATCATACTGACTTTATCATACTGACCCTATCATACTGACTTTATCATACTGGCCTTATCATACTGACCTTATCATACTGACTTTATCATACTGACCTTATCATACTGACCTTATCATACTGACCTTATCATACTGGCTTTATCATACTGACCTTATCATACTGACCTTATCATACTGACTTTATCATACTGACCTTATCATACTGACTTTATCATACTGACTTTATCATACTGACTTTATCATACTGACCTTATCATACTGACTTTATCATACGGACTTTATCATACTGACTTGATCATACTGGCCTTATCGTACTGACTTTATCGTACTGACCTCATCATACTGACCTGATCATACTGGCCTTATCGTACTGGCCGTATCATACTGACTTTATCATACTGACCCTATCATACTGACTTTATCATACTGGCCTTATCATACTGACCTTATCATACTGACTTTATCATACTGACCTTATCATACTGACCTTATCATACTGACCTTATCATACTGGCTTTATCATACTGACCTTATCATACTGACCTTATCATACTGACTTTATCATACTGACCTTATCATACTGACTTTATCATACTGACTTTATCATACTGACTTTATCATACTGACCTTATCATACTGACTTTATCATACGGACTTTATCATACTGACTTGATCATACTGGCCTTATCGTACTGACTTTATCATACTGACCTGATCATACTGGCCTTATCGTACTGGCCTTATCGTACTGACTTTATCATACTGGCCTTATCATACTGACCTTATCATACTGACTTTATCATACTGACCTTATCATACTGACCTTATCATACTGACCTTATCATACTGGCTTTATCATACTGACCTTATCATACTGACCTTATCATACTGACTTTATCATACTGACCTTATCATACTGACTTTATCATACTGACTTTATCATACTGACTTTATCATACTGACCTTATCATACTGACTTTATCATACGGACTTTATCATACTGACTTGATCATACTGGCCTTATCGTACTGACTTTATCATACTGACCTGATCATACTGGCCTTATCGTACTGGCCTTATCGTACTGACTTTATCATACTGACTTTATCATACTGACATGATCATACTGGCCGTATCATACTGACTTTATCATACTGACCATATCATACTGACCTTATCATACTGACTTTATCATACTGACTTTATCATACTGACTTTATCATACTGACCTTATCATACTGACTTTATCATACTGACTTTATCATACTGACTTTATCATACGGACTTTATCATACTGACTTGATCATACTGGCCTTATCGTACTGACTTTATCGTACTGACTTTATCATACTGAACTGATCGTACTGGCCTTATCGTACTGGCCGTATCATACTGACCTTATCATACTGACTTTATCATACTGACCTTATCATACTGACTTGATCATACTGGCCGTATCATACTGACTTTAACATACTGACTTTATAATACTGACTTTATCATACTGACCTTATCATACTGACCTTATCATACTGACTTTATCATACTGACTTTATCATACTGACTTTATAATACTGACTTTATCATACTGACCTTATCATACTGACCTTATCATACTGACTTTATCATACTGACTTGATCCTACTGGCCTTATCGTACTGACTTTATCATACTGACCTGATCGTACTGGCCTTATCGTACTGGCCGTATCATACTGACCTTATCATACTGACCTTATCATACTGACTTTATAATACTGACTTTATCATACTGACCTTATCATACTGACCTTATCATACTGACTTTATCATACTGACTTTATCATACTGACTTTATCATACTGACTTGATCATACTGGCCTTATCGTACTGACTTTATCGTACTGACCTCATCATACTGACCTGATCATACTGGCCTTATCGTACTGGCCGTATCATACTGACTTTATCATACTGACCCTATCATACTGACTTTATCATACTGGCCTTATCATACTGACCTTATCATACTGACTTTATCATACTGACCTTATCATACTGACCTTATCATACTGACCTTATCATACTGGCTTTATCATACTGACCTTATCATACTGACCTTATCATACTGACTTTATCATACTGACCTTATCATACTGACTTTATCATACTGACTTTATCATACTGACTTTATCATACTGACCTTATCATACTGACTTTATCATACGGACTTTATCATACTGACTTGATCATACTGGCCTTATCGTACTGACTTTATCGTACTGACCTCATCATACTGACCTGATCATACTGGCCTTATCGTACTGGCCGTATCATACTGACTTTATCATACTGACCCTATCATACTGACTTTATCATACTGGCCTTATCATACTGACCTTATCATACTGACTTTATCATACTGACCTTATCATACTGACCTTATCATACTGACCTTATCATACTGGCTTTATCATACTGACCTTATCATACTGACCTTATCATACTGACTTTATCATACTGACCTTATCATACTGACTTTATCATACTGACTTTATCATACTGACTTTATCATACTGACCTTATCATACTGACTTTATCATACGGACTTTATCATACTGACTTGATCATACTGGCCTTATCGTACTGACTTTATCATACTGACCTGATCATACTGGCCTTATCGTACTGGCCTTATCGTACTGACTTTATCATACTGACTTTATCATACTGACATGATCATACTGGCCGTATCATACTGACTTTATCATACTGACCATATCATACTGACCTTATCATACTGACTTTATCATACTGACTTTATCATACTGACTTTATCATACTGACCTTATCATACTGACTTTATCATACTGACTTTATCATACTGACTTTATCATACGGACTTTATCATACTGACTTGATCATACTGGCCTTATCGTACTGACTTTATCGTACTGACTTTATCATACTGAACTGATCGTACTGGCCTTATCGTACTGGCCGTATCATACTGACCTTATCATACTGACTTTATCATACTGACCTTATCATACTGACTTGATCATACTGGCCGTATCATACTGACTTTATCATACTGACTTTATCATACTGACTTTATCATACTGACTTGATCATACTGGCCTTATCGTACTGACTTTATCGTACTGACCTCATCATACTGACCTGATCATACTGGCCTTATCGTACTGGCCGTATCATACTGACTTTATCATACTGACCCTATCATACTGACTTTATCATACTGACTTTATCATACTGACTTTATCATACTGACTTGATCATACTGGCCTTATCGTACTGACTTTATCGTACTGACCTCATCATACTGACCTGATCATACTGGCCTTATCGTACTGGCCGTATCATACTGACTTTATCATACTGACCCTATCATACTGACTTTATCATACTGGCCTTATCATACTGACCTTATCATACTGACTTTATCATACTGACCTTATCATACTGACCTTATCATACTGGCTTTATCATACTGACCTTATCATACTGACCTTATCATACTGACTTTATCATACTGACCTTATCATACTGACTTTATCATACTGACTTTATCATACTGACTTTATCATACTGACCTTATCATATTGACTTTATCATACGGACTTTATCATACTGACTTGATCATACTGGCCTTATCGTACTGACTTTATCATACTGACCTGATCATACTGGCCTTATCGTACTGGCCTTATCGTACTGACTTTATCATACTGACTTTATCATACTGACATGATCATACTGGCCGTATCATACTGACTTTATCATACTGACCATATCATACTGACCTTATCATACTGACTTTATCATACTGACTTTATCATACTGACTTTATCATACTGACCTTATCATACTGACTTTATCATACTGACTTTATCATACTGACTTTATCATACGGACTTTATCATACTGACTTGATCATACTGGCCTTATCGTACTGACTTTATCGTACTGACTTTATCATACTGAACTGATCGTACTGGCCTTATCGTACTGGCCGTATCATACTGACCTTATCATACTGACTTTATCATACTGACCTTATCATACTGACTTGATCATACTGGCCGTATCATACTGACTTTATCATACTGACTTTATAATACTGACTTTATCATACTGACCTTATCATACTGACCTTATCATACTGACTTTATCATACTGACTTTATCATACTGACTTTATAATACTGACTTTATCATACTGACCTTATCATACTGACCTTATCATACTGACTTTATCATACTGACTTGATCCTACTGGCCTTATCGTACTGACTTTATCATACTGACCTGATCGTACTGGCCTTATCGTACTGGCCGTATCATACTGACCTTATCATACTGACCTTATTATACTGACTTTATAATACTGACTTTATCATACTGACCTTATCATACTGACCTTATCATACTGACTTTATCATACTGACTTTATCATACTGACTTTATCATACTGGCCTTATCGTACTGACTTTATCGTACTGACCTCATCATACTGACCTGATCATACTGGCCTTATCGTACTGGCCGTATCATACTGACTTTATCATACTGACCTTATCATACTGACCTTATCATACTGACTTTATCATACTGACTTTATCATACTGACCTTATCATACTGACCTTATCATACTGACTTTATCATACTGACCTTATCATACTGACCTTATTTTACTGACTTTATCATACTGACTTTATCATACTGACTTTATCATACTGACTTGATCATACTGGCCTTATCGTACTGACTTTATCGTACTGACCTCATCATACTGACCTGATCATACTGGCCTTATCGTACTGGCCGTATCATACTGACTTTATCATACTGACCTTATCATACTGACCTTATCATACTGACTTTATCATACTGACTTTATCATACTGACCTTATCATACTGACCTTATCATACTGACTTTATCATACTGACCTTATCATACTGACCTTATTTTACTGACCTGATCATACTGACCTTTTCATACTGACCTTATCGTACTGACTTTATCGTACTGACCTTATCGTACTGGCCGTATCGTACTGGCCGTATCGCACTGCCCTTATTGTACTGGCCTTATCGTACTGGCCTTTTCGTACTGACCTTTTCGTACTGACCGAATCATACGGACTTTAGCATACGGACCTTATCATACTGACCTTATCATACTGACTTTATCATACTGACCTTATCATACTGACCTTATTTTACTGACCTGATCATACTGACCTTTTCATACTGACCTTATCGTACTGACTTTATCGTACTGACCTTATCGTACTGGCCGTATCGTACTGGCCGTATCGCACTGCCCTTATTGTACTGGCCTTATCGTACTGGCCTTTTCGTACTGACCTTTTCGTACTGACCGAATCATACGGACTTTAGCATACGGACCTTATCATACGGACTTTATCATACTGACCTTATCATACTGACCTTATCATTCTGACCTTATCATTCTGACCTTATCATACTGACTTTATTATACTGACCTTATCATACTGACCTTATCATACTGACCTTATCATACTGACCTGATCATACTGACTTTATCATACTGGCTTTATCATACTGACCTGATCATACTGACCTTATCATACTGACCTTATCATACTGACTATATGGCACAAACCCTGTCTGGATCTAGCTACAGCCCTATCCACTATCTTCTTTTAACACGCACACATGCGCACACACACACACACACACACACACACACACACACACACACACACACACACACACACACACACACACACACACACACACTGATTAACTCTCACACACACACTGATAATAAGGGTGAGGAATCTGATCAAAGATTAAACATGAAACTCACCCTGTCTACTAGAAGTTCTGCCTCATGCAAAAGAGTAAAACGTTATTTCTATCAAACCTTCTATCGTCCACCTTTCTTCAATGGTTTGATCCCAAGTCTTTCCACTGTGGCACTGGGTAATATTACTTTGGACAATATTTTGATTACACATGCTTTGGTCCGTTGCTTTCATGTTCACTTAAAAATCTAATGAAGGCAGCTTAATTACTTTATAACTACATAATAATGACCTATTTGTCTTCGCAATTAAAACAACCCACTGGGCACACACTGGTTGACTCAACATTGTTTCCATGTCATTTCAATGTGATTGTGAACCAACGTGGAATAGATGTTGAATTGACGTCTGTGCCCAGTGGGAAGTAGCAATAAGTGACATTTGGTACAATGTAGTTACTAATTGAATAGTTTAAATAAAATACCTTTTAGGCCCCTTCAAAAGGCAGTAGTAATACAGAACCGGAGAATGGCAATACTTCCACTTTTAGTAAAGGAACATCTAAAATAGGCCTATGGTAAAGTGGTAGAAGATTCCTTGCTATAGCCAGAACAGGAAGGTGCTGCTCAGATCACTAAAGCACAAGGATTGACTGAAGTCCTGACCTATAAATCACTAGCAGAGTCCTTTATGTGACACCAGGCATATAGATCAGGCACCAGGCGATGACTGGACACCGTGGGGGAACTGCAATGGGATTTCTTCTTCCTCTCGCTCCATTTTCGCCTCTATTTCACTCCTTTGTTTCTCTTTCTTCTTCTCTTTCTTCTGCTATTTCCAGGCTGCTGATTTTGTCTTCCCGATGAGATCATAGGGAATAGACTCTCAAGGGCACAGTAACGGAAGGAGAGAGAGAGGGAGGCAGGAGGAGGGGGGGGAGTAAGGTAAGGAAAGGAGAATGAGGGGAGAGATAGCGGGGAGGAAAGGGGAGGGGTCATGGAGAGGGAGAAAGAAAGGTGGAGGACAGAGAGGTATAAAGAGAGGAGGAAAAGGGTAATACAGATATAGAAAGAGAGTGAGGGAGGGAGGGAGGGAGGGAGGGAGAGAAGAAGAGGGACTTTACAGGGAGGAGAGGGGTGAAGGGAGGAGGGGAGAGGGAGAGGATTCTCTCACTGTTATAGCATATTGAGTTCCCATCCAAGTGTGAAATTACCAGATAGAAATCAGTGGCCCTGACATACATCAAAATATGTTTTAAGATGATCCCATCCCCCTTCTACTCTTACACACACACACACACACACACACACACACACACACACACACACACACACACACACACACACACACACACACACACACACACACACACACACACACAATGGAGTCAATGGAATGGTATCAATCATACGGAAACCACGTGTTTGATACAATTCCATTTGCACCATTCCAGCCATTATTATGAGCCATCCTCCCCTCAGCAGCCTCCACTGACACACATGCACACGTGTACACACCTACACACACTCTCACACGCTATGCCCCCTCCACACTCACATGCACACCCCCACCGGCGCCGCCCACCTAAACTCATCTACAGCCTCACGGGAGGGACACAGGAAGGTGTAACTATTCTTTCCCCATGTTCTCCTTCAGACTGCAATAACCTTTGTTGTCCAATTTGTCAGTTGTGATATACAAAAGGCCTGTCTCAATCTAATAAGTGGCTTGGCTGGGTGCTGATTGAGGATTACATTTTCTCCCTGGGTGAAAAATAACCCCCTATTAAATATGAATCGTTTCTCCACTTGGACTTGGTGAAGCAGCTTTCAGTCTTCTGATCCTGGAGCCGAGGCTGAGGCGGGCTGTGATTTATGAGTCGCCCCAGCGGCAGAAAGACAGAGAAACTTGTATTATTTCTCTAGGTCAGGGATAGTGAGGGTCCACACACACACACACATCTGAAGGGGCTCTCGTGGCTAGGATCAGACACAGAGATGAGATTTATATGCCTACACGTGTGCCTGGAGTCACACACACCATCAGCTCAGAATAGACACACTCGTAACTCATAAAAACATTATTAGACACGCACAAACTATTGTCTGGAATTGATTTGATTTAAACTGATCACTTAGCCAGACTGACCTTCACATGGCCCAGTGTCAATATAAAACCATCAGAATTGCCATCTCTACACCGTAAGAGAACTGACCAAACTCTTAACCAATAACAGAGTAACAGAACTGACCAACTCTTAACCAATTACAGAGTAACAGAACTGACCACACTCTTAACCAATAACAGAGTAACAGAACTGACCAACTCTTAACCATAGCAGAGTAACAGAACTGACCAAAATCTCATCAGTGTAACAAAACTGACTGAAATCTCATCAGTGTAACAAAACTGACTGAAATCTCATCGCCGTAACAGAACTGACCAAAATCTCATCATCATGACAGTGTAACAGAACTGACCAAAAACAAATCACCATAACAGAACAAAGCAACAGAATGACCTGTGTTTGCTCCAATTGAGCGAAGAGCGTTTGTCAGCCTGCTGGTCCTCATTAGAACCCTGACCCTTCATTATAAACACACCAAGGCAACAACAAGCACTGACACTATCACAAACAGTCCAAGAATGTACTCCAAGCACTGACACTATCACAAACAGTCCAAGAATGTACTCCAAGCACTGACACTATCACAAACAGTCCAAGAATGTACTCCAAGCACTGACACTATCACAAACAGTCCAAGAATGTACTCCAAGCACTGACACTATCACAAACAGTCCAAGAATGTACTCCAAGCACTGACACTATCACAAACAGTCCAAGAATGTACTCCAAGCACTGACACTATCACAAACAGTCCAAGAATGTACTCCAAGCACTGACACTATCACAAACAGTCCAAGAATGTACTCCAAGCACTGACACTATCACAAACAGTCCAAGAATGTATTCCAAGCATGGCTTATCTAAACCAGCTGACGTAGAAATTAACCTCTGATGACAGATGGTAAACAACAGAGAAGAAAAGTGAGGCTTTTGTCTGAAGAAGTGCCCGTGTCTCTCTGTTACTCTTTACTCAAAGTCAGCTCCTCCCCTCCTCCTCCTCTCCTCTTCTTCTCTCATCTCCTCTGCTTCCCTGGTTCTCCCTCTCTAACCACCCAACTGTGTCAGTATAGACCGGGATGAAATGAGGAAAAGAGCTGTGGTGAGGAAAGAGAGGAGAGCAGAGGAGTGATCCTTTACTTTTACCGTCATAAATATACCTGACACCATTGATAGGTAATCTGTCACTGCTTCTCCTCCCCCCCTCCCTTCCTCTGCTCCTCCCCTCCTCCCTTCCTCCCTTCCTCCGTTCCTCCCCTCCTCCCTTCCTCCGTTCCTCCCCTCCTCCCTTCCTCCGTTCCTCTGCTCCTTCCCACCTCCCTTCCTCTGCTCCTCCCCTCCTCCCTTCCTCCCTTCCTCCATTCCTCCCCTCCTCCCTTCCTCTGCTCCTTCCCACCTCCCTTCCTCTGCTCCTCCCCTCCTCCCTTCCTCCGTTCCTCCCCTCTGCTCCTTCCCTCCTCCGTTCCTCCCCTCCTCCCTTCCTCAGCTCCTTCCCTCCTCCCTTCCTCCATTCCTCCCCTCCTCCCTTCCTCCGTTCCTCCCTTCCTCCGTTCCTCCTCTCCTCCCTTCCTCCCTTCCTCTGCTCCTCCCCTCCTCCCTTCCTCTGTTCCTCCCCTTCTCCCTTCCTCTGCTCCTCTCCTCCTCACCTTCACCGTTCCTCCCCTCTGCTCCTTTCCTCCTCCCTTCCTCCATTCCTCCCCTCTGCTCCTTCCCTCCTCTCCTCCTCACCTTCTCCGTTCCTCCCCTCTGCTCCTTCCCTCCTTCCCTCCTCCCTTCCTCCCCTCTGCTCCTTCCCTCCTCTCCTCCTCACCTTCTCCGTTCCTCCCCTCCTCCCTTCCTCTGCTCCTTCTCTCCTCCCTTCCTCCGTTCCTCCCCTCTGCTCCTTCCCTCCTCTCCTCCTCCCTTCCTCCGTTCCTCCCCCTGCTCCTTCCCTCCTCTCCTCCTCACCTTCTCTGTTCCTCCCCTCTGCTCCTTCCCTCCTCCCTTCCTCCGTTCCTCCCCTCCTCCCTTCCTCTGCTCCTCTCCTCCTCACCTTCTCTGTTCCTCCCCTCTGCTCCTTCCCTCCCTTCCTCTGCTCCTCCCCTCCTCCCTTCCTCCCTTCCTCCATTCCTCCCCTCCTCCCTTCCTCTGCTCCTTCCCACCTCCCTTCCTCTGCTCCTCCCCTCCTCCCTTCCTCCGTTCCTCCCCTCTGCTCCTTCCCTCCTCCGTTCCTCCCCTCCTCCCTTCCTCAGCTCCTTCCCTCCTCCCTTCCTCCATTCCTCCCCTCCTCCCTTCCTCCGTTCCTCCCTTCCTCCGTTCCTCCTCTCCTCCCTTCCTCCCTTCCTCTGCTCCTCCCCTCCTCCCTTCCTCTGTTCCTCCCCTTCTCCCTTCCTCTGCTCCTCTCCTCCTCACCTTCACCGTTCCTCCCCTCTGCTCCTTTCCTCCTCCCTTCCTCCATTCCTCCCCTCTGCTCCTTCCCTCCTCTCCTCCTCACCTTCTCCGTTCCTCCCCTCTGCTCCTTCCCTCCTTCCCTCCTCCCTTCCTCCCCTCTGCTCCTTCCCTCCTCTCCTCCTCACCTTCTCCGTTCCTCCCCTCCTCCCTTCCTCTGCTCCTTCTCTCCTCCCTTCCTCCGTTCCTCCCCTCTGCTCCTTCCCTCCTCTCCTCCTCCCTTCCTCCGTTCCTCCCCCCTGCTCCTTCCCTCCTCTCCTCCTCACCTTCTCTGTTCCTCCCCTCTGCTCCTTCCCTCCTCCCTTCCTCCGTTCCTCCCCTCCTCCCTTCCTCTGCTCCTCTCCTCCTCACCTTCTCTGTTCCTCCCCTCTGCTCCTTCCCTCCCTTCCTCTGCTCCTCCCCTCCTCCCTTCCTCCCTTCCTCCATTCCTCCCCTCCTCCCTTCCTCTGCTCCTTCCCACCTCCCTTCCTCTGCTCCTCCCCTCCTCCCTTCCTCCGTTCCTCCCCTCTGCTCCTTCCCTCCTCCGTTCCTCCCCTCCTCCCTTCCTCAGCTCCTTCCCTCCTCCCTTCCTCCATTCCTCCCCTCCTCCCTTCCTCCGTTCCTCCCTTCCTCCGTTCCTCCTCTCTCTCCCTTCCTCCCTTCCTCTGCTCCTCCCCTCCTCCCTTCCTCTGTTCCTCCCCTTCTCCCTTCCTCTGCTCCTCTCCTCCTCACCTTCACCGTTCCTCCCCTCTGCTCCTTTCCTCCTCCCTTCCTCCATTCCTCCCCTCTGCTCCTTCCCTCCTCTCCTCCTCACCTTCTCCGTTCCTCCCCTCTGCTCCTTCCCTCCTTCCCTCCTCCCTTCCTCCCCTCTGCTCCTTCCCTCCTCTCCTCCTCACCTTCTCCGTTCCTCCCCTCCTCCCTTCCTCTGCTCCTTCTCTCCTCCCTTCCTCCGTTCCTCCCCTCTGCTCCTTCCCTCCTCTCCTCCTCCCTTCCTCCGTTCCTCCCCCTGCTCCTTCCCTCCTCTCCTCCTCACCTTCTCTGTTCCTCCCCTCTGCTCCTTCCCTCCTCCCTTCCTCCGTTCCTCCCCTCTGCTCCTTCCCTCCTCTCCTCCTCACCTTCTCCGTTCCTCCCCTCCTCCCTTCCTCCTCCCTTCCCCCCGTCCCTCCCCTCCTCCCTTCCTCTGCTCCTCTCCTCCTCACCTTCTCTGTTCCTCCCCTCTGCTCCTTCCCTCCTCCCTTCCTCCGTACCTCCCCTCTGCTCCTTCCCTCCTCTCCTCCTCACCTTCTCTGTTCCTCCCCTCTGCTCCTTCCCTCCTCCCTTCCTCCGTTCCTCCCCTCTGCTCCTTCCCTCCTCTCCTCCTCACCTTCTCTGTTCCTCCCTAGCACACAGGCTCACAACACTCTCGTTCCTCCCAGCCCCTCCCCAGTGGTTTTAAAACCCATTCCTCTGACAACACCAAGCAGTCCCAGAGAGGGTGTGTGTGTGTGTGTGTGTGTGTGTGTGTGTGTGTGTGTGTGGTGGGATGGAGAGAATGTATACCTTCATTGTTGATTAATGTATAGCCATTATGAAAAGGTTGAGACATTTCAAGTTAATTCATATAAATGTAACAGCAGTGATTCCATACATAGGATGCTGTCTGATAAGATAGGACTTCATCACATTTCAGAGGACAATGACATCATTGCCGCTCTACTGTATGCTGCCAAGTCTCAATTCACTTCCATTCATAGCCTCTCTATCTACTGTAAACACACACACACACTCCCTTCACACACCCACACATTCCGTTCACACACACACAAACAGTCCCCCCCCCCCCCCCCCACACACACACACACGCAAATACACACACTCCGTTCACACACACAAATATCACACACACTGCCTCACTACTGAGGTTTCCATCTTGCCCGTTGGGGAAACCAAATGAAATCTCCCCATCAATCCCCATTGCTGACTTAATAACCTGTGCTGTGTGTGTGCTGCTGTGGTGTCTGGCCCTCTTGTTCCATGTCAACCCCACTTTGTGTTTATAGCAGTAACGCAAAAAAACGTCCCCAACCTCCCAGCCTCTGGCCCCCTGTCCTGTCTATACCGTGATGGAGAGGGCTGTTTTTGGCTGGGGTGACAACCCTTCCCAAGGTCGCCTGGGAGTGCCATCCATCATTCCCTCTATCCCTCCATCCCTCTCTCTATCATCCCTCTCGCTATCATCCCTCTCGCTATCATCCCTCTCGCTATCATCCCTCTCTCTATCATCCCTCTCTCTATCATCCCTCTCTCTATCATCCCTCTCTCTATCATCCCTCTCGCTATCATCCCTCTCTCTATCATCCCTCTCTCTATCATCCCTCTCTCTATCATCCCTCTCTCTATCATCCCTCTCGCTATCATCCCTCTCTCTATCATCCCTCTCTCTATCATCCCTCTCTCTATCATCCCTCTCTCTATCATCCCTCTCTCTATATGTTTAATTGTAGTGGCGGGTGGTGAACGCTTTGTCAGACTGGTTGACAGGGTGTGAGTAAAGCTCTCGGTCGAGCAACACTCCTCCCCGGCTTGGCCGACACGCTTCCCCATCAAGGTGATTGATTCTCTCCATGCGCCGCAGCACTAACTCCTAACGCTGGCTGGACCCAACCGGACCCTGAATCATTTAGAGAGGCAGGAAAAGATCCAACACCCTTCTATGGGAGGTTAGCTCTGGGGGGGGGGGTGTTGTGGGAGATTGTGTGGTCGTCCGTTGTTGTTACCAAAATGTGATTTCTTTGCGATTGCAGGGGCAGAAGCCCCCCCTCTGGATGGAAAAAAAGACAAACCAGATAGAATTGATATTACTGTTAACCTGTGGGACAGAAATGAAATGGTGACATTCAGATGTGTTTATTGTCATTTTGACACTGTGGGGGTGGCGTCATATTATTCCCAGAATGAAGAGATGATAGACTCCATTGCTTGGGAGACATTCTTAACTGCAGGGAATTATATAATGAACACCAACTGAAACTCCACTAGCTGCCGTTACCTTGGGAACTAGGAGAGTCACAGAGCTTGTCCCCAAGCATTTGACTCCATATCGAATCAAGAACTTCTGCATTTGTCTGAAATTGGATGGCAGTACAGCGATGTCATTCAATACACCCCACAAACTATCAACAAAGATACAAACTAAAGCAAAACTGCTCTGTTTTTTGCCAGTGTCCTCAAAAACGACAATTTTTATGAACCCAGAACCACCAACAAACATCAACCAAAACTAAAATCTCTAAACAATTCTCTATGTGAAATAGAGAATTGTCCTGAGAAGAATGAGGACCAAGCAAACACAGAAAGACATGGTGAAAATGTACAATGCTTATCTGAGGATCAGGCCCTGCTCTCGCTAACTGTCATTGATTACTATTCCTTTGTAACCATGGCTGCCATCAGTACGTAGCGGGGGAGGTTTCCTGGTCTGCTCCCCTGTGGTCAGAGAGCTAATGCTCCAGAAATGGAAAATGATAATGCCTTCAGATTGATTGAATAAGAAATAAGAGAGATAAACCGCCACGTCGCGGAGCGAGGAACTGTACCTGAGATGTGTTGGGAAGGAGAGAGAGGGAAACAAGATGGCCGTGGGCCAGGATGAAGAAAGTTTATTTTGAAACACTATAGTTTTGTTTTTCAACAGCTAACCAACATTTGCCCACTTTTAGAGAATGCAGACTATACAAGCTTTTGTCCAGGCCCAATTAGCCCTAAAACATTTCATTTGACAGACAGAAGATCAGGACAGGGAGAGAGCAGAGCAGAGCAGAGCATTGCACTGTTGTCTCATACTGCGCTGTCAGAGAAGTTTGCTTATATCAGAGTTCATGCTGTAGTCTTACCCAGTAGAAGCATCTTTCTGCATTCTCTTTGGTCCCCTGCAGTTAAACTAGGACTTGTCAAAGTTATCCACTGCCACTTGTGGTTGTTTGTTGTATTGACAGTGTTACCCCCAGGGTGCTGGTAGTGACTGCAGGACATGGTGACTGTGGTGTGATTTAGCCTGGACAGATAGTTAGGCCTGTGTTAGATATTGACACCATGTGTTTTGTTAGGTGTATTTGTGTGATTTTGCCCCAGGTCAAAGTCTCTAGATGTTGTTTGACACATCAAATGAATTCCCATCTATGTAACATTCATTCCACCTATCTCTCTCTCTCTTTATCTCTAATACCCTCTGCCTCCTCTTTTCATGCTCCAAGCACCACTCCTCTCTCCCCTGACCCTCTCTTCCTCTCTACTGTTTCCTTTACACTCTCTCCCTTTCTCTCTCTCTCTCCCTTACATCCTCTCTCCCTTTCTCCCTCTCTCTCTCTATCTCGTCTTGTCCACTTTTTGGCTCCTCTCGCTGCCTATTCCCCCAGCCAAATGCTGCCTATTCCCCCAGCCAGATGCTGCATATTCCCCCAGCCAGATGTTGCATATTCCCCCAGCCAGATGTTGCATATTCCCCCAGCCAGATGCTGCCTATTCCCCCAGCCAGATGATGCCTATTCCCCCAGCCAGATGCTGCATATTCCCCCAGCCAGATGTTGCATATTCCCCCAGCCAGATGCTGCCTATTCCCCAGCCAGATGCTGCCTATTCCCCCAGCCAGATGCTGCCTATTCCCCAGCCAGATGCTGCATATTCCCCAGCCAGATGTTGCATATTCCCCCAGCCAGATGTTGCATATTCCCCCAGCCAGATGTTGCATATTCCCCCAGCCAGATGTTGCATATTCCCCCAGCCAGATGCTGCCTATTCCCCCAGCCAGATGTTGCATATTCCCCAGCCAGATGTTGCATATTCCCCAGCCAGATGCTGCCTATTCCCCCAGCCAGATGCTGCCTATTCCCCCAGCCAGATGCTGCCTATTCCCCCAGCCAGATGCTGCCTATTCCCCAGCCAGATGCTGCCTATTCCCCCAGCCAGATGTTGCATATTCCCCCAGCCAGATGTTGCATATTCCCCCAGCCAGATGTTGCATATTCCCCCAGCCAAATGCTGCCTATTCCCCCAGCCAGATGCTGCCTATTCCCCCAGCCAGATGCTGCCTATTCCCCCAGCCAGATGCTGCCTATTCCCCCAGCCAGATGTTGCATATTCCCCCAGCCAGATGTTGCATATTCCCCAGCCAGATGCTGCCTATTTCCCCAGCCAGATGTTGCATATTCCCCCAGCCAAATGCTGCCTATTCCCCCAGCCAGATGCTGCCTATTCCCCAGCCAAATGCTGCCTATTCCCCCAGCCAGATGCTACCTATTCCCCCAGCCAGATGCTGCCTATTCCCCCAGCCAGATGCTGCCTATTCCCCAGCCAGATTCTGCCTATTCCCCAGCCAGATGCTGCCTATTCCCCCAGCCAGATGCTGCCTATTCCCCCAGCCAGATGCTGCCTATTCCCCCAGCCAGATGTTGCCTATTCCCCCAGCCAGATGTTGCATATTCCCCAGCCAGATGCTGCCTATTCCCCCAGCCAGATGTTGCCTATTCCCCCAGCCAGATGCTGCCTATTCCCCCAGCCAGATGCTGCCTATTCCCCCAGCCAGATGCTGCCAGAACACAAATACCTCTCTCTCGCTCTCTCGCGCTCTCGCTCGCTCTCGCTCACTCTCTCTCGCTCTCTCTCGCTCTCGCAAAAATCACAGAACCACACGGGGGGACCTAGTGAATGACCTGCAGAGAGCTGGGACCAAAGTAACAAAGCCTACCATCAGCAAGGGCATTGAAAATGAAACATGGCTGGGTCTTTCAGCATGACAATGATCCCAAACACACCGCCGGGCAACGAAGGAGTGGCTTCGTAAGAAGTATTTCAAGGTCCTGGAGTGGCCTAACCAGTCTCCAGATTTCAACCCTATAGAAAATCTTTGGAGGGAGTTGAAAGTCTGTGTTGCCCAGCATCAGCCCCAAAACATCACTGCTCTAGAGGCGATCTGCATGGAGGAATGGGCCAAAATACCAGCAACAGTGTGTGAAAACCTTGTGAAGACTTACAGACATTTACATTTACATTTAAGTCATTTAGCAGACGCTCTTATCCAGAGCGACTTACAAATTGGTGCATTCACCTTATGACATCCAGTGGAACAGCCACTTTACAATAGTGCATCTAAATCTTTTAAGGGGGGTGAGAAGGATTACTTTATCCTATCCTAGGTATTCCTTAAAGAGGTGGGGTTTCAGGTGTCTCCGGAAGGTGGTGATTGACTCCGCTGTCCTGGCGTCGTGAGGGAGTTTGTTCCACCATTGGGGGGCCAGAGCAGCGAACAGTTTTGACTGGGCTGAGCGGGAACTGTACTTCCTCAGTGGTAGGGAGGCGAGCAGGCCAGCGGTGGATGAACGCAGTGCCCTTGTTTGGGTGTAGGGCCTGATCAGAGCCTGGAGGTACTGAGGTGCCGTTCCCCTCACAGCTCCGTAGGCAAGCACCATGGTCTTGTAGCGGATGCGAGCTTCAACTGGAAGCCAGTGGAGAGAGCGGAGGAGCGGGGTGACGTGAGAGAACTTGGGAAGGTTGAACACCAGACGGGCTGCGGCGTTCTGGATGAGTTGTAGGGGTTTAATGGCACAGGCAGGGAGCCCAGCCAACAGCGAGTTGCAGTAATCCAGACGGGAGATGACAAGTGCCTGGATTAGGACCTGCGCCGCTTCCTGTGTGAGGCAGGGTCGTACTCTGCGGATGTTGTAGAGCATGAACCTACAGGAACGGGCCACCGCCTTGATGTTAGTTGAGAACGGCAGGGTGTTGTCCAGGATCACGCCAAGGTTCTTAGCGCTCTGGGAGGAGGACACAATGGAGTTGTCAACCGTGATGGCGAGATCATGGAACGGGCAGTCCTTCCCCGGGAGGAAGAGCAGCTCCGTCTTACCGAGGTTCAGCTTGAGGTGGTGATCCGTCATCCACACTGATATGTCTGCCAGACATGCAGAGATGCGATTCGCCACCTGGTCATCAGAAGGGGGAAAGGAGAAGATTAATTGTGTGTCGTCTGCATAGCAATGATAGGAGAGACCATGTGAGGTTATGACAGAGCCAAGTGACAGAGCCAGTTTTACCTCTGTCATTGCCAACAAAGGGTATATAACAAAGTATTGAGATACACTTTTGTTATTGACCAAATACTTATTTTCCACCATAATTTGCAAATACATTTTCTGGATTTCTTTTTCTCATTTTGTCTGTCATAGTTGAAGTGTACCTATGATGAAAATTACAGGCCTCTGATCTTTTTAAGTGGAAGAACTTGCACAATTGGTGGCTGACTAAATACTTTTCAGCCCCACTGTATATATAAAGTTTTCTTCAAAGTAGCCACCCTTTGCCTTGATGACAGCTTTGCACACGCTTGGCATTCTCTCAACCAGTTTTGAAGGTTTTCCCACATATGCTGAACAGTTTTTGGCTACTCCTTCCCTCTGCGGTCCAACTCATCCCAAGCCATCTCAATTGGGATGAGGTTGGGTGATTGTGGAGGCCAGGTCATCTGATGCAGCACTCCATCACTCTCCTTGGTCAAATATCCCTTACACAGCCTGGAGGTGTGTTGTGTCATTGTCCTGTTGAAAACCAAATGATAGTCCTGCTGAGCGCAAACCAGATGGGATGGCGTATCACTGCAGAATACTGTGGTATCCATGCTGGCTAAGTGTGCCTTGAATTCTAAATACATCACAGATAGTGTCACCAGCAAAGCACCCCCACAACATCACACTTCCTCCCACATGATTCATGGTAGGAACCACACATACGGATATCATCCGTTCACCTACTCTGCGTCTCACAAAGACACGGCGGTTGGAACCAAAAATCTTACATGTGGACAGATTTCCACCAGTCTAATGTCCATTGCTCATGTTTCTTGGCCCAAGCAAGTGTCTTCTTCTTATTGATGTCTTTTAGTAGTGGTTTCTTCACAGCAATTCGACCATGAAGGCCTGATTCACACATTCTCCTCTGAACAGTTGATGTTGAGACGTGTCTGTTACTTGAACTCTGTGATACATTTATCTGTGCTGCAATTACTGAGGCTGGTAACGCTAATGAACTTATCGTCTACAGCAGAGGTAGCTCTGGGTCTTCCTTTCCTGTGGCGGTCCTCATGAGAGTCAGATTCATCATAGCGCTTGATGGTTTTTGCGACTGCACTTGAAATTGCACTTGAAATTCTCCGGATTGACTGAACATGTCTTACATTAATGATGGACTGGCGTTTCTCTTTGCTTATTGAGCTGTTCTTGCCATAATATGAACTTGGTCTTTTACCAAGTAGGCCTATCTTCTGTATACCACCTCTACCTTGTCACAACACATCTGATTGACTCAAATACATTAATAATCAATCATTCAATTACCAGCTACTAAATCAACACTCATGAATAAATAAATTGATAGTCATAATGTGTAAATTTGCATGCATTTAGATGCAGGCATCTGCTGGTTGTGTTTGCTTTGTGCGTGGGAGGGGAGCACCTCGAAAAATGAGTTGAGAGTTCTAAAAGTAGTTTGTATTATTTCTCTGCTGTTTTTTTACTGCCTTTGAGCTAATGTCTTTGAACACTAGGAAAGTATATTTACTACAGCTGTGGAGAGAAGGAGAGGGAGAGAGAGAGACGGGGAGAGGCAGAGAGAAGGAGAGGGAGAGAGAGTGAGAGAGGGAGAGAGATGAAGGAAGAGGGAGCGGGGGAGGGAGAAAGGGAGAGCGAGAGGGAGAGAGAGAGGGAGACGGGGAGAGGCAGAGAGAGAGAGAGAGGGAGAGAGAGAGAGATGGGGAGAGGCAGAGAGAAGGAGAGGGAGAGAGATGGAGGAAGAGGGAGCGAGGGAGGGAGAAAGGGAGAGAGGGAGAGCGGGAGGGAGAGCGAGAGGGAGATGGGGAGAGGTAGAGAGAGAGAGGGAGACGGGGAGAGGCAGAGAGAGAGAGGGAGAGAGGGAGAGAGAGAGAGAGGGAGAGAGAGAGAGGGAGACGGGGAGAGGTAGAGAGAGAGAGGGAGACGGGGAGAGGCAGAGAGAGAGAGGGAGAGAGAGAGAGGGAGACGGGGAGAGGCAGAGAGAGAGAGGGAGACGGGGAGAGGCAGAGAGAGAGAGGGAGAGAGGGAGAGGGAGAGAGAGAGAGAGGGAGACGGGGAGAGGTAGAGAGAGAGAGGGAGACGGGGAGAGGCAGAGAGAGAGAGGGAGAGAGAGAGAGGGAGACGGGGAGAGGCAGAGAGAGAGAGGGAGAGAGGTAGAGAGAGAGAGGGAGACGGGGAGAGGTAGAGAGAGAGAGGGAGACGGGGAGAGGTAGAGAGAGAGAGGGAGACGGGGAGAGGCAGAGAGAGAGAGGGAGAGAGGTAGAGAGAGAGGGAGACGGGGAGAGGTAGAGAAAGGGAGACGGGGAGAGGCAGAGAGAGAGGGAGAGAGAGAGAGGGATACGGGGAGAGGCAGAGAGAGAGAGGGAGTGAGGGAGAGAGAGAGAGGGAGACGGGGAGAGGTAGAGAGAGAGAGAGAGAGGGAGACGGGGAGAGGCAGAGAGAGAGAGGGAGAGAGAGAATGGGATACGGGGAGAGGCAGAGGGAGAGAGGGAGAGAGGGAGAGAGAGAGAGGGAGACGGGGAGAGGCAGAGAGAGAGAGGGAGACGGGGAGAGGCAGAGAGAGAGATGGATACGGGAGAGGCAGAGAGAGAGAGGGAGAGAGGGAGAGAGAGAGAGGGAGACGGGGAGAGGCAGAGAGAGAGAGGGAGACGGGGAGAGGCAGAGAGAGAGAGGGAGACGGGGAGAGGCAGAGAGGGAGACGGGGAGAGGCAGAGAGAGAGCGGGAGAGAGAGAGAGGGAGACGGGGAGAGGCAAAGAGAGAGAGGGAGAGAGGGAGAGAGAGAGAGGGAGAGAGAGAGAGGCAGAGAGAGAGAGGGGAGAGAGAGAGAGGGAGACGGGGAGAGGTAGAGAGAGAGAGGGAGACGGGGAGAGGCAGAGAGAGAGAGGGAGAGAGAGAGAGGGAGACGGGGAGAGGCAAAGAGAGAGAGGGAGAGAGGGAGAGAGAGAGGGAGAGAGAGAGAGGCAGAGAGAGAGAGGGAGACGGGGAGAGGTAGAGAGAGAGAGGGAGACGGGGAGAGGCAGAGAGAGAGGGAGAGAGAGAGAGGGAGACGGGGAGAGGCAAAGAGAGAGAGGGAGAGAGGGAGAGAGAGAGGGAGAGAGAGAGAGGCAGAGAGAGAGAGGGAGAGAGGGCGGCAGAGATGTTTTTTTAAGAGGTAGAGAGGCAGAGGGTACAGGGATGGAAATAAAATCCTAGATCCATTTTACTTGGGTTTTTCTCTGAAGTATTTCAGCTGTTTTTGCAGTGAGGAACTCTAAGCTCGAGACCTCTACAACTTCACTCAGTCTCAGTCCTCAAAATGAGAGAGAGAGAGAGATATAGAGAGCAAAATAGTTATTTGTCAAAGGGACTAAAATATGGAGGAAGATGGAGAGCTAAGAAAGAGTATGAGAGAGATGGAGGAGGGGGAGGGAGGAGGGGGAGGGTGAAAGCCTCGAGCAATAAGAATATGAACAAACATACTGTATTGCTTTATTATAGTAATTCTTCATATTCATGGTCATTGTTATAGTCATCATTCATTTTGGCAATGGCCATATAATTGGATTGAACTGTGACGGATAGATAAATCTATATATAAACTTGGTGGTTCGAGCCCTGAATGCTGATTGGCTGGCAGCCGAGGTATATCAGACCGTATACCACGGGTATGACAAAACATGTATTTTTACTGCTCTAATTACGTTGGTAACCAGTTTATGATAGTAATAAGGCACCTCGGGCGTTTGTGGTATATGGCCAATATAGCATGGCTAAGGGCTGTGTCCAGGCACTCCACGTTGTGTCGTGTGTAAGAACAGCCCTTAGCCGTGGTATATTAGCCATTTGTGGCTATATACCACAAACACCTGAGGTGCCTTATTGCTATTATAAACTGGTTACCAACGTAATTAGAGCAGTAAAAATACATGTTTTGTCATACCCATGGTATACGGTCTGATATACCAAGGAACCTTATTGCTTAAATATATATACAGCACGAGTCAAAAGTTTGGACACACCTACTCGTTCCAGGGTTTTTCTTTATTTTCAGTTTTTTATACATTGTAGAATAATATTGAAGACTTCAAAACTATGAAATAACACATTTGGAATCATGTAGTAACCAAAAAAAACGTGTTAAACAAATCAAAATATATGTAATATTTGAGATTCTTCAAAGTTAGCCACACTTTGCCTTGATGACAGCTTTGCACACTCTAGGAATTCTCTCAACCAGCTTCATGAGGTAGTCACCTGAAATGCATTTCAATTAACAGGTGTGCCTTGTTAACTTTTAACTTTTAGAATTTCTTCCCTTCTTAAGACTCCCATCATTCTCCCCAGTCAAATGAAATTGGATACATTTCTAATCCTCCTCTTCTGTCACGGATTCCCCCGGTACTGCTGCTCATTCCGTACACCAATTCCGGAGGTCTACGTCACCAGCTTACTAGGCGACACAGAACAGGATTCATTACCACCAACCCCAGAATGTCTTGTCTCATTACGCACACCGTGTTCCCATTCCCCCTGATTATTATGTTACATATGTGCCCTCTGTTCCCCATTGTTCTTGTCTGACATTGTTCCCATGTCCGTTGGTCTTGTGAGTACCTGTGCTTTGTTGTTTTGGCTTTCGTGCTGCATGTATTGTGCACTCGTCCTGTGTAGTGTTATGACGGGTCTCGTTCAGTGTAATATTTAGAGGTTTAACCTCTTCAACCTATGGGGGCGCTATGTCATTATTGGATTAAAAAAACGTGCCCGTTTTAAGCGCAATATTTTGTCACGAAAGATGCTCGACTATGCATATAATTGTCAGCTTTGGAAAGAAAACACTCTGACGTTTTCAAAACTGCAAAGATATTATCTGTGAGTGCCCCAGAAATTATGCTACAGGCGAAACCAAGATGTAACCTCAAACAGGAAATGAGCTGAATTTTTGAAGCTCTGTTTTACTATCGTCTCCTTATATGGCTATGAATGTGCTGTGAACGAGCTTATGCTCTCCGCCGTTCGTCCAAGATGTCTGCAGCATTGTGACGTAGTTGTAGGCATATCATTGGAAGATTGGCCATAAGAGACTACATTTGCCAGGGGCCCGTCCGGTGTCCTTTGTCTAAGTTGGTGCGTAATTCTCAGTGGCAATAATTTTACCATGCGATACAGACGGAGAAGCACACTTCCAGGAACGATACATCATTGAAGAGATATGTAGAAAAACACCTTGAGGATTGATTCTAAACAACGTTTGCCATGTTTCAGTCGATATTATGGAGTTATTATGGAAAAAGTTTGGCGTTTTTATAACTGAATTTTCGGGGTTTTTTGGTAGCCAAACATGACGCAGAAAACGGACCGATTTCTCCTGCACAAATAATCTTTCAGGAAAACTGAACATTTGCTATCTAACTGAGAGTCTCCTCATTGAAAACATCCGAAGTTCTTCAAAGGTAAATGATTTATTGAATGTTTTTGCTGGTTTTTGTGAAAATGTTGCCTGGTGATGCTAACGCTAAATGCTAATGCTAAATGCTAGTTTTGCTATGGTAGAGAAGCATATTTTTGAAAATCTGAGATGACAGTGTTGTTAACAAAAGGCTAAGCATGAGAGCTAGCATATTGATTTCATTTCATTTGCGATTTTCATAAATAGTTAACGTTGCGTTATGGTAATGGACTTGAGGCTGTAGTCATGATCCCGGATCCGGGTTGGCTCGACGCAAGAAGTTAAACCTCGCTCTGTTTGGGTTACATCCCTGTGTATTTTATATATGTGTTTGTTTTGGGTTTCGTCCCCATGCTTTTTTCATGACGTGGTATTTTGGATGGAGTAATAAAAAACCCTATTCCGATCTAGGAACTAGTAGGAGTAGGAGCAGTTTTCCACAGCGAACTACAGTAGGAAGTACAGACAGAGTTAGCCTGCAGTGATGACAGCCTGTCACTCATCCAGCTCATCAGCATGGCGATTCGGTTGGACAACCTCCTGCGGTCCCGACGAAGACATGCAGGGAATCCGGAGATCATAGCTACACATGCTCCATGGCCAGAGCCGATGAAGGTGGGCTCTGCACGTTTGAAGGAGTAATCTGAGAGGAATCTGGGCCTTTGCTCCTTTTGTGGAGAAAGGGGTTAATTTTTCCCCGCCTTGCCCTCTATACACTAATAGGCGAGGAGGTGACAAGCCAGGGAATTCCCCTGGGTTGTCTCGCGTCAACACCACCATGGTGGAAAGTCCGGACCACGCCCCTCAAATGGATTTATCAGAGGAATTCCAGGATCTGCACCGGGTTTTCTCTAAGACCCAGGCTACACGCCTGCCTCCTCATCTCCCCTGGGACTGTGCCATTGACCTGCTGCCTGATGCAGCCCTCCCAAGAGGACATGTCTATCCCCTCCTATGCGGAGACCGAGGCCATGGATATGGAGGAGCAAGGCGTCAGCGCAGTCAGGTCATCGCCCATCCCCAAAGTAGTCCAGCAATTCCTGGGGTTAGCCAACTATTTCAGGGGGTTCATCCGGGCCTTCAGCCTCTTACCTCCCTGCTGAGAGGAGGTCCCCAGCGGCTTCGTTGGATGGCGGAGGCAGATATAGCATTCGAGACACTGAAGGCACGATTCACCACTGCGCCCATGCTGGCACATCCCGACCCATCACTCCCCTTCATCGTCGAAGAGGATGCTTCTGAAGTAGGAGTTGGGGCATTACTGTTCCAGCACACCGGAAGCCCTCCAAAACTGTGGCCCTGCGCCTTCAACTCCAAGCAGCTGGGAACTGCCCAGAGGAACTACGACGTAGGAGACCAGGAACTCTTGGCAGTCAAGAAGGCTTTGAAGGCGTGGAGGCACTGGCTGGAGAGGTCCAAACACCCTTTCCTGGTGTGGACAGACCACCACAATCTGGAGTATGTCAGGGCAGCGAAGAGGCTAAACCAGAGACAGGCCAGGTGGGCTCTATTCTTTGCCAGGTTCAAATTCACCCTTTCCTATAGGCCAGGCATGAAGAACGTGAAGGCGTGTGTCTTTCTCGCCTCTATGACGCAGGGGAGAGGCAGGGAGAGGAGACCTCCATCATCCCTCCGTTCCGTATCATCGCGCCAGTGGTGTGGGATGTGGACTCCGACATACAGCAGGACCTGCACACGGAACCTGCACCTGCACATTGCCCGGACACCCATGCCCACGGATGTGCGGGACCACCTCCTTACCTGGGCGCACACAGTGCCTGTGTCGGGTCATCCTGGGAAAGGCCGTACCATCACCTGCCTGTCTGAGGAGTACTGGTGGCCCACCTTAGCTACGGACGCCCTGATTTACGTCTCTTCCTGCTCCATCTGTGCTCAGTCAAAGACACCCAGACACCTCCCTTATGGAAAGTTCCTTCCCCTGCCGGTTCTACAATGACCCTGGTCTCACCTCTCAGTGGACTTTGTCACTGACCTTCCCCCCTCCCAGGGAACACTACCGTTCTCGTTGTTGTGGACCCGTTTTCCAAAGCTTGTCACCTTCCTCTGCCTGGGAATCCGTTGGCCATGCAAACCGTGGAGACTCTTTTTACACACATCTTCCGGCACTACGGGATCCCATAGATCGTGGTCCTCAGTTCACCTCACGCATATGGAAAGTGTTCATGGAACGCCTGAGGGGTCATGGTCAGTCTCACCTCCAGGTACCGTCCTCAAGCTAATGGGCAGGTGCAGAGGGTCAGTCAGGAAGTGGACAGGTTCCTGAGGTGTTACTCTCAGGACTGGCCGGTGGGAATGGCTGAATTTTCTACGCGCAGAATTCGTTCCGCCACCCCTCACTAACTTCACTCCTTTCCAGTGTGTGTTGGGGTATCATCCTGCCCTGGCACCTTGGCATTCTAGCCAGACCAAGGCCCCTGCGGTAGATGAGTGGTTTTGGCACGCTGAGGAGACCTGGACGCTGCACACACTCGTCTCCAGCGGGTCGTGCATCGGCACAAGAAACAGGCCGACCGCCACCGCAGTGAGGTGACTTTTCTCTCCAGTTGTCACGTTCTGACCTTAGTTACTTTGTTTGGCTTTGTTTTAGTATGGTCAGGGCGTGAGTTAGGGTGGGCAGTCTATGTTTGTTTTTCTATGTTGGTTTCTGTGTTCGGCCTAGTATGGTTCTCAATCCGAGGCAGGTGTCGTTAATTGTCTCTGATTGAGAATCATACTTAGGTAGCCTTTTTCCACCTGTGTTTCGTGGGTGTTTATTTTCTGTTTCTTTATTCACATTTATTGTTTTGTTCCAGTGTTCTGTTGTGTTTGATTAAACATTATGGACACTTACCACACTGCGCATTGGTCCTCCGATCCTTCTCGCTACTCCTCCTCAGAAGAGGAGTACGAGATCCATTACAGAAACACCCACCACCAAAGGACCAAGCAGCGCCTCGTATCGGCCGGGCTAGAGTGGGCATCGAGCCAGGTGCCATGAAGCCGGCTCAGCGCATCTGGTCTCCATTGCGTCTCCTCAGGCCGGTGTACATGGCACCAGTCTTACACATGGTGTCCCCAGTTCGCCAGCATAGCGCAGTGCGGGCTATTCCACCTCGCCGCACTGGCCTGGCTACGGGGAGCATTCAACCAGGTAAGGTTGGGCAGGCTCGGTGCTCAAGAGCTCCAGTGCGCCTTCACGGTCCGGTCTATCTGGTGCCACCTCCACGCACCAGCCCTCCGTTGGCAGCCCCCGCACCTGGCTGTCTCTGTCTCCTCCCTACAGGTGCTCCCGCCTGTCCAGCACTGCCAGAGCCTTCCTCCTGCCCAGGGCTGCCGGAGTCTCCCGCCTGTCCGGCGATGCCCGGAGTCTCCCGCCTGTACGGCGCTGCCGGAGTCTCCCGTCCATTCGGGACCCGTGGCTTGGGTCCCCAGTCCGAGGTCGGCGGCGAGGGTTGGCGTTTTTAAGAGGCCACAGAGGCGGATAAAGAGGCGGAGAAAAACTATGTTGAAATGGGGTCCACCACCGCGGACAGACGCACACACAGACCCTCCCCTATAGGTTCAGGTTTTGCGGCCGAAGTCCGCACCTTTGGGGGGGGGGGGGGGGGGGGTACTGTCACGGTCTGACCTTAGTTCCTTTGTTTTGTCTTTGTTTTAGTACGGTCAGGGCATGAGTTTGGGTGGACAGTCTATGTTTGTTTTTCTATGTTGGTGTCTGTGTTCGGCCTAGTATGGTTCTCAATCAGAGGCAGGTGTCGTTAGTTGACTCTGATTGAGAATCATACTTAGGTAGCCTTTATCCACCTGTGTTTCGTGGGTGTTTATTTTAACCAGACATTAACCAAACTTCATGTGTCTCTCCTCAGGCCAGTGGTGCCTGATCCCCTCGCTGAGGCTGGACACCATAACGTCCCGCCTCCTCTTCTGGATATCGAGGGAAGTTCTGGATTCGAGGCGTCGGGCGGGTCGTCTACAGTACCTCATTCAACTGGGAGGGGTGCAGCCCAGAGGAGCAGTGCTGGATTCCTGTGGTGGACGTCCTGGATGCTTTGCTGACCAGGGACTTTCCCCATCGGCATCATGACCAACCCGCGCCGCACCCCTTGGTCCTCCCAGAGGCCGGTGTCATCCCGCTGCTGGTGCAGCGTGTCGTGGGGAGGTTCTGTCACTGATTCCCCCGGTACTGCTGCTCATTCCATGCAACAGATCCGGAGGTCTACGTCACCAGCTTACTAGGCGACACTGAACTGGATTCATTACCACCAACCCCAGAATGTTTTGTCTCATTACGCACACCGTGTTCCCATTCCCCCTGATTATTATGTTACATACGTGCCCTCTGTTCCCCATTGTCCTTCTCGGTCATTTTTCCCATGTCCGTTGGTCTTATGTGAACCTGTGCTTTGATTGGGCTTTCGTGCTGCATGTATTGTGCACTTGTTATTTCGGGTCCCGTGTATTGTTATGACGGGTCTCATCCTGTGTAATATTTAGCGGTTTAAACCTCGCTCTTTGTTTGGGTTACATCCCTGTGTATTTTATATATGTGTTTTGTTTTGGGCTTCATCCCTGTGCTTTTTTCATGAGTGTTATTTTGGGTGGAGTAATAAAAAAAACGATTACGTATTCCTGCACCTGTCTCCAATCCTTATACAACGTGACATCCTCCTTCCTGTTATTCAGACCTTACGGAGTTACTCCATTCCGTCTGTATTTTTCTTTCTTTCCATTTCTTCTTTCTCCGACACAATCTATTTTCTCATTCTCTCTGCCAAAGTTTTGTCTTCACCCTCTCTTTCTGTTGCTGTTTCTCATGTTCTCTCTCTCTCTCTCTCTCTCTCTCCTCCTCTCATTGCTTTTATAAAATATTGACAAAAATAAAGTCTGCGGTATTGATTTTCTTATGTGCCATCTGTGGAAGCAGTCAGACACTGTATCCCGTGAGTCGTGCTGCAGCCCTAGTCGCAGTAAGAGGAAGCTGTTGAATATGAGTCCATAACATCAGTGTAGCTCTGTATATACTGGTACGTTCCCCTGCAGAGTTAGGGTTGAAGCTGAGGTCACTCACTCTATATATACAGGCACACTACACAGTATATACAGAGATATTCAAATTAGTGGATTGGGCTATTTAAGCTACACGCGTTGCTGATAGATGTTTAAAATCGAGCACACAGCCATGCGATCTTCATAGACAAACATTGGCAACAGAATGACCTTACTGAGGAGCTCAGTGACTGTCAACGCTGCACCGTCATTTTTCCCACAAGTTCTTTAGTCAAATGTCTGCCCTGCTAGAGCTGCCCTTGTCAACTGTATGTGCTGTTATTGTGAAGTGGAAACGTCTAGGAGCAATAACGGTTCAGCAGCAAAGTGGTAGGCCACACAAGCTCACAGAACGGGACTGCAGAACACGTATAGATAGTATGTCCTCAGTTGCAATACTCACTACAGAGTTCCAAACTGCCTCTGGAAGCAACGTCAGCACTAGAACTGTTCAACAGGAGCTTCATGAAATGGGTTTCCATGGCCGCACAAAAGCCTAAGATCACCATGTGCAATGCTGGAGTGGTGTAAAGTTTGCCGCCATTGGCCATTCGAGCAGTGGAAACGAGTTCTCTGGAGTGATTTAGGGTTGCAGCTGAGGTCACTAACTCTATATATACAGTGGGGCAAAAAAGTATTTAGTCAGCCACCAATTGTGCAAGTTCTCCCACTTAAAAAGATGAGAGAGGCCTGTAATTTTCATCATAGGTACACTTCAACTATGCCAGACAAAATGAGAAAATCACATTGTAGCATTTTTTATGAATTTATTTTCAAATTATGGTGGAATATTAGTATTTGGTCACCTACAAACAAGCAAGATTTCTGGCTCTCACAGACCTGTAACTTCTTTAAGAGGCTCCTCTGTCCTGCACTCGTTACCTGTATTAATGGCACCTGTTTGAACTTGTTATCAGTATAAAAGACACCCGTCCACAACCTTAAACAGTCACACTCCAAACTCCACTATGGCAAAGACCAAAGAGCTGTCAAAGGACACCAGAAATAAAATTGTAGACCTGCACCAAGCTGGGAAGACTGAATCTGCAATAGGTAAGCAGCTTGGTTTGAAGAAATCAACTGTGGGAGCAATTATTAGGAAATGAAAGACGTACAAGACCACTGGTAATCTCCCTCGATCTGGGGCTCCACGCAAGATCTCACCCCGTGGGGTAAAAATGATCACAAGAACGGTGAGCCAAAATCCCAGAACCACACGGGGGGACCTAGTGAATGACCTGCAGAGAGCTGGGACCAAATTATCAAAGCCTACCAGCAAGTAACACACTACGCCACCAGGGACTCAAATCCTGCAGTGCCAGACGTGTCCCCCTGCTTAAGCCAGTACATGTCCAGGCCTGTCTGAAGTTTGCTAGAGAGCATTTGGATGACCCAGAAGAAGATTGGGAGAATGTCATATGGTCAGATGAAACCAAAATATAACTTTTTGGTAAAAACTCACCTCGTCGTGTTTGGAGGACAAAGAATGCTGAGTTGCAGCCAAAGAACACCATACCTACTGTGAAGCATGGGGGCGGAAACATCATGCTTTGGGGCTGTTTTTCTGCAAAGGGACCAGGACGACTGATCCATGTAAAGGAAAGAATGATTGGAGGCATGTATCGTGAGATTTTGAGTGAAAACCTCCTTCCATCAGCAAGGGCATTGAAGATGAAACGTGGCTGGGTCTTTCAGCATGACAATGATCCCAAACACACCGCTCGGGCAACGAAGGAGTGGCTTCGTAAGAAGCATTTCAAGGACCTGGAGTGGCCTAGCCAGTCTCCAGATCTCAACCCCATAGAACATCTTTGGAGGGAGTTGAAAGTCTGTGTTGCCCAGCAACAGCCCCAAAACATCACTGCTCTAGAGGAGATCGGCATGGAGGAATGGGTCAAAATACCAGCAACAGTGTGTGAAAACCTTGTGAAGACAGAAAACGTTTGACCTCTGTCATTGCCAACAAAGGGTATATAACAAAGTATTGAGATAAACTTTTGTTATTGACCAAATACTTATTTTCCACCATAATTTGCAAATAAATTCATTAAAAATCCTACAAAATCCTACAATGTGATTTTTTTCCCTCATTTTGTCGGTCATAGTTGAAGTGTACCTATGATGAAAATTACAGGCCTCTCATCTTTGTAAGTATGAGAACTTGCACAATTGGTGGCAGACTAAATACTTTTTTGCCCCACTGTAGATACTTTTGTACTTGTTTCCTCCAGTGTCTTCACAAGGTCCTTTGCTGTTGTTGGTGTTTATAACTGCATACTGTTGTTTGTACAGATGAACGTGGTACCTTCAGGTGTTTGGAAATTGTTCCCAAGTATGAACCAGGCTTGTGAAGGTCCACAATTTTTTTTCTGAGGACTTCGCTGATTTCTTATGATTTTCCCATGATGTCAAGCAAAGAGGCACTGATTTTAACATAGGCCTTGAGATACATCCACAGGTACACCTCCAATGGAAAAGCTTATAAAGCCATGACATCATTTTCTGGAATTTTCAAAGCTGTTTAAAGGCACAGTCATCTTCGTGTATGTAAACTTCTGACCCACTGGAATTGTGATACAGTGAATTATAAATTACATAATCTGTAATCAATTGTTGGAAAAATTGTCATGCACAAGGTAGATGTCCTAACCGACTTGCCAAACTATAGTTTGTTAGCAAGAAATATGTGGAGTGGTTGAAAAATGAGCTTTAATGACTCCAACCTAAGTGTATGTAAACTTCCAACTTCAACAGTTTGTGTGTGCGTGTCTGGATGTGTGTTGTGATGATGATTAGATGGTGTTATAGTGCTAACTCCAATCTGTTATTAAACGGACCATAGACTGCAAACAGACATATACAGCTAAAAGGTTCTTTAGGACAGCCTGTAGGAAGATAAAGGGATGCTGTGTCTATTTAGACAGAGCCAGATGTGATAGAAAGACAGATTAGTCTACATTAAGACAAAGGGCCAATGTACACGATGACACCTCACGTCTTATACTTACTGATGTTATTGTCCCAGTGGGGAAATGTTGTTGCAGTATTTCAAGTGGCGTTTAAATACACTAGACAACAAATTGACAATAGAACATTCACAACAGGTACATAACAAAAAAAGAGACTAGCCTGCTTGCCTTAATGGGTCGAAAGGAGCATTAGCCCGAGCTGTTTAGGAGGGATACCACTCCTGGCACAAATGATTGTCTAGTTCTGTTATTTCTGCCGGGGGGGCTTGGGTCTTTGCATGCCCTGTACATGCATCCAGTGGGGAGTAGTTCAAAGTCTGGGTACAGGGGGTGGCTTGGGTCTTTAATAATTTGGTGAGCCTTTCTGAGGACACTAACCTTAAAGATCTTATCCAAGCCTGTCTGTTTGACTCCAAGTACTTACTTACTGTGGTTATAATCCTTCTCAGCATATTTCTTTCTGGCTGACAAGGGCATTGCCAAAGCAAAACAATGCAATAATGTTAAATACTCTCAATGAAAGATTTGCAAGACAGAGCCAGTATAGTCCAGTAAACATGAAAAGAGCCCAGCTTTCTGAGAAAGTACAGTCTCTGTTGACTCTTTTTGTAGATCACGTCTGTATATTTACTCCACTGAAGCTTATTGTCCAAGAGGACACCCAGATATTTGTCTTCCTCTACAATCTCTATGTTCTGACCTCTGATAGATGTTACAGAGGTAGGTGTGGTTCGCTCCCTGAATTCTCTTTGGTCTTGTTGGTATTGAGGACCAAGTGTGATTCGTCACACCACTCTACAAAGTGCTTTAGGACCGAGCCATGGTGTTCCTCGTCATCATGCAACAGGCTGATCAAGGCTGTGTCATCAGTGTAACATACTCAATGGTATCTCTCTCTCTCTCTCTCTCTCTCTCTCTCTCTCTCTCTCTCTGTCTGCAATATCTCTCTCTTCCTCTGCCAACCTCTCTGCTTCTCTATCTCGTTTCACTCGCACTTCGTCCTCAGCCGGCCAATCGATGATGATGATGAAGGGCTTGATAGAAGGACTGAGCTCTCTCTCACCACTCACAGATGCCAGCTCACTTCCTTCAATGCTTTTAAAGAAAGGATGTCTGTCTGAACCTGTGTCTCAGGTTAATCCCTTTCAGAAATGAGGACTATCAGGTTATCCTATTGCGCAAGATGTTGTCTCGTCTTCCTGTGGTCTATACTGTAGATATGCTGTCTCGTCTTCCTGTGGTTTATACTGTAGATATGCTGTCTCTTCTTCCTGTGGTTTATACTGTAGATATGCTGTCTCGTCTTCCAGTGGTCTATACTGTAGATATGCTGTCTCTTCTTCCAGTGGTCTATACTGTAGATATGCTGTCTCTTCTTCCTGTGGTCTATACTGTAGATATGCTGTCTCGTCTTCCAGTGGTCTATACTGTAGATATGCTGTCTCTTCTTCCAGTGGTCTATACTGTAGATATGCTGTCTCGTCTTCCTGTGGTTTATACTGTAGATATGCTGTCTCTTCTTCCTGTGGTTTATACTGTAGATATGCTGTCTCGTCTTCCAGTGGTCTATACTGTAGATATGCTGTCTCGTCTTCCAGTGGTCTATACTGTAGATATGCTGTCTCGTCTTCCAGTGGTCTATACTGTAGATATGCTGTCTCGTCTTCCAGTGGTCTATACTGTAGATATGCTGTCTTGTCTTCCAGTGGTCTATACTGTAGATTTGCTGTCTCGTCTTCCTGTGGTCTATACTGTAGATATGCTGTCTCGTCTTCCAGTGGTCTATACTGTAGATATGCTGTCTCGTCTTCCTGTGGTCTATACTGTAGATATGCTGTCTCGTCTTCCAGTGGTCTATACTGTAGATATGCTGTCTCGTCTTCCTGTGGTCTGTACTGTAGATATGCTGTCTCGTCTTCCTGTGGTTTATACTGTAGATATGCTGTCTCGTCTTCCTGTGGTCTATACTGTAGATTTGCTGTCTCGTCTTCCTGTGGTCTATACTGTAGATATGCTGTCTCGTCTTCCTGTGGTTTATACTGTAGATATGCTGTCTCGTCTTCCTGTGGTCTATACTGTAGATATGCTGTCTCTTCTTCCTGTGGTCTGTACTGTAGATATGCTGTCTCGTCTTCCTGTGGGCTATACTGTAGATATGCTGTCTCGTCTTCCTGTGGTTTATACTGTAGATATGCTGTCTCTTCTTCCTGTGGTCTGTACTGTAGATATGCTGTCTCGTCTTCCTGTGGTTTATACTGTAGATATGCTGTCTCGTCTTCCTGTGGTTTATACTGTAGATATGCTGTCTCGTCTTCCTGTGGTTTATACTGTAGATATGCTGTCTCTTCTTCCTGTGGTCTGTACTGTAGATATGCTGTCTCGTCTTCCTGTGGTTTATACTGTAGATATGCTGTCTCGTCTTCCTGTGGTTTATACTGTAGATATGCTGTCTCGTCTTCCTGTGGTTTATACTGTAGATATGCTGTCTCTTCTTCCTGTGGTCTGTACTGTAGATATGCTGTCTCGTCTTCCTGTGGTTTATACTGGTCAGCTATAGAGGCCCCATCAAATCACAACTTAAGGACAGTTTGAGGTTACAGAGGATAAATCTTATATAGTGTAATTAGATATGTGTATGTTTAAAAAAAAAAAAAAATTGTGTGTGTGTGAGTGTGTGTGTGTGTGTGTGTGTGTGTGTGTGTGTGTGTGTGTGTGTGTGTGTGTGTGTGTATGCATGTCAATGCACTGGCATGCAGCAGTACAGATGGAGCTGTCCCAGTCGTCTGAGTTCATCCATCATAAATGAGAGTTAAACTAAGTGCAGGCAACATGCAGTCTGCTGTCTGATGACATGTTAGAGAACTGTAAACCTGAGGGGGATCAATATAACAAACTATTATCAATCAATACCATACCAATAAAAAGTTAAGCCACTTAGTCATACCCTCCATAATCCAACCTGGCCTCAGAGCCATACGAAACAAAATATATGAATTTCTGAGCACCTCCAACGTACTGTACAGTATGATGTGTGCTAATGGTGTAGGTTTTTTTGGCTGGGGAGGATGGATGGGCGTAATAATGACCGTCTAGCAATCCAAAGGTTGCATGTTCGAGTAATAATACCATAAATAAATGATCAAGTAACTTAACATATCATACTAAATGGAGTGTCACAGATTTTAAGTACAGAATAACACACATGCGACAATCGCCCTCACTGGCAAATGGCAGCCATGTCAATAAACTCATAACGGCATCGCTTGCCCTCCAATCACTTTCCAATAATGACCTCTCTTCAACCCCCCGCCCCCCGCCACAACACGCACACACACACCCTTCCCATTAGTGACCCCCCTCTCCACACAAGGTTCCACTGCGACCTACAATCAGCGTATGGAATCAATAATGCAATTTTTTCGCGTTTACAGTGCATTGCAGTATTTTATGGAGACTGGGGATAGATCGGTTATTTTGGTTATTTCAGAATATTTACGAGAGTTGTTTGACTACATCACCAATCCTGCATTGTCAGTTACCCCCAGGACATTCATTTCAGAGTCTATTGCGAAAGAACAAGATGTCTGCAAAATATTTAGCTCCCCTTTAAAAACCTTTTGGGTTGATGTCATCTCCCTTTTACAAATCCACCTAACACGAGGAATAGGAATAGCCCATTGTCTGCCATAACATGTCACAGAGGCCTGTGATGGCTAGCACATTTTCTTACCGGTGCAGAAGAGTGTGAAAACACATATTGTAACTATTTACTAATATAGATCCTCTGTCTAGCACCTCACTGGGTTGTATGTGTATACGATTCACTCCTCACAGCATTATCTATCATTAATGTTATGACTGAAACACAGGCAGTGCAGGGAGGAATAGTTCACCTGTTATAAACATCAGGAGATGTCATGCAGCTTTATGTAATCTGTGACTAAAGGGAACAGGAACTGGGAAGAGGACACAGGAAACAGGAAAGCGTAGAGAACATGTCTAAAAATCCACATGTAAATCTAAGCAGGCCTATAGGTTCTGTGTTTGATCTCACATGTAAACCTAAGCAGGCCTATAGGTTCTGTGTTTGATTTCACATGTAAACCTAAGCAGGCCTATAGGTTCTGTGTTTGATCTCACATGTAAACCTAAGCAGGCCTATAGGTTCTGTGTTTGATCTCACATGTAAACCTAAGCAGGCCTATAGGTTCTGTGTTTGATCTCACATGTAAACCTAAGCAGGCCTATAGGTTCTGTGTTTGATCTCACATGTAAACCTAAGCAGGCCTATAGGTTCTGTGTTTGATCTCACATGTAAACCTAAGCAGGCCTATAGGTTCTGTGTTTGATCTCACATGTAAATCTAAGCAGGCCTATAGGTTCTGTGTTTGATCTCACATGTAAATCTAAGCAGGCCTATAGGTTCTGTGTTTGATCTCACATGTAAACGGACTGCAGCTCCAGTGAAGTAGAATCTCCTCTAACAGAAATGGAGTCTTGATTGTCTCATCAATAGTTCAGATATACATGAGTGGCTCTGCAGTCAGTCAGTCGATGCAGCTCCTGAATCAGGCCGGCATTAAATCAACCAATACTCCACTTTTCCATCTCCATCGAGCCCCACCTCACTTTTCGTCCTACATGAGAAAGAATCAACAGTGAATAGAATAGAAATTGACAGAGCCACAATCAAGAAAAAGACAAATCCCACCGTTCCAACTAATTGCGAGACCACGAATGAGAATAGAAGACATTCACCTCATTGTGGAATGAATGATAGCAGTCACTATGCAGCAATTTACATGTCTGTTTTTTCAGAAAGCGAGACAGGCACAAGAAATAGAAAGGTATTTTTGCTGTTTTTATTTGGGAACTTCTATGATTGTATTGATTGGAATAGATTCAGGCTTTATGATGAGATTGAATTATAGAAGGGCATTTAGCTCCCACAGCCTCTCCCTTTTTCACCTCACATAGAGAGGAGCCTCCTGTCTCTCTCTCTCTCTCTCTCTCTCTCTCTCTCTCTCTCTCTCTCTCTCTCTTGCAGTGCATGCTGGGAGTTTTTTGGAGTTTTTCTATGGTGGAGGGTTAATGCAATATTTGTTTTAGCGGTATCCACAGTTTTTTCAAAGTTAGGGTGGAAGAGGACAGAGTAACTTTCCTAGAGTTTGGAAGGTGTGGTCTGCGCGATGGCTTCTCAGCCTAGCACGGAGGAGACACTGTCGATACGGCATGGATTCAGGTGTGTTCCTGAGAATGGAGTTAAGGTGGAGGAGGTTCTGCTCGCGGTCGGTGAACAGGTAGGAGCTGAATTTATACATTCTGCTTCTAGAATGAACAAAGCTGTGGTTGTGTTCATGAAAAGGGCTAATTTGGTTGGTAGGCTAATTGCTAGCGGAATATTTTTAAGGGATGTTTTGGTGTCAATTTCACCTCTCTCTACCCCTTCGACAAGAGTGGTAGTTGCAAATTTGCCTCCGTTTATTACGGATGACCAAATCAGGAAAGATCTGAGTCATTTTGGTAAGTTTGCTAGTGGTTTTTGTGTACTGTCAGCAGGCTTTCAGGCAGATGCCGTTAAGCACGTTGTTTCATTCCGGAGGCAAGTGTTTATGTTTCTGAACAAGAACGAGCAACAACTAAATTTGCATTTTAAAGTGAGACAAGGTGAGGGTACAAGCGCCAGTGGGGGAAATCAAGGTCAAAGTGCAGGAGGTAAGGAGATGCAGACAGCAGAAGCTGGGCCCTAGTCATGCCAGGGAAGGTGGTGTAGATGAGGCTGGGCCTAGTCATGCCAGGGAAGGTGGTGTAGATGAGGCTGGGCCTAGTCAGGCTAGATATGGTGGGGTAGATGAGGCTGGGCCTAGTCAGGTTAGAGATGGTGGGGTAGCTGAGGCTGGGCCTAGTCAGGCTAGAGATGGTGGTGTAGCTGAGGCTGGGTCTAGTCAGGCTATGGATGGTGGTGTAGCTGAGGCTGGGTATAGTCAGGCTAGAGATGGTGGGGTAGCTGAGGCTGGGCCTAGTCAGGCTATGGATGGTGGTGTAGCTGAGGCTGGGTATAGTCAGGCTAGAGATGGTGGGGTAGCTGAGGCTGGGCCTAGTCAGGATATGGATGGTGAGGTAGCGAAGGCTTGGTCTAGTCAGGCTAGAGATGGTGGGGTAGCTGAGGCTGGGCCTAGTCAGGCTATGGATGGTGGTGTAGCTGAGGCTGGGTCTAGTCAGGCTATGGATGGTGGTGTAGATTATTCTGGGCCTAATCATGCTATGGGGGGTGGTGTAGATGATGCTGGGTCTAGTCAGGTTATTCTAGTGGATGAGGAGAGTATAGTGGGGAAGTGTAAGAGACTAGGGTGGTGTAGATGATGCTGGGTCTAGTCAGGTTATACTAGTAGATGAGGAGAGTATAGTGGGGAAGTGTAAGAGACTAGGGTGGTGTAGATGATGCTGGGTCTAGTCAGGTTATACTAGTAGATGAGGAGAGTATAGTGGGGAAGTGTAAGAGACTAGGGTGGTGTAGATGATGCTGGGTCTAGTCAGGTTATTCTAGTGGATGAGGAGAGTATAGTGGGGAAGTGTAAGAGACTAGGGTGGTGTAGATGATGCTGGGTCTAGTCAGGTTATACTAGTAGATGAGGAGAGTATAGTGGGGAAGTGTAAGAGACTAGGGTGGTGTAGATGATGCTGGGTCTAGTCAGGTTATTCTAGTGGATGAGGAGAGTATAGTGGGGAAGTGTAAGAGACTAGGGTGGTGTAGATGATGCTGGGTCTAGTGAGGTTATTCTAGTGGATGAGGAGAGTATAGTGGGGAAGTGTAAGAGACTAGGGTGGTGTAGATGAGGCTGGGTCTAGTCAGGTTATTCTAGTGGATGAGGAGAGTATAGTGGGAAGTGTAAGAGACTAGGGTGGTGTAGATGATGCTGGGTCTAGTCAGGTTATTCTAGTGGATGAGGAGAGTATAGTGGGGAAGTGTAAGAGACTAGGGTGGTGTAGATGATGCTGGGTCTAGTCAGGTTATTCTAGTGGATGAGGAGAGTATAGTGGGGAAGTGTAAGAGACTAGGGTGGTGTAGATGATGCTGGGTCTAGTCAGGTTATTCTAGTGAATGAGGAGAGTATAGTGGGGAAGTGTAAGAGACTAGGATGGTGTAGATGAGGCTGGGTCTAGTCAGGTTATTCTAGTGGATGAGGAGAGTATAGTGGGGAAGTATAAGAGACTAGGGTGGTGTAGATGATGCTGGGTCTAGTCAGGTTATTCTAGTGGATGAGGAGAGTATAGTGGGGAAGTGTAAGAGACTAGGGTGGTGTAGATGATGCTGGGTCTAGTCAGGTTATTCTAGTGGATGAGGAGAGTATAGTGGGGAAGTGTAAGAGATTAGGGTGGTATAGATGATGCTGGGTCTAGTCAGGTTATTCTAGTGGATGAGGAGAGTATAGTGGGGAAGTGTAAGAGACTAGGGTGGTGTAGATGATGCTGGGTATAGTCAGGTTATTCTAGTGGATGAGGAGAGTATAGTGGGGAAGTGTAAGAGATTAGGGTGCTATAGATGATGCTGGGTCTAGTCAGGTTATTCTAGTGGATGAGGAGAGTATAGTGGGGAAGTGTAAGAGACTAGGGTGGTGTAGATGATGCTGGGTCTAGTCAGGTTATTCTAGTGGATGAGGAGAGTATAGTGGGGAAGTGTAAGAGATTAGGGGGGGAGGAGGAGGGTGTCAAGCGGAAAAGGAAAAAGGATGTGGACAAAGGCACCATGGAAATGTTACCTGTTGCTGTGGGTGATGCCCTGACCAGAGAGAAAGGGCAGGTGGTCAGGGTGGGAGATAGAGATGAGGAGAAAAGTGAGTCTGAGGAAGAGGATGAGGAGTTATTCTGGAAAGGGGCAAGTGTGTTGAGCCATGGGACAAATCTTAGTGCAGGGGTGGCAGTCCTTTTTGCACCGGGGCTGTCTGTGTGTTGAGCCATGGGACAGATCTTAGTGCAGGGGTGGCACTCCTTTTTGCACCGGGGCTGTCTGTGTGTTGAGCCATGGGACAGTCCTTTAGCACTGGGTCTGTCTGTAAAACTTTGCTCCTCAAAGGTGGTGTGTAAAGGCAGGCTGCTTGTTGTAAAAGCAAAAATTAACAACATGGGTTTTGTCTTTATAAATGTGTATGAGCCTAACACAGAGAGAGAAAGAGGGGTTCTATTTGGGAGTCTTAGACAGGAACTCTCACAGGTAGCGCCTGAGGAGACGCTGGTGGTCCGAGGGGACTGGAACTGTACAATGGATTTGACCAAAGACAGAAATGGGGAAGAGCCTCACTCAGTGTCAGTGGGAGTGCACCAGTGGATGTTTGGAGAACTACACATCCAAACACAAGACAGTATACATGGGTGAAGGTTTTTGGGGCTAGGGTGAGTGCAGCCTGACTTGATCGGTTTTACATGTCTAGGAATCGGAGCAATAGGCTGCTGGGCGCTACTATTCTCCAGGTGGGGTTTTCGGATCATCACATAACCATGGCTCGGCTGTCTATTTCACCAGGGCCCCGGAAGGCATCTTATTGGAAATTCAATGTAAAGCTCTTACAAGATGCTACTTTTTGCTCAGGTTTCCAGACCTTTTGAGAAAGGTGGGGGCAGCGAAGAGAGGAGTATGAGTCTCTGAGTCAATGGTGGGATGTGGGGAAAGTTCGGCTTTTCTGTCAACAGTACACAGCTCTCGCATCCTCAGAGGCTAGGAGAGTATTGGGGGAAATAGAGCATTGTATTAGTGAGATAGAGGTAGAGATGGTGGGGCAAGGCAATATAGGCTTCCAGGCTAATTTAGCCGAATTACGTACGGACCTGGGTAGTTTTTTCCAGGTTTAACCTCTTGATTCTAGCCATCCCGGATCCGGGATCGTGAATACAGCCTCAAGCTCATTACCATAACGCAATGTTAACTATTCATGAAAATCGCAAATGAAATGAAATAAATATATTAGCTCTCAAGCTTAGCCTTTTGTTAACAACACTGTCATCTCAGATTTTCAAAATATGCTTTTGAACCATAGCTAAACAAGCATTTGTGTAACAGTATTGATAGCCTAGCATAGCATTAAGCCTGGCATTCAGCATGCAACATTTTCACAAAAACAAGAAAAGCATTCAAATAAAATAATTTACCTTTGAAGAACTTCAGATGTTTTCAATGAGGAGACTCTCAGTTAGATAGCAAATGTTCAGTTTTTCCAAAAATATTATTTGTGTAGGACAAATCGCTCCGTTTTGTTCATCACGTTTTGCTACGAAAAAAACCTGTGTCCAGGAGTGTAATTCTCTCCGCAAGCTCATTAGCATAACGCAACGTTAACTATTCATGAAAATCGCAAATTAAATGAAATAAATATATTAGCTCTCAAGCTTAGCCTTTTGTTAACAACACTGTCATCTCAGATTTTCAAAATATGCTTTTGAACCATAGCTAAACAAGCATTTGTGTAAGAGTATTGATAGCCTAGCATAACATTAAGCCTCGGCATTCAGCATGCAACATTTTCACAAAAACAAGAAAAGCATTCAAATAAAATAATTTACCTTTGAAGAACTTCAGATGTTTTCAATGAGGAGACTCTCAGTTAGATAGCAAATGTTCAGTTTTTCCAAAAATATTATTTGTGTAGACAATTCGCTCCGTTTTCTTCATCACGTTTGGGTAAGAAAAAACCCGGAAATTAAGTCATTACAACGCAAACTTTTTTCCAAATTAACTCCATAATATCGACAGAAACATGGCAAACGTTGTTTAGAATCAATCCTCAAGGTGTTTTTCACATATCTATCGATGGTAAATCATTCGTGGCAGTTTAGTTTCTCCTCTGAAGAAATGGAACGCGCATGGACCTAGAGATTACGCAATAATTTCGACGCAGGACACCGGGTGGACACCTGGTAAATGTAGTCTCTTATGGTCAATCTTCCAATGATATGCCTACAAATACGTCACAATGCTGCAGACACCTTGGGGAAACGGCAGAAAGTGCAGGCTCATTCCTGGCGCATTCACAGTCATATAAGGAGACATTGGAACACAGCGCCTTCAGAATCTGGGGCATTTCCTGTATGAAATGTAATCTTGGTTTCGCCTGTAGCATTAGTTCTGGGGCACTCACAGATAATATCTTTGTAGTTTTGGAAACGTCAGAGTTTTTTTCTTTCCAAAGCTTTTATTACATACATAGTGGAGCATCTTTTTGTGACAAAATATCTTGTTTAAAACGGGAACGTTTTTTATCCAAAAATTAAAAGAGCGCCCCCTATCTCGAAGAAGTTAAACAAAGGGAGCACTTGTAAGAGCTAAATTATCTATGCTCAATGAGATGGATGATCTCAGCTCCTTCTTCTTTGGTTTGAAAAGACAGAGCGGTGAAGCCAAGGGTATGCATGGTCTACGACTGTCTGAGGGCGGGTGACCTCTGTGGTGGGTGAGATACGGGAGCGGACTGGGAGTTTTATACTGAATTGTATATGGCAGTGTGTGATCCTATGTGTGCTCAAGTCTTGTTCGCAGGACTCCCTAAGCTCTCTCTGGCACAGAGGGATGAAATGGACATTCCTCTGTTGTCCCATGAACTGGCAGAGGCCGTAACCCAGATGTCCCCCGATCGTGCACCGGGGGTCGATGGACTCCCAGCGGAGTTTTATAAAAAATTCTGGGGAATAATTGGACAGGACTTCTTTTGCGTGTTGCGTGAATGCGTCGGGTAGGAGAGTTGCCGATGAGCTGCCGTCGGGCGGCTCTGACTCTCCTGCCCAAAAAATTGGACTTGTGTGAACTTAAGAACTGGATTTCTGTGGCATTACTCTGTGCGGACTACAAGATATTTGCCAAAGTCCTCTCTAACAGACTGAAGTCCTATTTGGACTCGATAGTACATAAGGACCAAACATATTGTGTACCCGGACGCTCAATCATGGACAACTTGTTCTTAATTAGGGACATGTTGGACTTGTCGAGAGGTTCTAATGTGAACTTTGGACTGGTCTCTTTAGCTCAAGAGAAGGCTTTTGATAGAGTGGACCATGAGTATCTGTTTATTGTGATGTTTGGGTTTGGGGAAAGGTTTTTGACCTGTGTGAAGCTGTTGTATGCTGGGGCGTCATGTATGGTCAAGGTGGGAGGGGGGCTCAGTAGGCCAGTCTGGATGAGACGTGGCATTAGACAAGGATGCCCTCTACCTGGGCAGTTATACACAGTAGCCATTGAGCCTGTTTTAGGACTGCTACGCAGCAGACTGCAGGGAGTGTGCTGGACAGGAATGGATGTGGTGACAGGCATAGCAGTGTCGGCATATGCAGATGATGTTTCTGTGATGGTCAGGGATGATCAGGATATGCAGACACTACAGCCCAGTCTGAAGGTGTACGAGGGAGCTTCATCAGCGAAGGTAAACTGGGGCAAGAACAAAACTCTGTTATGTGGGGCATGGGGGGATAGGGCTCCTCCTCTGCTTCCAGGGGGTTTGCAGTGGGGTTGTGAAGGGCTTAAAGTGTTGGGGATGTACCTGGGCTCGGAGAAGTGGGTAAGGAAGAACTGGGAGGGGCTGTCACAGGCAGTGGTGTCGAGACTGGCCAGGTGGAGGTGGCTCCTGTCCCAAGTGTCATATAGAGGGAGGGTGCTGATAATTATCAACCCGGTGGCATCTTCCCTATTGCATAAACTGGCTGTCCTCAATCCCCCCGCCGGTCTGCAAACAGACCTGCAACACAATCTGGTGGACTTCTTCTGGTCGGGCCAACACTGGCTGAAGGCAGCAGTGTTGTACATGACCATTCACGAAGGAGGACAGGGCCTGGTGGAACTGGAGAGCAGGATGGCTGATTTCAGGCTAAAAGGCTGTGCAGAGACTGCTGTACCATACTGATGTTGGCTGGAGGGGGCCAGCATGTGCGCTGCTGAGCAGAGCTGGCGGATTAGGGTTGGGGCAGCAGCTGTTCCTCATGAGGCTGGAGAGGCTGAGTACAGCAGGTCTCTCAGATTTTTACTCTGCAATGCTGAGGGCCTGGCAGCTGCTAAGGCCCATACGAGAAGGGGGTGTGGAGCCTTGGCTATGGGTGTGGGAGGAGCCTATCTTCCACATCCCAGCCATTCCTTTGAGATCGGTTCAGTTGGCCACCCTGCAGAAGTGATGGCAGGGGGTTTACAAAGGCTGGGTGACCTGAGACTGCTGGGAGAGGAGGTGTGGAACAACAAACAGGAATAATGTCTCTTAGGCTGCTGGAGAGATTCCTGGATGAGGTCCAGGAGGCACTGTCTGAGCCGGTAAGGGGGATGTTTGAGCGGCAAAGGGAGAGGGGCCACCAATGTTTCCGTCACTGCAGGTGACGAAAGAGACTAGAGACTGGCAAGGGGGTCTGGAGGACTTGTTAGATTTTAACACTCCGAGCCTGGGGGAGTTTGAGGATGTGGGAGGTAAAGCCCTCTACAACCTCTGCGTTAAGGTAAGTAACATTAGAAGCCTAACAAGAGTGAAGGTACATCAGTGGCAGAGGGTATGTGGGGCAGAGAGTATAGTGGGTTTTAGGTGGAAGGGGCTCTACAAACCCCCAGTACCAAAGAGGTCAGGGGACCTCCAGTGGAGGGTTCTTCATGGATGGGTTCTTCATGGGTTCTTCCTGGCTACTAGCTGGTTGGCATGGGTTGAACCGAGAATCGGGCAGGGGTGTCTTTTCTGTAGAATGAAAGAAACTTTGATTCATATGTTTTCTGTGTGTATCAGGTTAATGCCTTTAATATCTTTGTTGGAATGTCTGTGTGAGAGGTTGTGGTTTTTACTGTTGGGATGTTTATAATGGGATACAGGTATTCGAGTAAGGAGAAAGCCAAATGTGTTTTGTTGAATTTTCTGTTTGCTCAGGCAAAGTTAGCTACAGTGGGGAGAACAAGTATTTGATACACTTCTGATTTTGCAGGTTGTCCTACTTACAAAGCATGTAGAGGTCTGTAATGTTTTTATCATAGGTACACTTCAACTGTGAGAGACGGAATCCAGAAAAATCCAGAAAATCACATTGTATGATTTTTAAGTAATTAATTAGCATTTTATTGCATGACATAAGTATTAAGTATAAGTATACATCAGAAAAGCAGAACTTAATATTTGGTACAGAAACCTTTGTTTGCAATTACAGAGATCATACGTTTCCTGTAGTTCTTGACCAGGTTTGCACACACTGCAGCAGGGATTTTCAGACCTTCTCCAGATCCTTCAGGTTTCGGGGCTGTCGCTGGGCAATATGGACTTTCAGCTCCCTCCAAAGATTTTCTATTGGGTTCAGGTCTGGAGTCTGGCTAGGCCACTCCAGGACCCTGAGATACTTCTTACGGAGCCACTCCTTAGTTGCCCTGGCTGTGTGTTTCGGGTCATTGTCAAGCTGGAAGACCCAGCCACGACCCATCTTCAATGCTCTTACTGAGGGAAGGAGGTTGTTGGCAGAGATCTCGCGATACATGGCCCCATCCATCCTCCCCTCAATACGGTGCAGTCGTCCTGTCCCCTTTGCAGAAAAGCATCCTCAAAGAATGACGTTTCCACCTCCATGCTTCACGGTTGGGATGGTGTTCTTGGGGTTGTACTCATCCTTCTTCTTCCTCCAAACACGGCAAGTGGAGTTTAGACCAAAAAGCTATTTTTGTCTCATCAGACCACATGACCTTCTCTCATTCCTCCTCTGGATCATCCAGATGGTCATTGGCAAACTTCAAACGGGCCTGGACATGTGCTGGCTTGAGCAGGGGGACCTTGTGTGCGCTGCAGAATTTTAATCCATGACGACGTAGTGTGTTACTAATGGTTTTCTTTGAGACTGTGGTCCCAGCTCTCTTCGGGTCATTGACCAGGTACTGCCGTGTAGTTCTGGGCTGATCCCTCAGCTTCCTCATGATCATTGATGCCCCACGAGGTGAGATCTTGCATGGAGCCCCAGACCGAGGGTGATTGACCGTCATCTTGAATTTCTTCAATTTTCTAATAATTGCTCCAACAGTTCTTGCCTTCTCACCAAGCTGCTTGCCTATTGTCATGTAGCCCATCCCAGCCTTGTGCAGGTCTACAATTTTATCCCTGATGTCCTTACACAGCTCTCAGGTCTTGGCCATGGTGGAGAGGTTGGAGTCTGTTTGATTGAGTGTGTGGACAGGTGTCTTTTATACAGGTAACGAGTTCAAACAGGTGCAGTTAATACAGGTAATGAGTCGAGAACAGGAGGGCTTCTTAAAGAAAAACTAACAGGTCTGTGAGAGCCGGAATTCTTACTGGTTGGTAGGTGATCAAATACTTATGTCATGCAATAAAATGCAAATTATTTACTTAAAAATCATACAATGTGATTTTCTGGATTTCTGTTTCAGATTCCGTCTCACAGTTGAAGTGTACCTATGATAAAATTACAGACCTCTACATGCTTTGTAAGTAGGGAAAACTGCAAAATCGGCAGTGTATCAAATAATTGTTCTCCCCACTGTATTTGGCTAACAAGGAGGAACAGGGTCAAAGGTGGGTGGATAACAGACTCTTTACTATTGTTTAATGGGATGGTCTCTGCGCGCCTTAGGGTTGAGTTTGAGTTCTATAAAATTATCAAATGTGTAGAGATGTTTGAGGAGATATGAGGTTTTGGGGGGGCTGCCTGTATAGCTGGGGAATATGTTTTGGATATATACTGTTGTAGGAGTGGGTATTGTGATGTTGGTTTGTATCATGTGGTAGATAGAAAAGTGAGTATGGTAAATGTATGCAGTACAGGATATATTTTTGTGTTTTTATTTTTAAGGGGGGGGGGGGGGTGAGTTTTAAATTAAATTAGATTGTTTAAATAAAGAAAGACAAAAAGTCAGGTCTCTCTCTCTCTCTCTCTCTCTCACTCACTCTCACTCTCACTCTCTTTCGCTCCCTCCTAATGATGGCTATCTGCTTTCCAAAGTGTAAATATTATTTGTTTAAATGTATTTTTAATTACACCTGTCCCACAACATAACACAGAGATAGACAGGTAATAATACCTGTCCCACAACATAACACAGAGATAGACAGGTAATAACACATGTCACACAACATAACACAGAGATAGACAGGTAATAACACCTGACACACCATAACACAGAGATAGACAGGTAATAACACCTGACACAACATAACACAGAGATAGACAGGTAATAACACCTGACACACCATAACACAGAGATAGACAGGTAGCTACACATGTCACACAACATAACACAGAGATAGACAGGTAATAACACCCCCCCCACACACACACACACACACACTCATACACTCATACACACACACTCATACATCCACTCACATGTTGCTAATGGTTTTGCCTGTGAGTCCTCTTCTCCTGTCCTTCATGTGTATCAGTGTGTCAGTGGTGGAGCTGGCTCAGGACCAAACTGGGAGGGACACTAATTATACATAGCCACTAATTAAGAGGCACACACATACACCACTATGCACATATCACAAACACATGTGAATACACCTAATGTACGTACACACACACACACACACACATACCTACACACACACACACACACATACCTACAAACACTCACATACCTACACACACACACAGATACCGACACACACACTGACACACACACATACACCACTATGCACATATCACAAACACATGTGAATACACCTAATGTACGTACACACACACATTCTTACACACACACACACACATACCTACACACACACACACACACACACATACCTACAAACACTCACATACCTACACACACACACAGATACCGACACACACACTGACACACACACATACACCACTATGCACATATCACAAACACATGTGAATACACCTAATGTACGTACACACACACATTCCTACACACACACACATACCTACACACACACACACACACACACATACCTACAAACACTCACATACCTACACACACACACAGATACCGACACACACACTGACACACACACATACACACAGACCTACATACACACACACACCTACACAAGCCTACACACACACATACCTACACACACACACACACACACACACATACCTACCTACCTACACACACACACACGCATACCTACACACACACATACCTACATACACACACAGAGACTCTTATCCGACCATAATATTAGCATCAGAAGCACATGAATAGACATTAGTGTTAATGAGAAAGGCGAGAGGTCATTTGTGATGATGGAGAGATGGAAATCTACTCTCATTTCCCTAATGACACGCTAAAGAACCCACTGTCTTCACACAGTCACTGTCACCGTTATAGCCCTGTGTGTGTGTGTGTGTGTGTGTGTGTGTGTGTGTGTGTGTGTGTGTGTGTGTGTGTGTGTGTGTGTGTGTGTGTGTGTGTGTGTGTGTGTGTGTCCCATACATTAAATCAGCCTGCTTCCAGACGTCCTTGTGCCATACCAATATCCCTGACACAATCATAAAGGAGAAAAATTGTATGACCTATCCTCCCCCTCTACACCCCTCCCCCCATCTCTACTGTCATCACACACACTAGTGATGGACTGGGATGGGAGGGGAGGATGGGAGAGAGTGAGGATGGGAGAGAGGGAGGAGTGAGGATGGGAGAGAGGGAGGAGTGAGGATGGGAGAGAGGGAGGAGTGAGGATGTGAGGAGTGAGGATGGGAGAGAGTGAGGAGTGAGGATGGGAGAGAGGGCGGAGTGAGGATGGGAGGGGAGGATGGGAGGAGTGAGGATGGGAGAGAGGGAGGAGTGAGGATGGGAGAGAGGGAGGAGTGAGGATGGGAGAGAGGGAGGAGTGAGGATGGGAGAGAGGGAGGAGTGACGATGGGAGAGAGTGAGGAGTGAGGATGTGAGGATGGGAGGAGTGAGGGTAGGAAGAGTGAGGGTGGGAGGAGTGAGGATGGGAGAGAGGGAGGAGTGAGGATGGGAGGAGTGAGGATGGGAGGAGTGAGGGTAGGAAGAGTGAGGGAGGGAAGGAGTGAGGATGGGAGAGAGTGAGGAGTGAGCATGGGAGGGGAGGAGGGAGGATGTGAGGAGTGAGGATGGGAGAGAGAGAGGGAGGAGTGAGGATGGGAGAGAGTGAGGAGTGAGGATGGGAGAGAGAGAGGGAGGAGTGAGGATGGGAGGAGTGAGGGTAGGAAGAGTGAGGGTGGGAGGAGTGAGGATAGGAGAGTGGGAGGTGAGAGGGAGGAGTGAGGATAGGAGAGAGTGAGGAGGGAGGATGGGAGGGGATGAGTGAGGATAGGAGAGAGTGAGGAGGGAGGATGGGAGGGGAGGAGGGAGGATGGGAGAGAGTGAGGAGTGAGGATGGGAGAGCAGGAGGAGTGAGGATGGGAGGAGTGAGGGTAGGAAGAGTGAGGGTGGGAGGAGTGAGGATGGGAGAGTGGGAGCAATGAGGATGGGAGAGTGGGGGTGAGAGGGAGGAGTGAGGATAGGAGAGAGAGAGAGAGGGAGCAGTGATGATGGGAGAGAGGGAGGAGTGAGGATGGTAGAGAGGGAGAATTTAGGATGGGAGAGAGGGAGAGGAAAGGCTTAGGAATAGAAAAGAGGGCTTGGGACAGGAGGGTTTGGGTCAGGAATGTTTGGCACTGGAGTGTTTGGGACAGGAAGATTAGGGATAGAGATGAGAGATGTAGGTAAGTTAACACAGGTTGGGATAGGACGATAAAGAAAGAAAATCAATTGTGTTGGAGTTTGGGATAGAAAATATTTAGAGAGGAAGAGAGGAGAAGAAGAGGAAAGTGATATGCAGATCAGATCATGTTGAATGGATATGGCCGTATGTCCCCCAGCCTCCCTCGTCCCCATGGCCATTGATTCTCCTGCATCGACTCATATCAATCATATATGGACAACATCGGGACCTGGGGGGCCCAGGGTGAGCGTGACAGAGCATGTGTGTAGAGTGGGGTCTGATCCCCAGTGGGGGGTTCCTGGACCAGTATGTGGGGAGAGGGGTAGCATTTTGCCACCTGTGTGGGAGAATTGGGGAGTGCGTATGTGTGTGTGTCTTTGTCTGCACGTGTGTTGGAGAGGGGGTTGAGTTGAGGTCTTCTATCTTAGTGGTGAGTCTATGTTACAAGTTTGAAATCAATGACAGTCAGAATACACATTTATTCTTTATTCCTATTTCCACCCCCTCCCTTCCTCAGTCTCCCTCCTTCAAAGAGAAGGAAAATGAAAAGAAAAGCGGTACCATGTAGCAGTAAGTTGCAGTAAGATTAAGATGCAGGGTGTCGCCATGGCAATGATTGATACTCTTTTCTTGCCGCAGACGGAGAGGTGAAAAACAATCATTTTGTTCTAGTACAAGCGTAGGGGGGGTCTATTTTGGTGTGACTGTGTGTTTGTGTGTGACTCACCAATTTAATGCCTGGGTCTCACCTGTGTACAACAGCAATGAAAGGTAAAAGAAGAGAAAAGATGGACAGAGCTCGAAAAGAGAAACAGACAGAACAGAACATGGACGAGGTGAATAGGTGAACGCGATGAAGAGGTGGAGAGTCGAGGTTCTCTTCGAACACACACAAAAATAGAAAGATAAATCCATGTTTCCATAAGGACCAGTCGACAGTTTAATGTATAACAGATTGAACTTATAGAGATCTCAATCTCTGTCATCCTACTACTCCCCCATTTCTCCACCTCTGACCACAGCTACACTAGATCCATCGTTCATGCTTTAACTAACCGGAGAAAGAGAGAGAGGAAGAGGGAGGGAGAGGAAGAGAGAGACAGAATAGAAATATAGAGAGAAACGAAAGGAGGAGTATAGACATGGAAAGATAAAGAGAAGGAGAAAATGGGGACAAAGAGAAGGAGAAGATGGAAGAGATGTAGAAAGGGGGAGGAAGGGTTAAGTCAAGTATATTGGCAACATTAATGAAGCTCCAAGTTTCCCGGAGTGGCTTTGACAGTAACAGCCAGCATGAGACTTATAAAAATACCTTTATTTCCAAACTCTTCCTTTTTTAAAATTGCCCTCAGGTGCTTATAATGCACTCTGAATAGACGGTATGTCACCTGGAATAGAACTCTGATCATTCATTCTGGGAGAACTGTTATGTCCCTCACACTACCTTCAGCCTATACCTCTCTCTCTCTCTCTCTCTCTCTTTGTCTCTGTTTCTGTCTCTCTCCCTCTCTCTCTCTCTCTCTGTCTACTTGTCATTCTGTCTGCCTCTCTTCCCCCTCTATCTATTCATCTCCCATGCTCTGTCTATGCTTCTCCTGTGCTGTTTCTCTCTCTCTCTCGCCCTCGCTATCTCTCTCTCTCTCCCTCTCGCTCTCCCTCTCTCTCTCTCTCTCTCTCTCTCTCTCTCTCTCTCTCTCTCTTTCTCTCTCTCTCTCTCTCTCTCTCTCTCTCTCTCTCTCTCTCTCTCTCTTTCTCCTTTCTTTCTCCCGCTTGCTCTCTCTGTTTGTCATTCTCTACCTCTACCTTCTGCACTCTTTCTCTCTCATTTTCTTTCTCCCCTCCCTTCCTCCCATCTTCTTTCTATGTATTAGTGCTGTTACTGCGGTCCTGAGTCATGACGGCAGTCAAATTCCACCTGACTGTTCAGTCACGTAATTAGGCTTCTCCAAGCTCTGATGCTGCTGATGGTCATTAGTAGTCTACCAAACTTGCTAACTGCTTGGTAGTCAGCACTTTTTTGTTCCTCTAATCACTCTGATATCAATGCAAATCTAATCAAAAATGTAATCAAACACTTCATGAGAGCCCATGAGCTCATGTTGAGCAACATTTCTATAGGCTGTGCAATTGCGTGAGAAAACAGAGTGATGGCCTCTATTAAAAAGAGGAGGATCCCATCAGCTTTCTATAGGCTAGGCCTACTATATTTATTTCTCAACTTTCCTAATATTAAGCACATTGCTTATCTTTACAACAGGAGTATAGCCTTCCTGGCTGGCATGAAAATCACCACTGGAAAAGCATCCTCCATTTGCAATTTAAGTGCAGAGATGACAAATAGTTTTTCCCCCTGCCCCTGTTTCGAGACAGGGGCACGATAATGGTTCATTCCAAATCAAAACAAATTTCACACATATACGTATGTAAAGACAAGGTTTAATCAAGACTACTCTGATGGGTGACATTAGCTTATCACTTGTGAATGATATATTATGACTTGTGAATGATGCCCAGCTTAAAGCAAGAAACAGTGCTTGCCTTTTTTTGCCATTTTTTTCCAGTCACAGTCACACAAGTCATATACCCTAGCCCATAGGACTATATGTTTTGATAAGGTTTGTATCACAACTAAAGTGGCCAACTAACAATGGGTGTAGAGCCTAACTGGCAGACATGAGCAGCACATGAGTTTCAAGTTTGGGTAAGATCCTTTTCACCATAAAATGCACCTTTATAATAAAAGCATTACATGCATAATTGCGTTTGCGGTCACTTTGATAACGGTGTTTGCCTGTTAATGGAACATTTGCGCTTTTAGCCTACTGCCTCGCTTATAATGTGAAGAAATAGCCTAATACCTTATCAATATTTTACGCTAAACATTCTGAACTGTTGCGTCAGTTTCATTGCAATTTTTTTTTAATGCCAGTGGTTGTATTCATTTGGGATCTATCGCATCCCACAACTGTCCCAGACTATGTTTGGAAAGTTTGCATTTTACTATAAGGGATAGTAGGTTGACATAGGCTAGTGCTTTTGCTGCTTGTTAGGCCTATTCATATTGTTGGCTGACGAAAAGTAAATGTGGACAGTTCTTCCACTATATTCAATATGCGCCTCGGCTAAGGACTTAAGCAGTTGCATCCCTGATGTGTCTGTCTGATGTATCTGTCTTCACTTGTAGCCTATGAGAAAGTCCTGATCACGTGACAGAGAGCCATGTGAGTGAGAGGTGCTTCAGAGCAGGAAGCCAGGAGAGGGGAATTATAATTATTAAATTCAGCTCAAGGGCACAACAGCCACCGGCCACAAAAGGCATGGATTGTTTTAGGGCCATTACAGCCACACGAAGGGGATGCCGCCGGGAAGTTTGAAGCATTATCAAGTGCTTTTCAAATTGTGAATGAGAGACTGATGAAATGTGTGCAGCCTGCACAAAAACCACATCAGAGTTCTTCCCTTAATGTGACTCTTTTCTAATCATCATTAGAGTCGCATCATGCAGCCTTACAATGTATTAAACATAAAAACATGTAGCCCCACGTTTGTAGAACAACTACAGTTACATAACTAACTCTAAATGGAGCATATAGGAGTACCTGTTTATTTGTTAACCACTCAACACAGAATAGCCGCATGTGTGCACTCCCTCAAATTGTTTGGAGAAAATATCATTTCTATTTTCTTCAGCTTTGTTCAATTGTATTCTTCATAATATAAAATAATATAAAAGAATGCCATGGAATTCTAAGCAAATCTTGTCTGCTAAATGAACTAGTGTAGCCCACAGCCATATGGCATAGACAGATCACGACCTAACATAGGGACAACTAAATGAACTAGTGTAGCCCACAGCCATATGGCATAGACAGATCAGGACCTAACATAGGGACAACTAAATGAACTAGTGTAGCCCACAGCCATATGGCATAGACAGATCAGGACCTAACATAGGGACAACTAAATGAACTAGTGTAGCCCACAGCCATATGGCATAGACAGATCAGGACCTAACATAGGGACAACTAAATGAACTAGTGTAGCCCACAGCCATATGGCATAGACAGATCAGGACCTAACATAGGGACAACTAAATGAACTAGTGTAGCCCACAGCCATATGGCATAGACAGATCAGGGCTAAATATAAGGACATGTCAGAGTGTGTTATTCTGTTCTACTGAAATATCATGTTTCTTTAAACCTCTCTAAAATAAATAATGGATTTATTGTGATGGTGTAGGCTATATTACATGGATTTATTAGACTTTTTAAAAATGTAGATGCTCCAAAGGTCTGCATCAGTGGCTTGTAGCCTATGTTAATTAACGGTCAATTACCGTGAGACCAGTTATTTGCTTGAAAATCACATGCTGTCACAATTTCATGAACGTCGCAGCCCTATTCTGTATCATGTCATGTTAGGCTTGTGGAGAGTGTGTCCCACTGTGAGGGAGTGTTCAGACACCTGGACAGAGAGGAAGCAGAGACAACTACAGGAGGTGTAATCTCTGGTTCCTGGAGGGAGCCAATGCAAATAATCAGACTGCTCCTCTGGACGAGTGAGGAGGATGAAGAGGGATGAGAAGGGCATCTCCTGGGGCCAGAGCAAAAGGTATGTGGAAGAGGAACCATACAGAGTTGATATACATACATATATAGACACACACACGTTCATGGTTATTTGCACAAATGTTTTATTTATTTTATTTTTATTTCACCTTTATTTAACCAGGTAGGCTAGTTGAGAACAAGTTCTCATTTGCAACTGCGACCTGGCCAAGATAAAGCATAGCAGTGTGAACAGACAACAACGCAGAGTTACACATGGAGTAAACAATAAACAAGTCAATAACATAGTATAAAAAAGAATCTATATACATTGTGTGCAAAGGCATGAGGAGGTAGGCAATAAATAGGACATAGGAGTGAATCATTACAATTTAGCAGATTAACACTGGAGTGATAAATGATCAGATGAACATGTGCAGGTAGAGATACTGGTGTGCAAAAGAGCAGAAAAGTAAATAAAATAAAAACAGTATGGGGATGAGGTAGGTAAATTGGGTGGGCTATATACTGATGGACTATGTACAGCTGCAGTGATCGGTTAGCTGCTCAGATAGCAAATGTTTAAAGTTGGTGAGGGAGATAAAAGTCTCCAACTTCAGAGATTTTTGCAATTCGTTCCAGTCGCAGGCAGCAGAGAACTGGAAGGAAAGGCGGCCAAATGAGGTGTTGGCTTTAGGGATGATCAGTGAGATATACCTGCTGGAGCGCGTGCTACGGGTGGGTGTTGCCATCGTGACCAGTGAACTGAGATAAGGCGGAGCTTTACCTAGCATAGACTTGTAGATGACCTGGAGCTAGTGGGTCTGTCGACGAACATGTAGCGAGGGCCAGCCGACTAGAGCATACAGGTCGCAGTGGTGGGTGGTATAAGGTGCTTTAGTAACAAAACGGATGGCACTGTGATAAACTGCATCCAGTTTGCTGAGTAGAGTGTTGGAAGCTATTTTGTAGATGACATCGCCAAAGTCGAGGATCGGTAGGATAGTCAGTTTTACTAGGGTAAGTTTTACGGCGTGAGTGAAGGAGGCTTTGTTGCGAAATACAAAAGCCGACTCTAGATTTGATTTTGGAATGGAGATGCTTGATATGAGTCTGGAAGGAGAGTTTGCAGTCTAGCCAGACACCTAGGTACTTATAGATGTCTACATATTCTAGGTCGGAACCATCCAGGGTGGTGATGCTAGTCGGGAGTGCGGGTGCAGGCAGCGAACGGTTGAAAAGCATGCATTTGGTTTTACTAGCGTTTAAGAGCAGTTGGAGGCCACGGAAGGAGTGTTGTATGACATTGAAGCTCGTTTGGAGGTTAGATAGCACAGTGTCCAAGGAAGGGCCAGAAGTATACAGAATTGTGTCGTCTGCGTAGAGGTGGATCAGGGAATCACCCGCAGCAAGAGCAACATCATTGATATATACAGAGAATTGAACCCTGTGGTACCCCTGTGGTACCCCCATAGAGACTGCCAGAGGACCGGACAACATGCCCTCCGATTTGACACACTGAACTCTGTCTGCAAAGTAGTTGGTGAACCAGGCAAGGCAGTCATTAGAAAAACCGAGTATGCATACACATACAGAGAGCATGGGATACAATCCCTGTGAGAAATGAGAGAGGAGGTTGAGCTCCTCTGTGAGTCGAAGATTGGGGAAGTAGTGTGTCTTGTATAGAGAGGGAGGGACGTTAATCTCAGCTTTTGTCCTTGAGAAGGTGAAGCATCCCAGTCCTTCTGGTGTCCATTACCCCTGCCAAAAGCAGCAGCATCCCCTATCTCATTTACCAAGCCTGCTGTGAGCCCCCCACCATCATCCCAATCAACCCATACCATCCCCCTCTACCCGACCCTCAATCACTCCAGTAAGGAGCCTTCCTATGACACCCTCCTCTCCACTCATTGCCCTCCCTGCTGCCAACCACCACTGTGCCATGATAAACCACTTCTTAATCTTCCAGCCCGTAATGACTAACCGTCCATTTATCAATCTGGACCATTAGTAACTGGATCACCTCTCCAGACCTGTCCCCCGTCTTCCTCTCTCACAAGTGGCCAACCTGCCTTCCTCCCTCCCTGTCTGGTCTGCCTGGCCTTGGCAGCCATTGTTGCTCTGGCCAGACAGATCATCTCATTGTTGGTGTTGAACACTGGGTGATCATGAGTCACATTAGGTTGATTACGCCCTGCGTTCTATACATATTTCTACATGAGCGAGCAGTTCATTTGCTTTGCTCTGTGTGTGTGTGTGTGTGTGTGTGTGTGTGTGTGTGTGTATTACCTGCAGACTCCGAGGATGACACACACTCTGTACCCATAGCAACTCCAGGTGAATGATGGTGTGTGCGTGCTGGTAGGTGTTTGTGCGCCTGTGTGTTGTTTAACTTTAGCTCCCCTCTCCCAATCCACCATGGGGAGAACAAAATCATTGATTACCCTTCAAGTGTTGAATAAATCTCAGGGCAAGGACTGTAGACCCCCCCACCCCCTCCCTCTCTCCTACTGGCTGTTCTCTCTGCCTCAACCTCCCTGCTTCCACCGCCTTTCCCCTTCTCTCCTCCTGTCCTCTGTCCTGTCCTCCACATGGTCCTGTTAACAGCAGACTAACTGGCAGAGCAGTATTGTGTTCAGTGATTGTACTTATCAACCATGGCCCTCTCACCCATTAAACATCTCCAATAATTAGCTCAGAACAGGGGCTGAGGTCCATGGGCCCGACCTGCCCGACCTGCCTGGCTCAGCTTACCCCCAGAGTGGAAGCAGGTGGAAACTATTCAGTACCGGAATGGCTGACTATACGTTAGAGCGTCATATCCTGGCTCCTTCAGTGTGACAGTTGCATACGTCAAGGGACATGTAAACTGGAGCTCCTTGACAAGTGCTCTGGCTAACGTGAAACATGATAATGGTCGTACGGAAAGCGAAACACACAAACACACACTCAAAGGTGCACAAACACATACGCACACACACACCTAAATGACAAACGTAGTACACAGACAGACAGAAACAAACACACACTCAAAGGCGCACACAACATATGCACACACACAAACCTAAATGACTACTGTAGTACACACAGAGACACAGGCACTTCTACAAAACAATAATGCACAATAGTCATTTCACAAATGTCTTCAAATTCCAGTCTCCCATTGATTTCATAGACAATAGCTGTGGTGCAAGATAATACCCCTCCACTGGCAGAGCTTTCCTCTCCCATGTCCGTGCCAGTGTCCGTGTCTGTGCCAGTGTCCGTGTCCATGCCCGTGCCCGTGCTGTACTGTACTGCGGTCTCTCTCCAGCAGGCAGTCTGATAGTCCTTGGTAGACAGAGGAGACTGTATTGACCTTTCTGCTCTTAATCCATGCTGACAAAGCCTGCAGGCTACAGCACACATTCTTTTTTTTTTTTCCAGTAACAGACGCACACACACACACACACACACACACACACACACACACACACACACACACACACACACACACACACACACACAACTCTACTGTATCTACATGTATACAACTGCCTTCAACAAGCACTAGGGACACTAAAGAATATAAACTACCCACTGGCCAAAGACATCAATTCAACATCTAGTTTTGATTTACATTTGATTGAGTTGTCACATAAAATGTCACCATGTCATTGGATTTAGGTTAAAAGTTGGGTGAAAAAAATCCAATCAGTTTCCACATTGATTCCATGTCATCACATTGATTTTTTTGCGGTTGAAATGACGTGGAAAGAACATTCATTCAACCAGTTTTTGCCCAGTGAGTAGGCTCTTCGACTTCCTTTGTAAGTGTTTGTGAGTAAGTGTTTGTGAAAAGATATCTGAAATAACTGGTGTGTTTTTGAAGGTGGAATTGTGTGTAATTCAATTGTATTATATAGAAGATATACAAGCCGCACATGAAATAGAATAGCAGAAAGCTTGGCTTTGAAGGACAGCTGTAGTGTTTTCCAACATAATGCCGTAACAGTCTATGACAGGCAGCTCTTCTAAGCTGTCATAGCTGTTTGAGGATTAGGGGGGAGAAATACGGTTATGAAATATAGTGAATAAAACATGAGTCTGATGCGTGAGAGAAGAAGGGCTGATGCGTGAGTGATGTGTTTGAGCTGTTGAACTGGCCTGTCTCTATGACTGAGGGAAAATCCTGGCTCTGCACTTTCAGCTTGAGATGGGTACAGACTCTTATTCAGTCAAATGTTAAAGTATTCCGCTATCTTTGATATCAAAAATGAATGATTGAAATGACTAGAAACTCCCTCTCTAATTTCAGACCCATCAGATCATCTGTAGTTTTCAATTATCATTAATAAGTGATAATTTGAATCGGGGCAATGGATAGTTTTTTGATTAGATTCTCATTAATTAATATGAGGTTTTGAGAGGGCTATTTTCAGGGATCTTCGTGTGTGTGTGTGTGTGTGTGTGTGTGTGTGTGTGTGTGTGTGCGTGTGTGTGTGTGTGTGTGTAAGAGGGAGATGAAAGAGAATGATTGAGTGAAATCTGCTCCATTTAAACATCACACACAGCACACTACTTCCCCCTCAATTCCACATCCTTATCCCCCCTCTCTCGCCTCCTTTCCCTCCTTATCCCCCCTCTCTCGCCTCCTTTCCCTCCTTATCCCCCTCTCTCGCCTCCTTTCCCTCCTTATCCCCCTCTCTCGCCTCCTTTCCCTCCTTATCCCCCCTCTTTCGCCTCCTTTCCCTCCTTATCCCCCCTCTCTCGCCTCCTTTCCCTCCTTCTCATCCTCTCTCTTCCCTATTCATCCCCCTCTGCCCACCTCTTTCTCTATCAGCGTTGAAAGGCACATGATCAAATAACACCTCATTCATTATGAAATGTGTTTTGTTACCCAACCTCAGGCTGTTTTCATATGTGTGTATGCGTACGTGCGTGCGTGCGTGCGTGTTTGTGTGTGTGCGTATGTGCGTGCGTGTTTATGTGTGTGTGTATGTGCGTGTTTGTGTGTGTGCGTATGTGCGTGCGTGTTTGTGTGTGTGCGTATGTGCGTGCGTGTTTGTGTGTGTGCGTATGTGCGTGCGTGTTTGTTTGTGAGTGCCGTATTATTAGTGCTTATTGCAGCAGTCGGACAGCTCAGGGAGATTGCCTATCACTGGTGACCTAATGTGTTTTAAAGAAACACGACTCACTGTGAGAAGATGTGTCCCTCACAGGCACAAAGGAGTGGGTGGAAATAAACAAGTGAAAATGGCCTGTATTGTTGGTAATGAGGTTCTGTGATGATTGTGCTTCCCTGTCAGACTGAGAAACAGCTACAAGGAAATTAGATGAAAACACAGCCACAGACACAGACACATAGAGAGAGCCAGAACCAGACCTCTTAGTCGGGACCTCTTAGTGACAACATCATCTGCTTTCACTGTTTACTTCAAGACTCATAGGCCGTCAGAGTACTACCATTACATTGAATACTATTATCTACGCTAAGGTTAGCACCCAAGCACAGGAGGCTGCTGAGGGGAGAACGGCTCATAATAATGGCCAGAACGGAGCAAATGGTTTGGCATCAAACACCTGAAAACCTTGTGTTTGATATATTTGATATCATTCCACTGATTCCGCTCCAGTCATTAACATGAGCCCGTCCTCCCCAATTAAGGTGTCATCAAGCTAGCTATGGAGCGTGTCAACATTCCCAACACTGCTTTAGCAACTGGAAGCCCACTCCCATCCATATCTGAATCTCCAGCTCTGAGAATGGTGTGAATAACACATCGCGTTGACTGGGTCTCTGTTTGGGGCTAGCTAGCCAGGCTAATGAGAGGGTTTGGGTGAGCTGTGGTCAGGATGTTCCTGTGATCATCATCCATCAGTCCATCCATCAGTCCATCCATCAGTCTCTTCAGGTGGGCTTCCCTGATGGAGAAGGCGTATAGAGTTCATTATACAACGGCATGATTTATTCCTCATCCTACTTAGTTCAATAGAGAGCTTTTCCATTTTGATATTGAGAGGCCAAGTGCTTTGGGAATCTGTGACATTGAGATGGGTGGGGGAGAAGAGGGGGAGGGTGGTAAGGGAGAGGGGGGAGCATTAACGGAAGTGAGTTGGGATTACTCAAATGGAACTACACCTGTGTCCTCACTCTGACCAATTGGAGCGTTGAGTAAAAATGGACACTTGGGACCACAGACGGCAGATTGAAAACCAAATAGTTAACCCATCTGGACAGGTCTTGATGACATGGGTCATACTGTGCCGATCCAAGCCAATCCCAATGAAAGGCAGTGAATGGGGGAGTTCTACAATTTCTAGCATATAAACAAAGCAGACGTTCTGCTGTTATGGTGTGGAAGGCATTTATTGTCTCTTCAGAGTTTTATTGAACATTTTATTTTATGACTTATATTATATAGTCAACCTCTTGTTCTAGCTACCTCTGTGTAGGTACTGGCTTCATTTCTAGTAACCAGTCCCCCAGTCAATATCAGAAGCCAGTGATGAGAGCACCAGACGTTTACATTTTGTTCATTTAGCAGGTACTCTTATCCAGAGTGACTTACAGTCAGTGGAGTGCTATTCCATTTTCAGTCACCTCATTTACCTCACTCTCGGGTGACTCACTGTTATAACAGGAAGGTGAACCAACACAGAGCTATTTACAAGTTAATGACATCACAGTCACACCAGAACACGTACACACCCTCACACACTTTTACACTCATCATATGCTGCTGCTACTACCCTTCTTTATTTTACTCTTATTATTATCTATCCTGATGCCTAGTCACTTTACCCTTCCTTCATGTACACTACCATTCATACATTTGGGGTCACTTAGAAATGTCCTTGTTTTTGAAAGAAAAGCATGTTTTTTTTGTCCTTTAAAATAACATCAAATTGATCCGAAATACAGTGTAGAGATTGTTAATGTTGTAAATGTCTATTGTAGCTGGAAACGGCTGATTTTGAATGGAATAGGCATACAGAAGCTCATTATCAGCAACCATCACTCCTGTGTTCGTTGTGTTAGCTAATCCAAGTTTATAATTTTAAAAGGCTAATTGATCGTTAGAAAACCCTTTTGCAATTGTGTTAGCACAGCTGAAAACTGTTGTTCTGATTAAAGAAGCAATAAAACAGGCCTTTAGACTAGCTGAGTATCTGGAGCATCAGCATTTGTGGGTTCGATTACAAGCTCAAAATGGCTAGAAACAAAGAAGTTTCTTCTGAAACTCATCAGTCTATTCTTGTTCTGAGAAATGAAGGCTATTCCATATGAGAAATTGCCAAGAAACTCAAGATCTGGTACAATGCTGTGTACTACTCCATTCACAGAACAGCGCAAACTGGCTCTACCCAGAATATAACGAGTGTGAGGCCCCACTCTTTAATTACAATTACAAGCAAATTAACACTGGAGTGATAGATGTGCAGATGATGATGTGCAAGTAGAAATATTGATGTGCAAAAAAGTAAATAAAAACAATATGGGGATGAGGTGGGTAGATTGGATGGGCTATTTACAGATGGGCTGTGTACACCTGCAGTGATCGTTAGTGTACAGCTGCAGTGACCGTGCTACGGGTGAGTGTTATTATCATGACCAGTGAGCTGAGATAAGGCAGAGCTTTACCTAGCAAAGACTTATAGATGACCTGGAGCCAGTGGGTTTGGCGACGAATATGTGTCGGGCCAGCCGACGAGAGCATACAGATCGCAGTGGTGGGTGGTATATGAGGCTTTGGTGACAAAATGGATGGCACTGTGATAGACTGCATCCAATTTGCTGAGTAGAGTGTTGGAGGCTATTTTGTAAATGACATCGCCGAAGTCGAGGATCGGTAGGATAGTTTTACGAGGGTATGTTTGGCGGCGTGAGTAAAGGAGGCTTTGTTGCGAGATAGGAAGCCGATTCTAGATTTAATTTTGGATTGGAGATGTTTGATATGAGTCTGGAAGGAGAGTTTGCAGTCTAGCCAGACACCTAGGTACTTATAGATGTCCACATATTCTAAATCAGAACCATCCAGAGTAGTGTTGCTAGACGTGGGGACAGGAGGGCACCGATCGGTTGAAGAGCATGCATTTAGTTTTACTAGCATTTAAGAGCAGTTGGAGGCCACGGAAGGAGTGTTGTATGGCATTGAAGCTTGTTTGGAGGTTTGATAACACAGTGTCCAAAGAAGAGCCGGATATATACAGAATGGTGTTGTCTGCATAGAGGTGGATCAGGGAATCACCTGCAGCAAGAGCGAAATCGTTGATATATATATCGTTGATATATACAGTGAAAAGATTCGGCCCGAGAATTGAACCCTGTGGTACCCCCATAGAGATGCTCCAGATGCTCAACTAGTCTAAAGAAGGCCCAACAGTATTCAGCTGTTCTAACATAATTGCAAAAGGGTTTTCTAATGATCAATTAGCCTTTTAAAATTATAAACATGGATTGGCTAACACAATGTGCCATTGGAACACAGGAGTTATGGTTTCTGATAATGGGCTTCTGTACGCCAATGTAGACATTTAATTAAAAATCTGCCGTTTCCAGCCACAATAATCATTTACAACATTAACAATCTCTACACTGTATTTCTGATCAATTTGATGTGATTTTAATGGACAAAAAAAGTAGCTTTTCTTTCAAAAACAAGGACATTTCTAAGTGACCCCAAACTTTTGAACGGTAGTGTACATATCTACGTCAAATATCTCATACCCAGCACATTGATCTGGTACTGGTACTCTATGAATGTACAGTTGAAGTCGGAAGTTTACATACACTTAGGTTGGAGTCATTAAAACTTGTTTTTCAACCAGTCCACAAATTTCTTGTTAACAAACTATAGTTCTAGCAAGTCGGTTAGGACATCTACTTTGTGCATGACACAAATAATTTTTCCAACAATTGTTAACAGACTTATAATTCACTGTATCACAATTCCAGTGGGTCAGAAGTTTATATGCACTAAGTTGTGCCTTCAAACAGCTTGGAAAATTCCAGAAAATTATGTCATGGCTGTAGAAGGACCTGATAGAATAATTTACATAATTTGAGTCAATTGGAGGTGTACCAGTGGATGTATTTCAAGGCTTAACTTCAAATCCAGTGCCTCTTTGTTTGACATCATGGGAAAATAAAAAGCAGCTAAGACCTCAGAAAGAAATTGTGGACCTCCACAGGTCTGGTTCATCCTTGGGAGCAATTTCCAAAGGCCTGAAGGTACCACGTTCATCTGTACAAACAATAGAACGCAAGTATAAACACCATGTGCCACGCAGCCGTCATTCCACTCAGGAAGGAGACGCGTTCTGTCTCCTAGAGATGAACCTACTTTGGTGCGAAAAGTGCAAATCGATAACAGAACAGCAGCAAAGGACCTTGTGAAGATCCTGGAGGAAACAGGTACAAAAGTATCTATAGCCACAGTAAAACGAGTCCTATATCGACATAACCTGAAAGGCCGCTCGGCAAGGAAGAAGCCATTGCTCCAAAACTGTCATAAAAAAAGCCAGACTATGGTTTGCAACTGCACATGGGGACAAAGATTGTGCTTTTTGGAGAAATGTCCTCTGGTCTGATGAAACAAAAATAGATCTGCTTGGCCATAATGTTTGGAGGAAAAAGGGGGAGGCTTGCAAGCCGAAGAACACCATCCCAACCGTGAAGCATGGGGGTGGCAGCATCATGTTGGATGGGTGCTTTGCTACAGGAGGGACTGGTGCACTTCACAAAATAGATGGCTTCATGAGGACGGAAAATTATGTGGATATATTGAAGCAACATCTCAAGACAACAATCAGGAAGTTAAAGCTTGGTCGCAAATGGGTCTTCCAAATGGACAATGACCCCAAGCAGACTTCCAACGTTGTGGCAAAATGGCTTAAGGACAACAAAGTCAAGGTATTGGAGTGGCCATCACAAAGCCCTGACCTCAATCCAATAGACAATTTGTGGGCAGAACTGAAAAAGCATGTGCGAGCAAGGAGGCCTACAAACCTGCCTCAGTTACACCAGCTCTGTCAGGAGGAATGGGCCAAAATTCACCCAAATGATTGTGGGAATCTTGTGGAAGGCTACCTGGAATGTTTGACCCAAGTTAAACAATTTCAAGGCAATGCTACCAAATACTAATTGAGTTCATGTAAACTTCTGACCCACTGGGAATGTGATGAAAGAAATAAAAGCTGAAATAAATAATTCTCTCTACTATTATTCTGATATTTCCCATTCTTAAAATAAAGTGGTGATCTTAGCTGCCCTAAAACAGGGAGTTGTTACTAAGATTAAATGTCAGGAATTGTGAAAAACTGAGTTTAAATGTATGTATGTAAACTTCCGACTTCAACTGTCGCTACATTTTTGTGTATTTAATCTTATTCCTCTTGTGTTAGTTACAATTATTTTTGTCTTATTTTTTCACTGAATCATTTGGGAATCGTTTGAACAAGCATTTCACTGTGAAGTCTGCACCAGTTGTTTTCAGCACGTGATGAACACAATTTAATTTGTTTTGATTTAAACTACACTGAGTGGGAATTGACATGGCGATGACATCACAGTCACCTACAGTAAGAACAAACACACACACAAACACACGTACACATACACGCGTACACACACCATAAATCACAGACACAGATTGTGTCTTTACATAACAAGGAAGTCATGCAAGAAAATGTGTATCTCTTCTCCAAGCTGCCACTGGCCCTAGTAGAAAATATGACTATTGATTAGGATGACAGATGACACCCTCATTATCTCTGATCAAGCACTTCTCCTTCACTTTACATGAAGACAGAATCATATTAATGTCAGAGAGGGGATGAAGACGTAGAGTACAGAGCAAAGACCAAGAGGGAGGGAGGGACGGAGGGACGGAGGGAGGGAGGGAGGGAGAAAAGGACGGGAGGGAGGGAGGGAGGAAAGGACGGGAGGGAGGGAGGGAGGGAGGGAGGAAAGGACGGGAGGGAGGGAGGGAGGGAGGGAGGGAGGGAGGGAGGGAGGGATGAAGGAAAGGACGGGAGGGAGGGAGGTTTGGGAGGGAGGGAGGGAGGGAGGGAGGGAGGGAGGGAGGGAGGGAGGGAGGGAGGGAGGGAGGAGGGGGAGGGAGGGAGGAAGGAAAGGACGGGAGGGAGGGAGGGAGGGAGGGAGGGAGGGAGGGAGGGAGGGAGGGAGAAAAGGACGGGAGGGAGAAAAGGACGGGAGGGAGGGAGGGAGGAAAGGACGGGAGGGAGGGAGGGAGGGAGGGAGGGAGGAAAGGACGGGAGGGAGGGAGGGAGGGGGAGGGAGGGAGGGAGGGGGAGGACGGGAGGGAGGGAGGGAGGGAGGAAAGGACGGGAGGAAAGGACAGGAGGGAGGGGAGGGAGGGAGGGAGGGAGGGGCGGGCGGGCGGGAGGGAGGGAGGAGGCGAATAGAGGGAGGGAGGGGATCATGTGGGAGTGAGAAAGAAGGTCTGTTCATATGGTTTGTGATATGTGGATTGAGGACTATGGTGTATTGTTGTCTGCGGTGGCGGTGTGAAACACCCAGACAGAGGGGGGAGAGGTGGGGTGTGTTAGAGTGAGAGAATGGTAAGTGGGTAGACAGTGCCTTGCAAAAATATTCACCCCCTGTAACGGTTTTCGTCCTCCTCTTCTGAGGAGAAGGAAGGATCGGACCAATGCGCAGCGTGGTAAGTGTTCATAATATGATTGTAATGAAATATAACTGAACACAGAAAACAAAGGAATAAGAGAATAAATGGAAACCGACACAGTCCCGTATGGAGCAAACACAGACAGGGAAAATAATCACCCACAACCAACATGGGGGAAACAGGCTACTTAAGTATGATTCTCAATCAGAAACAACGATCGACAGCTGCCTCTGATTGAGAACCATACCAGGCCAAACACAGACAGGGAAAATAATCACTCAAAACCAACATGGGGAAAACAGGCTACCTAAGTATGATTCTCAATCAGAGACAACGATCGACAGCTGCCTCTGATTGAGAACCATACCAGGCCAAACACAGAAATACAACATAGAAAAAAGAACATAGACTACCAACCCCAACTCACGCCCTGACCAAACTAAAACAAAGACATAAAAAAGGAACTAAGGTCAGAACGTGACACCCCCTTGGTGTTCTTCCTATTTTGTTGCATTACAACCTGTCATATAAATGGATTTTTATTTGGATGTCATGTAATGGACACACACAAAATAGTCCAAATTGGTGAAGTGAAATGAAAACAATTCATTAAAAAAAATACAAAAGAATTATAACGTAAAAGAAGTGCGTGCATGTGTATTCACCCCCTTTGCTCTGAATCCCCTAAATAAGATCTGGTGCAACCAATTACCTTCAGAAGTCACATAATTACTTAGATTGCACACAGGTGGACTTAATTTAAGTGTCACATGATGTCAGTATACAGTCGAGGCCAGAAGTTTTGAGAATTACACAGATATTCATTTTCACAAAGTCTGCTGCCTCAGTTTGTATGATGGCAATTTGCATATACTCCAGAATGTTATGAAGAGTGATCAGATGAATTGCAATTAATTGCAAAGTCCCTATTTGCCATGCAAATTAGCTGAATAGCAAAAAAACATTTACACTGCATTTCAGCCCTGCCACAAAATGACCAGCTGACATCATGTCAGTGATTCTCTTGTTAACACAGTTGTGAGTGTTGACGAGGACAAGGCTGGAGATCACTCTGTCATGCTGATTGAGTTCGAATAACAGACTGGACGCTTCAAAAGGAGGGTGGTGCGTGGAATCACTGTTTTTCCTCTGTCAATCATGGTTAACTGCAAGGAAACACGTGCCGTCATCATTGCTTTGCACAAAAAGGGCTTCACAGGCAAGGATATTACTGCCAGTAAGATTGCACCTAAATCAACCATTTATTGGATCATCAAGAACGTCAAGGAGAGCGGTTCAATTGTTGTGAAGAAGGCTTCAGGGCACCCAAAAAAGTCCAGCAAGTGCCAGGACCGTCTCCGAAAGTTGATTCAGCTACGGGATCGGGGCACCACCAGTACAGAGCTTGCTCAGGAATGGCAGCAGGCAGGTGTGAGTGCATCTGCACGCACAGTGAGGCGAAAACTTTTGGAGGATTGCCTGGTGTCAAGAAGGGCAGCAAAGGAGCCACTTCTCTCCAGGAAAAACATCAGGGACAGACTGATATTCTGCAAAAGGTATAGGGATTGGCCTGCTGAGGACTGGGGTAAAGTCATTTTCTCTGATGAATCCCCTTTCCGATTGTTTGGGGCATCTGGAAAAAAGCTTGTCCGGAGAAGACAAGGTGGGCGCTACCATCAGTCCTGTGTCATGCCAACAGTTAAGCATCATGAGACCATTCATGTGTAGGGTTGCTTCTCAGCCAAGGGAGTGGGCTCACTCACAATTTTGCCTAAGAACACAGCCATGAATAAAGAATGGTACCAACACATCCTCTGAGAGCAACTTCTCCCAACCATCCAGGAACAGTTTGATGATGCACAATGCCTTTTCCAGCATGATGGAGCACCTTGCCATAAGGCAAACGTGATAACTAAGTGGCTCGGGGAACAGAACTTAGATATTTTGGGTCCATGGCCAGGAAACTCCCCAGACTTTAATTCCATTGAGAACTGATGGTCAATCCTCAAGAGGCGGGTGGACAAACAAAAACCCACATATTCTGGCAAACTTCAAGCATTGATTAAGCAAGAATGGGCTGCCATCAGTCAGAATTCTGCCCAGAAGTTAATTGACAGCATGCCAGGGCAGTTTGCAGAGGTTTTGAAAAAGAATTGGCCAACACTGCAAATATTGACTATTTGCATCAATTTCATGTAATTGTCAATAAAAGCCTTTGACACGTATGAAATGCTTGTAATTATACTTCAGTATTCCATAGAAACATCTGACAAAAATATCTAAAGACACTGAAGCAGCAAACTTGGAAATGTGGAAATTAATATTTGTGTCAATCTCAAAACTTTTGGCCAGGACTGTATCAGAAAAGCCCTAGAGTCTGCAACCCTACTAAACAAAGGGCACCACCAAGGAGCTCTCCAAACAGGTCAGGGTCAAAGTTGTGGAGAAGTAAAGATCAAGGTTGGGTTATAAAAAAATATCTGAAACATTGAACATCCCACGGAGCACCATTAAATCCATTATTACATTTCTTAAAGAATATGTCACCACAACAAATCTGCCAAGAGTGAGCCGCCCACCAAAACCCACGGACCAGGCAAGGAGCGCATTGATCAGAGAGGCAACAAAGAGACCAAAGATAACTCTGAAGGAGCTGCAAAGCTCCACCGTAGAGATTGGAGTATCTGTCCATATGACCACTTTAAGCCGTACACTCCACAGAGCTGGGCTTTACAGAAGAGTGGTCAGATAAAAAGCCATTGATTTAAGAAAAAAATAAGCAAACAAGTTTGGTGTTCGCCAAAATGCATGTGGGAGACTCCCCAAACCATATGAAGAAGGTATTCTGGTCAGATGAGACTAAAATTGAGCTTTTTGACCATCAAGGAAAATACTATGTCAGGCGCAAACCCAACACCTCTCATCACCCCGAGAACGCCATCACAGTGAAGCGTGGTGGTGGCAGCATCATGCTGTGGGGATGTTTTTCATCGGCAGGGACTGGGAAACTGGTCAGAATTGAAGGAATGATGGATGGCGCTAAATACAGGGAAATTCTTGAGGGAAATCTGTTTCATTCTTCCAGAGATTTGAGACTGGGACGGAGGTTCACCTTCCAGCAGGACATTGACCCTAAGCATACTGCTAATGCAACACTTGAGTGGTTTAGGGGGAACATTTAAATGACTTGGAATGGCCTAGTCAAAGCCCAGACCCCAATACAATTGAGAATCTGTGGTATGACTTAAAGATTGCTGTTCACCAGCAGAACCCATCCAACTTGAAGGAGCTGGAGTAGTTTTGCCTTGAAGAATGGGCAAAAATCCCAGTGGCTAGATGTGCCAAGCATATAGAGACATACCCCTAGAGACTTGCAGCTGTAATCACTGCAAAAGGTGGCTCTACAAAGTCCTACAAAGTATTGACTTTGGGGGGTGAAATGTTATGCACGCTCAAGTCTTCTGTTTTTTTGTTTCACAATAAAAAAATATTTTGCATCATCAAAGTGGTAGGCATGTTGTGTAAATCAAATGATACAAACACCCCAAAAATACATTTTAATTCCAGGTTGTAAGGCAACAAATAGGAAAAATGCCAAGGGGGTGATCACTTTCGCAAGCCGCTGTATAGAATGTAGAATAGTGTATGCGAAGATGTGGGGAAGGGGTGATGGGGGTGGAGGTGTGAATGGGATTGTGTTTGTAGGGGATGCATGTGAAGGGTTTGATTGCAAGTGTGCGTGCGCGTGTGCGTACATGCATGTGGAGGACATGGTCACTACGCTGTGAGTCTTTCTGTGTGTGTGGTTGGTGTTGAGGCTGCCAGCTCTCTGCATGCTTAATTTCCCGTAGCGAACCACTTTTTTCTCTGCTCAGACAACAAAATGCTGATGTACTGTAGCTAGAAGAGTTGTAGCTGGCTGTCACCTTAGGGTTGACACAGCAGACTATGGGAGAGCCTGGTCACGGGCTGTTAACCTTGGGGTTGACACAGCAGGCTATGGGAGAGCCTGGTCACTGGCTGTTACCTTGGGGTTGACACAGCAGGCTATGGGAGAGCCTGGTCACTGGCTGTTACCTTGGGGTTGACACAGCAGGCTATGGGAGAGCCTGGTCACTGGCTGTTACCTTGGGGTTGACACAGCAGGCTATGGGAGAGCCTGGTCACTGGCTGTTACCTTGGGGTTGACACAGCAGGCTATGGGAGAGCCTGGTCACTGGCTGTTACCTTGGGGTTGACACAGCAGGCTATGGGAGAGCCTGGTTACTGCCTGTCACCTGACAGAGGCATCAACAAGAGGCCAGTTCCCACTCTGCCCTCTTTTATCAACATGAACGACAGGATTGGAAGAGTGTGGAAAGGGTGATGCTGAGCAACAGAGAGAAAGTAGAGAAAGAGAGAGAGTCCTGCATTATTTCCAATGAACAAGAGATATGAAGGAGGGACAGAGGAGGCGGAAGCTAGGCCGGCGAGAGAGTTCTGAATTCATTCAAGTGTACAAGAACCCAACAGATTACGAAGGTGGAAGCCTTTAGCTGAGCAATGGAGACATAAACCAGGAAATAAAGAAAGCGAGTGAAAGATAGGGAGAGAGAGTGTCCAGCTCCATGCTGGTCTTTAATGAGGAGCAGGGAATCCTATTAGGAAGATAAGATGGAGGCCCCTTTCATAAAACAGCCATTCACATCCCTCCCTGAAGATCTCTTTATGAGCCCGCTCATATTTTTAACAAGAGCCAGAGAGGGAGCCTCGGAGCCCTGCAGGCAGGACAGCACATCCACAACACAGCCACACGCCTGGTGAACTCTGGGGAGAGGACTGAGATTCATGGCTCCCATTGGTAGGCTTTTAGGGTACATCTACCAACTTCTCTCTTTTCTGCTCTCTATCCTCATTATTCTTCTGCTTGTTGCTCTATGGACTGCCATTGTGTTGGTACCTCATCCCGCCTCATCTCTCTCGCTCTCTCTATCTCTCTCTCTCCTTTCTCTCTCCATCTATCTCCCCCTCACTCTTTTGGCCTCTCTCTAGTTTCCTTTTTCCATTGTGTCTATTCCCAATAGTTGTTAGTGTGAGGATTTTCCACCCCACGTAAGGGTGAGGAAATTACCTATCGAAACATTTTCTTAAGCTGCGCTGAACCTCAGTGACAACCATTTCTGGGGAGATTTTTTCCTCCAATGCTGGGGAACAGAACAGAAGACACTTTATTTCCCATGACAGCAAATAAAACAGAGAAACTATATGTAATAAACCAGCCAGTTTGTTGTTATGAAGGCTAAGGGAAACTCTCTCTCTCTCTCTCTCTCTCTCTCTCTCTCTCTCTTTGTTGTCCCTGACTTGAGTAGCTCTAAAATGAGGGCATCTGGCAAGTCTACACGTTTGAGTTGGACACCAGAATTGATGTTTGGTTGGGCCTGCAGAAAGGCAATGTTGGATAAAACTCCAGTCTGGGTGAAATTGTCCTCTGAGACTTTGGGATTAGGAAGAAAACACTACTGGCTGTGTGGAGATAGAGGGTTTTAAACACTCCTGGCTGTGTGCAGATGGAGCGTTTTAAACACTACTGGCTGTGTGTAGATGGAGCAATTTAAACACGACTGGCTGTGTGCAGATGGAGAATTTTAAACACTACTGGCTGTGTGCAGATGGAGCATTTTAAACACTACTGGCTGTGTGCAGATGGAGAATTTTAATCCAACACACACTCTACCCTGCAGACGCTGCCTTGGACGGCACTGCCGAAACAGAGCAGGGTGACGAGAAGTGGAGGAACGGAGGGAGAGAGAGACAGAGAGACAGAGACAGAGAGAGACAGAGGGAGAGAGACAGAGAGACAGAGAGACAGAGAGAGAGATACAGAGGGAGAGAGAGAGAATCATTTTTGCGAGTAAAAGATCAGCACTGTTCAGCAAATCATCTCATCTCAAAGCAGAACAAAGGATAGACACCTGGAGAGAGAAGAAAGGCAGAGAGCTGAAAGAGGCGTTAACGAAACAGGAGGACAAATTCCCTTTTGATCGATAGTTCAGTGTCTCTGCCTCAGGCCATTCCCTGGCCATTTTCTCTGCAGGATTCCCGGAGGCTGGGCTAGGCGCTCGGAATGACAGGATGAACCGGTGGAACGTTAGAAAGCCCGCTGGGTACTGGTTTCCTCTGCTCAGGACAACCTGCACTCTGCTACGCCTCATTGAGCCCAGACTGGAGCTCCCACTGTGTTGAAACATATCATCATCATTCACTAGTGATACGGACACAGGGATAATGGTAATATGAGCTGTTTACACGCACTATGGGAGCGTTCACAGATTCAGAATGTTCTCAGCAGCGGCCTTCCATGAAATGTGATGTTAGCGATGGGCTTTGTTGTTGTTGTCGTTTATATGCTGCTCGAAGGTCAGGTTTGACCTGAAATAGACCTGCCACTTTGAAGGTTAAAATTGTATCTTCATTTTCAAAGCACATAAATAATATGAGAGAGAGGGAGATTAAAGGACAGAGACAGATAGAGTGGTATACAATAAATGGAGAATATTTTTTTTTAAGCAATATGGCCCGAGGGGGTGTTGCGTATGGCCAATATACCATGGCTAAGGGTTGTTTATTTGCACGACGCAACGTGGAGTGCCTGGATACAGCCCTTAGACGTGGTATATTGGCCATATACCACTAACCCCCGGGGTGCCTTATTGATTTTATAAACCGGTTGCCAACACAGTAAGGTAAGAAACTTATTATAAATACATTTCGCCAGAAGAAGCAGTCCGGACAAAAGTCTCATTGCTAGACTGGTTGCTATGCAACAACCACAGGCTAGCTAGCAAGCTTACAATAAATGTATGCAAGAACCAAGCATTAGCGCCACTTCTAGAGTGACTAATACTCAACAATTATTTATTCATGTTGATCTGTATGTTGCAATTTTTTGTGAAAAAATTGTCCCATGTTATCGTTTGTTGTTGGCTTGCCCATGTTGTCGTTTGTTGTTGGCTTGCCCATGTTATCGTTTGTTGTTGGCTTGCCCATGTTATCGTTTGTTGTTGGCTTGCCCATGTTATCGTTTGTTGTTGGCTTGCCCATGTTGTCGTTTGTTGTTGGCTTGCCCATGTTATCGTTTGTTGTTGGCTTGCCCATGTTATCGTTTGTTGTTGGCTTGCCCATGTTGTCGTTTGTTGTTGGCTTGCCCATGTTGTCGTTTGTTGTTGGCTTGCCCATGTTATCGTTTGTTGTTGGCTTGCCCATGTTGTCGTTGTTGTTGGCTTGCCCATGTTGTCGTTTGTTGTTGGCTTGCCCATGTTATCGTTTGTTGTTGGCTTGCCCATGTTATCGTTTGTTGTTGGCTTGCCCATGTTATCGTTTGTTGTTGGCTTGCCCATGTTGTCGTTTGTTGTTGGCTTGCCCATGTTATCGTTTGTTGTTGGCTTGCCCATGTTATCGTTTGTTGTTGGCTTGCCCATGTTATCGTTTGTTGTTGGCTTGCCCATGTTATCGTTTGTTGTTGGCTTGCCCATGTTGTCGTTTGTTGTTGGCTTGCCCATGTTGTCGTTTGTTGTTGGCTTGCCCATGTTATCGTTTGTTGTTGGCTTGCCCATGTTGTCGTTTGTTGTTGGCTTGCCCATGTTGTCGTTTGTTGTTGGCTTGCCCATGTTATCGTTTGTTGTTGGCTTGCCCATGTTGTCGTTTGTTGTTGGCTTGCCCATGTTGTCGTTTGTTGTTGGCTTGCCCATGTTATCGTTTGTTGTTGGCTTGCCCATGTTGTCGTTTGTTGTTGGCTTGCCCATGTTGTCGTTTGTTGTTGGCTTGCCCATGTTATCGTTTGTTGTTGGCTTGCCCATGTTATCGTTTGTTGTTGGCTTGCCCATGTTGTCGTTTGTTGTTGGCTTGCCCATGTTGTCGTTTGTTGTTGGCTTGCCCATGTTGTCGTTTGTTGTTGGCTTGCCCATGTTGTCGTTTGTTGTTGGCTTGCCCATGTTATCGTTTGTTGTTGGCTTGCCCATGTTATCGTTTGTTGTTGGCTTGCCCATGTTATCGTTTGTTGTTGGCTTGCCCATGTTGTCGTTTGTTGTTGGCTTGCCCATGTTGTCGTTTGTTGTTGGCTTGCCCATGTTATCGTTTGTTGTTGGCTTGCCCATGTTGTCGTTTGTTGTTGGCTTGCCCATGTTATCGTTTGTTGTTGGCTTGCCCATGTTATCGTTTGTTGTTGGCTTGCCCATGTTGTCATTTGTTGTTGGCTTGACCATGTTGTCGTTTGATGTTGGCTTGCCCATGTTATCATTTGTTGTTGGTTTGCCCATGTTATCGTTTGTTGTTGGCTTGCCCATGTTATCGTTTGTTGTTGGCTTGCCCATGTTATCGTTTGTTGTTGGCTTGCCCATGTTATCGTTTGTTGTTGGCTTGCCCATGTTGTCGTTTGTTGTTGGCTTGCCCATGTTGTCGTTTGTTGTTGGCTTGCCCATGTTATCGTTTGTTGTTGGCTTGCCCATGTTGTCGTTTGTTGTTGGCTTGCCCATGTTGTCGTTTGTTGTTGGCTTGCCCATGTTATCGTTTGTTGTTGGCTTGCCCATGTTATCGTTTGTTGTTGGCTTGCCCATGTTATCGTTTGTTGTTGGCTTGCCCATGTTGTCGTTTGTTGTTGGCTTGCCCATGTTATCGTTTGTTGTTGGCTTGCCCATGTTATCGTTTGTTGTTGGCTTGCCCATGTTATCGTTTGTTGTTGGCTTGCCCATGTTATCGTTTGTTGTTGGCTTGCCCATGTTGTCATTTGTTGGCTCCACGCTGCTGGAAACTGGGGGAGCTGTTGCTGTGTTGTCAGAGAGAACCGCTTCCAGATTTGGCCTCCAGTACCTTTGAAGAGAGGTTTCGAATCTGTGTCCTCTGACAGACAGTATTTTTCGTATCTCTATTTCTCATGCCTCTGTCATCCGACAGTTTCTGGATCATGGTGGTTGGAAGGCAGTGGTTTGTGTAATTCTTTGGCAGCATTTTTGCGAGGGTGTTCCTGTGTACCTGTAACATAAGACAAAATAACATTAGCTAATAGTTAGGCCTACATAGCTACTGGTTATATTGTCAGGGAACATTAGAATGATTTAGCTAGCTAACAGTTAAATACCATATGTAGCCGTTCACTGGTGTGCAGATTTATTGCGCCCGTCTTCCCACAACTTTTTAATTACACCGACAAACACGTTGTTGCTGGTTGTGAATTCGGTGTCCTTCTGTATACTCCATGCCAGACTGAGAGGTGGGTCGTTGATGGTTCAATCCAGCTCTAAATCCAGTGTAGCAGTTCATCCCATATTCTTCGGCATTCATGTTTCTCACTGAACCATGCAAGTTCCATATAATGATGTTCAGCTCCGTTTTTGTTGTATTCACAAATTCACAATGTATCCCTTGTTCTGCCCACCAGTTAGTGAAGCAGGTAAGTACCCACTTTGTTTGTTTCACAACGTTCTTTTCGTTTCGGTATTTTATACATCGACATCTCAAACTATTGTTGATGTAGCCATTTTATCAAGGTGAAAAGGCTCAACGACATAAAGGTGAAAAGGCTCAACGTCATAGTCATGGTATACGATCTCACACAAGGCTCAATGCTGTTTTAGCCAAACAGTATCCAGTATCCAAAGTACCTGGTCTATAACTGTGGTTCACAAGTCCAGATACTTTTGGGGGGAATTTATTAGCTCATACAAGACATGCCTAGGTTGTACTTCAGTATCACCTCCCTCTCACTGGGTACCCCCCACCGATAAACTGAAAACCATCTTCCAAAAAGAGAAACCCTTCGGCTGAAATGTCTGGCTGGTTGACGCTTAAAAGTTCAGAGTCTTCAGCTATTATTTTGTACTTCTACTCCCTGCAAAGTCAAGCTGCCTTTACTCATCTCCTGGTGGAGGTTGCAGGGCACTCTGGGCGCATGCAAAATAAAGCAGCTGGAGGTGGAGGAGGTGGAGAAACATAAAATATCACGGAGGGGGGGGGGGCAGTAATTAACCGAACCTATCCGAGTTGAGCAGAGTCGGAAATAAGGGAAGGGAAACTCATGGAGGAGGCAGTGTTCTCCCCTCTCTAGAGTTACGCAAGCGAGTCCACAACAATACAGTATCAGTGCAAGGGTGGATTAGCGACATGCTGTTTTTGTGAAGGGAGCTAATCTATGTGCTAATTAAAACTGTTACTCCACAGTGCATCAGTCATTAAAGCCCAGCTCACTCATTACACCCGTTTATTTAAAGCCACTCTGTGATTAGTACAAGCGAGAAAGTGTCTCTAAAGCTTTGGATGTAACCCTCTCCACAAGAAGTGCTCTGATGAAGATGATGAAGAAGGGGGGGTCAAAAAGAGAGAGGGAGAGAGGAAAACAGGATGTTCCCCTCCACAAGTAGATTCTGATTATAGTGAAAAAGAGAGTAGAGAGAAACAGACAGAGGTAGGGTAGACAGTGTCATATTTCCCCAAAAGACTGAATCTGTTATGGAAGGCATATGAAGGAAAGAGGGATTTATATTCCACAAGAGGCTGAGGGATGAGGGGGAGAGGCTGAGGATAAGGAAGAGAATATGTCCCCAGAGGGATATATGGGGGGGGGGGTAAGTGCACTTCTGAGAGTGTCATATTGTCAATGATGGAGGCTGAGAAGGAAGGAAGGACTAAGGGTTGTTAGAGAGAGCGAGAAAGAGACTAGGGGCTCAATTCAATCTGTATCGCCTAAGTTCAGCAACATAACGCTTTAAATGTTATGGTAATTTCCGATTGAGCCAACATATGCAATGTTGACCGTGAATGCAGTCTCCGCAAAAGTGGGAACATTGCATATAGCGCTGAACTTCGGCATTACGGATTGATTCGAACTCCCCATCTCATCATCCAATAAGTTATGGAGAAGACCAAATGAGTCAAATATATCCAGAGTGGAATATACCCATCCCATCTGAGATATGAGGGCTTGGCTCTAGCTAAAGTAGCTTGGTTTCTCATTTAAAGAGAAGAAAGGATAGTCTGGTGTCGGTTTGAAGGAGTTTTAAGTAATCGGTGGGAAGAGTGAACACAGGGGATGGGAGGCTTCTGCCCTCAGAGCAGTGGGATGGAGAGTCAGGGAAGCAATGGAGAATGAGAGGGAGAGCAGGGGAGGCAGACAGAGAAGGAAAGAAATCAAAGAAAGTGGAGGTAGAAGAACTAGAGTGTAAAAAAAAGACACACACACACACACACAAGGGAAGCCCAAAGAAATCTCCTGCAGGTGCTTTATATCCTCAGGAGTCCAGAGGCTCAGGAAAACAGTGCAACAACAATCCAGCCCACCTCATTAGTGAGGTGTGTGTGTGTGTGTGTGTGTGTGTGTGTGTGTGTGTGTGTGTGTGTGTGTGTGTGTGTGTGTGTGTGTGTGTGTGTGTGTGTGTGTGTGTGTGTCAAATCAAATCAAATTGTATTTGTCACATGCTTCGTAAACAACAGGTGTAGACTAACAGTGAAATGCTTACTGATGGTCCCTTCCCAACAATGCAGTGAGTATCAGAATATAAATAGTAGAAAATAAAGACGAAGAAAAATAATAACACAAGGAATAAATACACAATGAGTAACGATAACTTGGCTAAATACATGGGGTACCAGTACCGAGTCAATGTTTTTGGCTCTGTACTGCAGCACTTTGGATTTAAAATTATACAATGACTATGAAATTAAAGTGTAGACTGTATGGGGGTATTTTGGGGGTATGGGGGTATTTTCATCCATATCGGGTGAAATGTTTAGACATTCAGTAGGTCACCAAAAGCATTAGGACAAATTCACTTCTATGTAGTAAAAAGTTAAGTATTTGGTCGCATATTCATAAAATGCAATGACTACATCAAGCTTGTGACTCTACAGACACACAAATTTCATACCCCCAGAACATGCTAAACTCTCACCATTACAATAACAAGGGAGGTTCGCTTTTTGGGGGGGGTGTGATGTTAGTGCTTCTGTAACTTTCTAAGCGGTTCACCTGATATGGATGAAAATAGCACCTTCAAATTAAAGCTGACAGTCTGCACTGTAACCTCATAGTCATTTGATCATTTCTATTCCAAAGTGCTGGAGCCAAAACAACAGAGCCACAGAGCCAAAAACAATATGTATATATATGTATATACACTGTCCCAATACTTTTGAAGCTCAGTGCATTCAGAAAGTATTCAGACCCCTTGACTTTTTCAACAATTTTTTCCGTTACAGCCTTATTCTGAAATGGATTACATCGTTTTCCCCCTCATCAATCTACACACAATACCCCATAATGACACAGCAAAAACACGTTTTTAGAAATGTTTGCAAATGTATAAAAAAAAATGAATTATCACGTTTACTTTAGTATTCAGACCCTTTACTCAGTACTTTGTTGAAGCAATTTTTTCACCAAAGAGCTTGATGCTGTCGATCTGTTCCACATCAGCCCCGTCGATGTGGATGAGGGTGTGCTCGACCCTCAGTTTCCTCCTTTGTCTTGTTGACGTTGAGGGAGAGGTTGTTGTCCTGGCACCACACTGCCAGATCTCTGACCACTTCCCTGTAGGTTGTCTCATCGTCGTCAGTGTTCAGGTCTACCATCATCGTGTCATCTGCAAACTTGATAATGGTGTTGGGGTCATGTGCGGACCACGCAGGTAGGGTGAACTGTGAGTACAGGAGGGGACTAAGCACACACCCCCGTGGGGGGGCCCTATGTTGAGGGTCACCGTAGTAGATTAATTATTGAATACCCTCACCACCTGGGGGGCGGCCCGTCAGGAAGTGTAGGATCCAGTTGCAGAGGGGGAGGTGTTTAATCCCAAAGTCCTTAGTTTAGTGATGAGCTTTGTGTGTGTGTGTGTGTGTGTATGTGTGTGTGTGTGCGTGTGTGTGTGTGTGTGTGTGTGTGTGTGTGTGTGTGTGTGTGTGTGTGTGTGCGCGCGGGTGTGCGCGTGTTTGTGTTCATGCTGTGGGTGTATATCAACTGGATCTAATGGAGATGTATCCATTGCAGTAACCCTAACTCTAGATGTTATTATGGTTGTGTGGACAGAGGTCCAGCTGCCCGGACAAAGCCGAGAGGAGTTTGTCTTTCACCACCTTGTCTCAGAACACAAAGTCCTGACTTCATTAAACAAACCTCAGACTCCCGATTCCCAACTCCTGTGTGTGTGTGTGTGTGTGTGTGTGTGTGTGTGTGTGTGTGTGTGTGTGTGTGTGTGTGTGTGTGTGTACCACAAAGTGTGGGTGTATGATGGTGGTCTAACAGAGGGATCAGAGGCAAACACACACACATTTGCTCCTACATGCTCTCTCTACTGCCTCTTCTAATAACACACAAACACACACTCACACACAAACTCACACACACAAGCACACACAAACACTCACACACACACAAAGACACTCACACACAAACACACTAACACACACACTCACTCACAAACAAACACATTCACACACACACACAAACACACACACACGAACACATGAACACACTTACACACCAGTTCAGCAGTTAGCCCTGTCTCTGAAAAGAGCTAAGAAGCAAATGTGTCATCTCACCCACACCCACACAATCACTCAACTGCCTGATAACCATGTGCGTACACACAAACCATGCATTGCTAGGGCACACACATACACAATACAGTTTTTTCCAGTCACTGTGGCACTAATTTCAGAACCTTGTGGTCATTTTTCTAAACACAACTCAAAACGGTCATCACTTGTAGCACAGGCTGTCCAATGTTCAAAACATTGCATTGTGCATTCATATCTTTAAAGAAACCTTGCACTTGCAGAATCATTGGTTCAAGTAACTCACTTATCATGAAATACCATAGTAACATTCACTTAGATCATCCACACACAAGATACCGATAGTTTTACTGTGTAGTACAATCATTAAATATTGTAGTACAAAATATGTGATACATGTTTAATTATGGTACTACATGTAAATACATCACTGTAAAAGGACTAGTAGACAGAATACTACAGACACAGTGGAATCATTGAACAAAATCTGAAATGTATTGATGAAATACAATAAAATCACAACATAGGTTTCTTTGAAACAAAGCAAAAATAATTAGATACAAAAAAGAAAAAATTACAGTAAAACGTCAACTGCAGTGTTCCTCACCTGGCTTACTGTATAAAGCAAAACAAAAGATTGATTACTGTACTTCTATATTTCCATCAACCCTGTCTTGTGGATTTGGCCACAGGTTCTCATCCTCATCACAATGGATGTTTTCATTAGCCAAACATCTTGGGAAGAATCTTCAGGTGAATCCAGGCCTGACACTGGTTTGCAGTGATGTCATTGCATGCGTCATCCATGGCCTGGAGAAGGGTCACCTGTACGTGAGGGCACCAATCATATACAGTACCTTCCACCTCCATGTGCAGAAAAATGTCTCAATCGGGTTAAGGAATGGAGAGTATGGGGGTAAGTACAGGGTGGTAAATTGTGGATGGGCCTGAAACCACGCTTGCACCATTTGAGCATGGTGAAACCTGACATTATCCCACATAATGACATAGGTCACGCCATCAGCTCTCCAGACCTGATTTAGCTCATCAATGAAGGTTACAAGGAGAGCTGCACTATATGATCCAATACTAGGTCTGCATCCAACCACAACATCTTCCGATATAGCCGCACACATGGAGATGTTTGCCCCACGTTGTCCAGGTACTTGGATGGTTTCCCGCTGGCCAATGAAATTCTGACCTCTCCTCCTTGTCTTGGCCAGGTTGAAGCCTGCCTCATCCAAAAATAGGAATTTGTGATGGTTTTCGTCAGCATCCAGCTCCATCACCATCTAAAAATACATTTTTGAAAGAGAATTACTGATTAATTTTGGGGGGATTTTTCACAACAGGCACCTTGAAACTGAACATACCTGAACATACTCAGTCCTCAGTTGCTTCACTCTGTCTGAATTTATTTCAAAATGCACACGGTATAGCTGTTTTAGAGACACCTGGTGCCTTTTCAGGATGCGTGCAATAGTCTGCAAATTTATGGCTTCCACATTGTTGAACATATTGTCCAAGATGTGCTGCTGAATTTCTATTAGGCGAATATCATTTCTGGCACGAACCAAATTGACCACAGCCTGCTCTTGTTGGTCAGTCAGAATTTTGCCTCTACCTCCCCTATTTGGCCTAGTCTCAATTCTGCAGGGAAAATTACAATAAGAATGCATTGTCACATCACCTACTCTGTGGTACACATTGGCATGCAGTATATAGTCATTTGACAATTGAGAGTAGCCTAATGTTTAGTGCTTGCTGAAGACTTACCGGTTCTCATTGAGGAAAGTTCTGATGATTGAGGCCACGGTTGATCTTCTGAGGTTTGGTTTAACAACACTGTCATCTCAGATTTTCAAAATATGCTTTTCAACCAAAGCTACACAAGCATTTGTGTAAGAGTATTGATAGCCTAGCATAACATTAAGCCTAGCATTCAGCAGGCAACATTTTCACAAAAACAAGAAAAGCATTCAAATAAAATCGTTTACCTTTGAAGAACTTCGGATGTTTTCAATGACGAGACTCTTAGTTAGATAGCAAATGTTCATTTTTTCCAAAAATATTATTTGTGTAGACGAAATAGCTCCGTTTTGTTCATCACGTTTGGCTAAGAAAAAGACCGGAAAATGCAGTCACTTACAACGCCTAACTTTTTTCCAAATTAGCTCCATAATATCGACAGAAACATGGCAAACGTTGTTTAGAATCAATCCTCAAGGTGTTTTTCACATATCTATTCGATAATCTATCAGTGGTGGCAGTTGTCTTCTCATCAGAAGCAAACGGAAAAAATACTGCAGCTGGAGATTACGCAATAATTGCGACGGAGGACACCAAGCGACCACCTGGTAGATGTAGTCTCTTATGGTCAATCTTCTTTGATATGCCTACAAATACGTCACAAGGCTGTCGACACCTTGGGGAAGCGACAGAAAGCCTAAGCCCATTCACAGCCATATAAGGAGTCATTGGCATGAGGCGGTTTCAAAAAATGCGTCACTTCCTGATTGGATTTTTATCTGGGTTTTTTCTGTAACATCAGTTCTGTGGCACTCACAGACACGATCTTTGCAGTTTTGGAAACGTTTTCTTTCCAAAGCTGTCAATTATATGCATAGTCGAGCATCTTTTCGTGACAAAATATCTTCTTTAAAACGGGAACGTTTTTCATCCAAAAATTAAAATAGCGCCCCCTATATCCAAGAAGTTAACCTCTCTAGGGTAGGTGAGACTCTAACGTCCCACCAGGCCAACATCTGGTGAAACTGCAGAGAACTAACATTGTAAATACACCATTCATTATATTAAACATTCTTGTAAATACATGTATCTTACATCATTTAAAAGATGAACGTCTTATTAATCCAGCCGCTGTGTCAAATTTCAAAAAGCCTTTACTGCGAAAGCAAACGTGTGATTTTCTGAGGACGGCGTCCCGCACACACAAGTATTACTAGCATTTTCCAACCACGAAAGTCACGAAAGTCAGAAATAACAATAAAATAAATTGCTTACCATTGAAGATCTTCCTCTGGTGGCAATTCCAAGTGTCCTAACTAACTGAATGTTCATTTTGTTTGATAAAAATCAATTTTATAGCCTAACACGAAACATTTGTAAACCGCTTGCGTCGTGATTTCCGTCTCATTCAACTTTGGACAAAGCGTTTGTGGTAATTACACACACTAAACAAACGTTTATCCGGTCATGGTTGGTTTCATTGCAATCCTCTGGTTGTTACTAACACAACCGTACTTGATGGTTCTTTTCCTGAGACATATTGACCGAAACAAACCGATTTGAAGACACCAATCAATGACCTCAATGGGCACCAATGGTAGGACCGGTCTATCGTTGATTGACTTTATTTTGGCTCAATGACCACTAATCATCTTGAAACCTAGCTTGGAAGATAGCCAATGAGCTGAGGTAAACGGAAATATGTAATGGTTATATGTTGGAAGCCCAGCCTTTGTCGTAAACTCTGGCGTAAAAGAGGTTCATTCGCCATTGCAAATCTTACTTGACGGAGCCACGAGGGTTACGCATAGCAGTACATATTCAATAGCATTTTCAACAAAATGAATAAATAAATCAGGAAATGCTCAATTTAACCCAAATTATAGAGGAAATAGATAGAGGCAGCGAGACCGAGTTGCTTCAGGAAGATGAATCTTTCAGCGAAGCTAGTTTTGACTCCCAGGCGGAAGACATGTTTCTGCATGGCGAGGATGCCTTGCTGAATTGGTAAGTTCTAATGGTAATGTCGTTGTTTGAAATGAATAATATCAAATATTATTCATTTTAGATTTTTTTAAAGATTTTCTTATTTTATTTGCAATATATAAAAATATCATCTGTAATGAAATGTGTAAAGTACACATTGGCTATACTGTGTGTGTGTGTGTGTGCGTGTGCGTGATATATTTTCTACATTATTTTTACATAAACATGGAATGGAATGGAACAGCACTTCACCACAGTGATTATGTTCCATGTACTCTATATATATATCTGTTTATTTTCTGTTTGATACAGGGCTCATACGTGAAAGTATTGTTACTGATATTTTAAATCTTTCACAGTGGCAGTGATTCTGATTATGAGCCGCCAATGTCTAGGTGTCCATCTCCCTCTGAAGCTGGTTCATCCAGCCGGACCCCTGCTGTCTCCGGCTCCACACCTACCCGGCCATCTAGAGACAAAGAAGAGGAGGTGGGGAAGAGAGAAACCTTCAGACAGAGGGCCAGAGGGTCGTTGGCACTCTGTGTTAGAAGATGATGTGGAACCAAATCCACCAGTTTTTAGGCCCAAAAGGAAGCCAGGACCTCAACTAGATATGATTGCAAAGTACAGCCCCTTTCAACTTTTTCAACTGTTTTTCACCTCGTCTGTTGTTGATTCCCTGGTGTCGAACACCAATAAGTACGGGGCTAAGAAGCAGGAAAGAAAGGAAGAGGCATGGAAGACCATTTCCATGTCAGACCTTTTCTGTTACTTTTCAATGGTCATTTACATGGGGCTGGTGAAGTTGAAAACTCTAAGGGACTACTGGAAAACATCAGCTCTCTATCAACTGCCTTTCCCCATGACTGTCATGTCTTGTAAAAGGTTTCTGACTATCTCACGGGCGCTTCACATCAGTGACCCAGAAGTTGATGGGGAGAATGACAAGAAGAGAGGCACACCAAGGTTTGATAGGCTGTGCAAAATCAAACCTCTCTACCCCAACATCGTTGAGGCCTGCAAGACCTATTTTCAGCCCGCCCAGAACCTGTCTATCGATGAGAGGATGGTAGCCTCAAAGGCCAGAATCAGCCTCAAACAATAGATGCGTAACAAACCAACCAAATGGGGTTACAAACTGTTTGTTTTGGCTGATTCTGTGTGTGCCTACACTTGTAATTGTTTTGTTTATGAGGGGGAAAACAGTTTTGCAACCGGTAATGGACTGAGTTATGATTCCGTTATGGAGTTATTGGATTTTCAACTGCTGGGGAAGGGCTACAAACTGTTTGTGGATAACTTCTACACAAGCCCTACCCTGTTTACAGAGCTGAGGAAGCGGGAGGTGTGGGCTTGTGGTACCATTCGGACCAACAGTGTGGGCTTTCCAAAGACAAAGGTGAACGACATGCCTAAGCGGGCTGAGCGGGGTACCATGCAATGGATCCGTGAAGATGGCCTGATCTTTGTGAAGTGGATGGATACCAGAGAGGTGGTCATGTGCTCCAGTATCCATAAGTCCTTCAGTGGAGATCACGTTGTCAGGCGTGTGAAGGACGGTGCCGGGGCATGGACCACAAAAAATGTCCCCATTCCAGATGCTGTGAAGGGCTACAACAAGGGCATGGGAGGTGTGGACCTGTCAGATGCTCTGATAGGTTACTACAATGTTCTCCACAAGACCATGAAATGGTTGAAGACATTTTTCTATCATTTCATTGACATTGCTGTGGTGAATTCCTTCATCCTCCAGAAGGAAATGGCCAAGAGCTGTGGACAGCCCCCCATCTCACAGCTAGCCTACAGGGAGCTGCTCATCCAGGAGCTTACTAGCTACAGCAAGTCCACTGCAGCACCTTCTGTCCCCTCTACCTCTGTCCCTTCTCCTCCAACCAGTGGTGTTCACCTGCCCAGATTCATCTCTGCAGGCATGAATGTGCCTCAGGACAAAAAGGGCACATTAGGGAGACGTCGTTGTGCCCTTTGTCACAGGAAATGCCCCATCACCTGCACCACCTGTTCAGTAAGCCTTTGCTTTACAGCAGAAAGAGACTGCTATGGGCAATGGCACCAGCAGCAAAATATTCTAATCTAAGCAACTTTGACCGTTGGTGCCACACATGGTGGTTCCAGCATCTCAGAAACAGCTGCCTTCCTGGGATTTTTACACACTACAGTCTCTAGAGTTTACAGAGGGGGGGGGTCCTACCCAGTACTAGATAGGTGTACCTAATAAAGTGTAATGTCAAATCTGGAAACATGGTCTGGAGAAGTGGTACATGGGACCATGTACCAGTGTCTGATAAAGAATGATGATGAAATATTACATCCATAGATAATGTAGTCCAATTGGTTCATGTTCCACGGTAAGTGGTGTCAATGGATCTCATTATCTTGAAACTTTCATGATCTAAACATGGAATATTGTTCGTCAGTTTCCATAAAACTATGCATTAAGTGTAATGCAACAGCTACTTTTCATGTTGAGGAGTTGTATCAATTGATAGTTAGATCATTGTAAAGAAATAAATAGATAGTCATCTCAGATGTGATGTGTGAATTGCATTTTGAAATGGTTGTACTTTGATGTTCAGTTGTGTCATTTTGAACAGGTGATTTAGTTCAATGAACAAATTATCTTAGTGTTATGTGTACTGTATCCAAGCAATTGGAAAAAGTGTGCATTTTCATCATCGGTTGTGAGTTTTGTGTCTAGCGTTTGAAAAATGACATCAAGGTTCTGAAATTAGTGCCAAAGTGTTCGTACATTTTTTTAAGCTGTTGTAGTCCTTTGAAGCACATAGAGGTGTGTGAGTCTCTTCACCATGTTAGCTGTGTAGCTGGCGGAATGTTTCCTCCCAGCCAAACACAACACAGAGCTGTCGTTCACAGGGCCAGGGCCAGGGCCAGGGCCAGAGCCAGGGCCAGAGCCAGGGCCAGGGCCAGGGCCAGGGCCAGGGCCAGGGCCAGAGCCAGGGCCAGAGCCAGAGCCAGGGCCAGGGCCAGGGCCAGGGCCAGGGCCAGGGCCAGAGCCAGAGCCAGAGCCAGAGCCAGAGCCAGAGCCAGAGCCAGAGCCAGAGCCAGAGCCAGAGCCAGAGCCAGGGCCAGGGCCAGGGCCAGCCACTCTGTTGTGTCAGACACTGTCACCTGTCAGACACACAGTGCTGAGCTGGCTGGCGCTGCTTGCCAATGTGTGTGTGGCAGGTGAGGTGGTGCGTGTGAGACACGCAGATTTGCTTGTGTCTGTTGATGTGACAAACTGCTGAGTTGTGTGGGTGTGTCTGTCAGTGGGAGATACGTGTGTGTGTGTGTGTGTGTGTGTGCGTGCGTGCTTGCATGCCTGCGTGGGTGAGTGCGTGCATGCGTGGGCGTGTGTGGAACACTGCTGTGTGCTGTTGTTATGTGTTGATCTCCATCTGGAGTTGGGCGGCAGGTGTTAGTGATCAGCGCAGAGCAGGCAGCCGTCTACAGGGGCACTCACGTAAATAAAATCGAATTAGTGGCAAAACTCATTCTGCAGGCGGAGAACAACCACACTGAGTATGGGGAATACTCAGCCCCACAGATGTGTTTTTAAAATGAAATCTCAGAGAAATTCTTCCCTCCTCTCTCTCTGACATGCTCTCTCTTTAACTTCTCTCACCTTTATCTTTCTCCCTGCTTTACTCGCTCTCTCTTGCTCTTTCTTTCTTTCTTTCTCTCTCTCTCTCTCTCTCTCTCTCTCTCTCTATCACTCTCCCTACTGCATGACCTGATATCATCAACCCCCTCAGAAAAAAAGGATTCTCTCTCCCTCTCTCTCTCCCTCTCCTCCATTCACGAGTGTCTCAGATGATAGCCTATCAATAGGTACTAACTGCAGTATACAGAGCCACTCCCCCCTCACTCTAACAGCCCTCAGACATTTGGATCGGAAGAGACGGCTTCTATCTATTCCATTAAGGCCACAACGACGTAGCTTAACAGCCATGCTCTTCATGTGTGATGCACTATCTCCGGTTACTTATCGTCCTCCCTCCCTATGCGACTTCCTGCTGTCTCCGTGTCGCACTAAACTAATTGTCTGATTTATGTACACTGTATCTCTATAGTTTTCCATAAAGGTTCTCTCCCAGCTCTTAGCTCTTAAACCCACTAGCTCTTATACCCCTCATATGCCCCTCTCCCCTCCCCTCCCTTGAGGTGTGTTGGAAATGGATTTATTGGTGCGTTCTAATTAAAGATTCCTGGTTTTTAATCAGAGATTAATATTTGGAAGCTCTGGTGGAATAATTAGGCTGATTTGCATGTGTGTAATCAGGGAAGCAGGAGGCAGTCAACCAATCTCCTCCAGCTAATGTCTGTCAGGCCCCACTCATAAACCCTTATATCAGCGGAACCCTACAACCCATTTCTCTGTGTGTGTGTGTGTGCGCATGTGTGTGTGTGTCTGAAGAAAACATCTACACTAGCATAAATATACATATTTTGGGGTATGTGTACAGTATCAGTCAAAAGTTTGGACACACCTACTCATTCATCCTACTAATTTTCTAAATTGTAGAATAATAGTGAAGACATCATAACAATGAAATAACACGGAATGGAATCATGTAGTAACCAAAAAAGGGTTAAACAAATCCAAATATATAGTTCAAAGTGACAGAATTCAGAACGTGGGCCATTCTTACAGTGTTCTCCCTGTACACCAAGTCAGAACCATAGGATAAATAAAGGGGGCATGTAAGCAGACAATGAAACCTCTTGCAATATTCGATGATTACATTTCTCTAAAACAGGTTATAGGCTACATGTCCACCACTAAGTCAGAACAGTAGGCAAAATGAAGAGGGGTAAGTAGATTAGGGTGAGGCACATGGGTTACTAACATCTTACTATACAACATACACTTAGTATTACTTTCTTAGCTACAGTATACATATGTCATTTATGCAGCGGCATACAATACATTTTTGCACTCATCTTGTTGTGCTGTGCTCACTTGAACAGAAAGGTTACGCATCGGTCCTTCGTGGGCAAATTTTGTCATCAAAGTCTGGCATTCTCTGGATTTATGGTGCTTTCAAAACAACTGGGAACTCTGAAAAAACAAAGTTGAATCATAATGACGTCATTGATCTTCAGGTCGTAGCTCTAGAAATAGGCCAGATTTACAATTCCGAGTTGGATGACCGTTCAAAACGTATTTTCCCAGTCGGAGCTAATTTATTCCCGACTTCCCAGCTGTCTTGAACTCACTGAAGTCAAGTTTTCGCAGTTCCGAGATAACAGTTGTTTTGAGGGCGGCACAAATCATGCTTAATTGACAGCATGGCCGATGTTGAATGTTTATCACTTCAAACATGGAAAAGCCCCTTAATCCCAGATTTGACACCACACAGCCACTCCACTCAATAGCAGGCTAGTAACTGCTTTGCAATGCTTGCAGTTAACATTAGCCACTGTCACTGATTCCTTCAAAACCACTCATTGTTGAATTTGCATTTCCAATTTGTTGTGTAATGTTTATGTCCAATGGACGATGACCGCTGATACGTTCTATCTATAATTTCTCTTCATTATTTCTCTTCCTATGACAAGGATTAAAAAAGATTTGCCAGCAGATTGTTGACTTGATTCATAATGATGACTGCTAGCTAAGATTTTATGATGTTGATGTTGACATGATGTTGACATGATCAGTCCAATCAAAGCTACTCTACATATAACGTGATTTGACGTCATTTTATATGTGGCCAATGACCTTGAGCCTTCTTGGTTGGGCACTTCTAAAATAACTCTATGGCAGCACCCAAGGGGCTACAATTTTGTAGCTCTCCCTTCAGACTTGGCGGTGACATAGTGTTCCCGTTAGTGACAGAACAGTGCTTCATATTTTCACATCCTCAAGTACCTTGTACCTCTGCACATTGGTCTAGTACTGGTACTTGCTGTATATAGCTCCATTCTTGTGTATTTTATTCCTCTTCTTGTGTTACTATTTTTTAACTCTCTATCATTGGAAGAGCTCATTAAGCAATTTCACAGTTAAGTCTACACCAGTTGTATTCTGCGCATGTGACAAATATAATGTGATTTGACACACACACACACACACACACACACACACACACACACACACACACACACACACACACACACACACACACACACACACACACACACACACACACATACACACACACACACACCACGTGTGGAACCCATTGATTACTTCTCCATTATGAGCATTGCAGTGTGTTTGACATACAGTCGACCAGATACATATGGCTTAGTTTATTTCTAAGTGGCCTTGTTGAGTGACCTGACCCCTGAACTATTAACTGGTTCTACATACACTGCCCTGGAGACAAGACATGGTGAGAGATGGATGGATAGGAACTGTATGGGAAGTAGTCAGAAGTCCACAGTGTTTTTCTACTGGTACTGAACGTCATCCTCTGTCCACTGTGTACTCTTGTAAACAGTATGTGGTCCTGAACTTCCCACTAGCGTTAAGAAGTTTACCTTCCACATTCCCTGTGGGTTTATAGCCTAATTGCTTTAGCAGAGAGGAGGAAGAGTGTGTGTGTGCGCGTGTGCGTGCGCACCCATGTGTGTGAGGTCAGAGAGGGATCGAATCCACACCACGTGATGTCATAACAGCATCTCATTGTGTCATTTGTTTTGTTTGTTCCTGGCGTTTCAGTAAAGCATCACTCAACACAAACGGTTATGCTATGTGGAGATTTGGGTCGGGTCAACAGGGTAATGGTCGAGCGGAGAAACTTCCATGTCTTTCATCTTTGACAGTTATACACATAGTTTTTTTTTATCTCAATCAGAATACAGGCCCAGTTTGTTTGCAGAACTGTGAAATGTTTGCAATTATTCTGAGAAATGAAGGACAATTTTCAGGGGTTCTAGAGAGGAGCTGTGTTGGACGATGGTAATTACTAGATAATGCTCATCTCATCGTTTTCCACTCCTCCCACTCTCTCCCCTCCATCTCTGTGTTTGTGTGTGTCTGTGTGTGTGTAGGTGAGTGTGAGGCATAGGTCCTATGTCGGATTGATTAGAAAGGTTGTGTTTGTATGTGAGGGTCTTCTGAGTGTGAAAAGCCTTTAGATGCCACTGTGACAGTTCAGGGTTGAGGTTGTGTGTGTGTGTGTGTGTGTGTGTGTGTGTGTGTGTGTGTGTGTGTGTGTGTGTGTGTGTGTGTGTGTGTGTGTGTGTGTGTGTGTGTGTGTGCGAGCGTGTGGGTGTGTGTGTGTGTGCGAGCGTGTGGGTTTGTGTGTGTGTGTGCACAGTGTGTGTGTGTGCGTGTGTGTGTGAGCGAGCGAGCGTGTGTGTGTGAGCGAGCGTGTGCGTGTGAGCGAGCGAGCGTGTGCGTGTGGGTTTGTGTGTGTGTACACAGTGTGTGTCTGTATGGAGGTTGTTTTGTTTTTCTCTAAAAAGATTCAAGTACCTTACGCTTGTAAGTGTGTGTATCCTGCACACACCCTGTAGAAAGCCTCCTCATCCTTCCAGGACAGAGCCAGTGACAGGAGGCCATTCACACCGTCTCTACTCCCCGAGGGCCCTACGTCTTCAACAAACACTTCACCATGGCAACTGAAAGGTCACTCACTGGTCCGGGGGACAGATAACATTGTCAGGGCAGGACCGGTGTCACCGACTAGGAAGGAAGCCTTTCAGAGATAGACCTCAGACACAGCATAAGAACAGGGAGATAGAAGCAGAGATAGAAGCAGATAGAAGCAGGGAGACAGGCTTACATCACTATCAGTCAGTATTTGCATACAGAGCCCAGGAGGAAAGTGGGTGGACAGCTCATATCTTCATGTGGTCATCCTCCTCCTTCCATCCTCCTCCCTCAATTTTCTTATTCTCTCTTTGTCTAAGACAAATCTGATACTGGGTTTTGAGTAGCACCCAGAATAGCACAGCAAGAGGATTGTCACGTCTACTCCTGCTCCTCCCCTCCGGCGCCGGAATACCAACCACTGGTCCTGGAATTCATCATTACGCACACCTGACATCCTTCATTATGAGCACCTGCAGATCCTCATGATTCACACCTGGACTCCATTACGTTCCTCATTACCTCCCCTTTATATGTCCCTCCCTTATGTTCTCTCCTCAGTCAGTATTGTTTCCTGTTTTCATGCTATCTCGCCAGTGTTACGCTGTCTTGTTTCATGTTTGTTGTTTAATTAAACATTTCACCTGCACCTGCTTCTTGACTCACAGCGTCAATGTTACAGAATACCTACTCATGGAAGCAGCAGGAAATTTGAATCTCTCTCAGACAGTAATCTTTTACATTAACATCATGACCAGCTGGCACACCTCTGATCGGCTATGGAGGAGGTTCTTCGCAGTGTGCAATGTCTCAAACACACCCGGGATGTGTTGCCACCATGTGTTGCCACCAGTGAGCCAGTACATCAGCCCATTCGTCAACCCGCTAAAGTCAGCGATGCCCATTTATCCCTACAAGATAAATATGATGGTACACCATCCAAATGCCGTGGCTGTCAACTTCAGTGCTCCCTCTATTTTTCGCATCAGAGGGGAGCTCCCACCACCGAGAGGTCTGGCCTTTCAAGACGACAACCTCACCTTGGGCACACTCATTGCGATGGCCATCCGTCTGGATAATCTACTTTGGGACTGTCAGTACTCTCATAATTTATCTCCCTCCCTCAGTGAACACTCGGGATCAGAGCCTGAACCCATGGAGTTAGGGGTCACTCATCTCCCCGCGGCGGAGCGCTGCAGACAGATACAGCTGGGGCTCTGTCTGTACTGTGGAGAAGGAGGGCATGAACTCCGGAGGTGTCCGGCATGTCCAAATCCGGGATCCACAGGAGCAAAGGGACGATCACGTGAGACTCCAGCGCCTAGGGCAGGAGTGAGTATTCCATCTCCATCACTGTCTACTAGGCCATCTATTATACTAGCTGACTATCCCTCATGTTCTGTGTCAACAGAGTTAGTGGATTCCGGTGCCACTGGGAACTTTATTGACCAGACCCTTTGTTAGAGCCGATTTGGACATATTTGTATAAAAGACTGAACATATGGAGCTCCATGTATATTTGTGTAAATATATTAAATATGAATGTAAATGATGAAATATTAGGTACGTACCTTTATGATTTATATTTACCTGATTGAGATATATTCATTTGTTGTTAGTGTAACTTAATTTTTGGCCCCCCCTCTTGCCTATTCATTGTATTGTGGTAAGTGTGTTAGGATAAAGGCAGGAAGTTGGGCCTTCGGGAGAGGGAGAGTCCTTGCTAGATGCGGGAGCGGTATAGTTTTTTGACCATACAGACATACAGACAGGTCATAATATGTATTTTCCATATAAAGTATTCTATGCTTCAAGTTGATTGAAGAATCATTTATTTGTTAGATATAAGAAGAATAAACATTTTTGTTGCACCATATCCCTGGATGTCAATGCCTGGATGCTTGGCCGTTTGAAAACCTTGAGTGTGGACTGTATGCGTACCAAACAACCCCGCTTCAGGCTTGGGCAGTGGTTATGGTAAAGACGAAAGGAAGCCACTACACCCTTGTCTCCTCTCTTAACATCAACTCATTCCCGCTCTCCTCTCCTTTGCCGATTCAAGCCCTGGATAGTCGGCCTCTAGGATCCGGAACTGTCACCCACATCACTCAACCACTCACCCTCACCATGGAGTCCACTCATCAGGAAAATATCCCCTTCTTCATCACCAGTGCACCAGTTCACAAGATCATCCTCGGCCTCCCTTGGCTTCAACGCCATAACCCTATCGTTTCATGGTCGAGAATGAGCCGACGAGGCCTTTCGTCACCTTAAGGGACGATTCACCTACGTCATATTGCTTAAACACCCAGATCCTACATTATCCTTTGTGGTTGAGGTGAACGCGTCAGAGGTGGGCGTGGGGGCAGATTTGTCTCAACAACAGGGTAACCCATTGAAATTGTATCTGTGTGCATTCTTCTCTAAGAAACTGTCCCCCGCAGAGAGGAATTACATCTTCAGCTCCTGGCAGTGAAGTTGGAATTAGAGGAGTGGAGACACTGGCTGTAGGGCGCCAAGGAACCTTTCATCTTCACCGACCATCGGAACCTGGAGTACATACGGACAGCGAGGAGACTGAATCCGCGCCAAGCCAGGTGGGCACTTTTCTTCACCAGGTTCGATTTCACGCTGACCTAGTTTCTAAGAACATCAAGGCCGATACGTCCTGTCCCGTATCTACAATTTGGGAGAGGGTCCTGTCCAGAGTGCACCTATAATCCCCTCCTACCAAGTCGTAGGTCCAGTGGCCTGGGACGTAGATGTGGACATCCGCCAGGCTTCAGAGAGGGAGCCCGCACCCCTGAACTGTCCTCCTGAGTGCATCTACATTCCCACAGAGTTAAGGGATCGGCTGCTGACCTGGGCACACACAGCTGTTGTTGCTGGACAGCCATGTATTTCTTGCACCATCCACTCCATCGCTGAGAAGTACTGGTGGCCCACCTTGGCACATGATGTAACTCGTTATGTCAACTCCTGTTCCGTATGTGCCCAAACCAAATTCCCCCAGGATGTACCAGCAGGGAAGCGCCTGCCGCTTCCCGTGCCTCAGCGACCCTGTTCTCCTCTCTCCATTGACTTTGTAACCGATCTCCCCTCCTCTGACGGTTTCACCACCATTCTGGTGGTAGTGGATAGGTTTTCTAAGTCATGTCATTTAATCCCTGTTCCTGGTCTCCCAACTGCTCTCCAGGTCGATGAGGCACTCTTCCAGCAGGTCTTCAGGCATTATGGCCTTCCGGAGGACATGGTCTCCGACCGTGGCCCCCAATTCACATCACGAGTATGGAGGGCCTTCATAGAGAAGCTCGGGTCACGGTCAGCCTCACTTCCGGGTACCGGCCTCAGTCAAACAGGCATGTGGAGAGGATGAACCAGGAGCTGGGGAGGTTCCTGAAGAGTCACTGTCAGGACCGGCAGGTTGAGTGGGCACAATTCCTTCCATGGGCAGAGTACGCCCAGAACACGCTGTGTCACTGCTCCACTGGGTTGACCCCCTTCCAGTGTGTTCTGGGTTTTTAGCAGGCCCTGGCCCCGGGGTCCGAAGCTCCTGCGGTTGATGAGTGGTTGCAGCTTGCAGAAGAAGTTTGGAATGACGCGCATGTGAGACTCCAGCGCGCTATCCGTCATAAAAAGGAACAGGCAGACCGCCACCGCAGTGATACCCCTGTGTTCCAACCTGGGAATCGCATCTGGCTCTCTACCAGGAACCTCCCACTCTGCCTGCCCTGATAGAAAGTGAGCCCCTTGTTTGTGGGGCCGTTCAAGGTTCTCCGGAGGGTCAACGAGGTAACGTATAGGTTACAATTGCCCAGTCACTATCTAATTTCACCCTTGTTTCATGTCTCCCTTCTCAGGCCGGTGGTTCCTGGTCCCATAGCTGATGCTGTCCCCCATGACACCCCACCACCTCCCCTGGACTTCGAGGGGAGTCCGGCGTATGCCGTCAGGTCCCTTCTGGACTCCCGGTGTTGTGGGGGTCAACTCCAGTATCTGGTGGATTGGGAGGGGCATGGCCCAGAGGAGCATTGTTGGGTTCCGGTGGAGGACATTCTGGATCCCAACATCATCCATGATTTCCACCTTCGCCGCCCGGACCTAATCGCTCCTCGTCCTCGGGGTTGCCCCCCTGGTTGGCACCGTCTTGCGGCAGGCAGGATCCGGAATACTAACCTCCGGTCCTGGGATTCATCATTATGCAGAACTGGCATCCTTCATTGGGCACATACGGAACAGGAGTTGACATAACGAGTTACATCATGTGCCAAGGTGGGCCACCATTCCTCAGTCGGTATTGTTTCCTGTTTTGATGCTGTCTCACCACTGTTACGCTGTCTTGTTTCATGTTTGTTGTTTAATTAAACATTTCACCTGCACCTGCTTCTTGACTCACAGTGTCATCGTTACAAGGATGATGTGGGTTTGGTTACAGGAAGCATTGATTGTGTGAATAATCGGTAGGCAACGACCCCGCAAGAACCTCAATGTGGTAAAATGGGAAACAGGGGGTTGGCGCGTTCGACTTAACAATAACAATGACTGTTTTTGTTCTGTTGATGAATTCATTTTTTCTCCTTTCCAGTATTTGAGAAAACAGATGGAGAGCATGAAAGAACCACATGCTGTTTGAAATAACAAGGGAGAGAAATATATGGTATGTGCTGAACTTGTGTATGGACGTATCTCATCATAAAAACCAAGGCACCAAAATAATGATTTCCTTTAATTTCCCTACAGACACTTCAAAACAGAAGAACAGACATTCAAATCATATTTGACAGAAAATAACGAGTGTCAATCCAAAATAAAAAAGGACAGTATGTCAGTGCTCTTTGCTCGGCTGAGAGGATACTGGAGGAATAAATACATGTTGGCCTACTAAAGAGTCACATCGTTATGTCTGTTTTCTCACCCTGAAGGTGTCAGCGTCTGTCTCTACCTTAACGCTGTGTTCTGCTGAGATGTGAGAGGTCGAGTTGACCCCACCATTAAGAGGCCCATGAGGAGGAACACCAGGTAATAATATTATGAGCAAATGGCCCATCTGAGAGTGCCTGCTACCTGCAGATGCCTGAGATGAGAGGTACTGAGAGAGGAGAGAGTGGGTGGGTGGGGGGAGATAGAGTAAGAGACATGTTCCAAGCATGTTAGATCAATCATGTCACACCAGTGACTCCAGTAATCTTACAAGGAGAGATGCATTTAATTTCAGAAAATGCTTGGAATAGTTTACCTAACAACATGCTCTGTACACATGCTCAGGTACAGTCCTACTACACACATCCCTGTGGATATTCCGTGTCAGGGAATGGCAGCATTGAGATAAAGTAAGCAGGAAAGAACCTGCTTGGATTGACATGAAGAAGAGAATATATCAAAGGAAAAGACCCGGAGCGCTGGGAACAGAATAGGAATCTCTGGCCTCCAAGGGAAGGACTCATCCACCCATCCCCCATATTGGATTTACATAAATTCCACAAAATCACCAGGAGATACAATCTTGTGTGGTTTTCTGTTACGGGGTCACTGCATTTGAATGGAGATCTACTTGAGAGTTAGAGTAGCAGAAGAAAAAAAACGCTTTCCATTTTCCAGTTGTCATGCAATACGTAGCTTAAGTGGGTTGGCACCGCAAAGTCAGTCATGACAGGAAAATGCCAGGCTTTCTGCACAATTTATTGAAAATAAGGATAGTGGCAACGAAAATACGATTTAGAGGTCACTTCCCCATAGTAGCGAGCTGGGATAATGGTCATAGAGAACAATCATGTCACTTCTCTCCTTTTGTAATTGAGGGAGCTGTAGAACGCTGTCCACTCAATCTAGCAGTAGTGCTGCCACATCTGGCCCACATGTATTATCCCTGGAGACCAGGGTTCAATCCCCCAGTCTCAATTCAATCATCTAGTCCACTAAGGGCAGTTTAAAGTCCACACAGAATGCTAACTAATGCAAGCTGCCACATAAACACTCTCAAGGTCAAATTCTCTGTACAAACTTCTACTGATTAAGTACTTAATAATGATCCGCCCCTTAATATTATTTTTTTTGCCTAAAATGACATACCCAAACGAACTGCCTGTAGCTCAGGCCCTGAAGCAAGGATATGCATATTCTTGGTACCATTTGAAAGGGAACGTTTTGAAGTTTGTGGAAATGTGAAAGGATCTAGGAGAATATAACACAATAGATCCTTTTCTTTTTCTTTCTATTTTCTTTGTACCATCTTTGAAATTCAAGAGAAAGGCCATAATGTATTATTCCAGCCCAGGTCCCATTTAGATTCTGGCCACTAGATGGCAGCAGTGTATGTGCAACGTTTTAGACTGATCCAATCAACCATCGCATTTCTGTTCAAAATGATGTATCAAGACTGCCCAAATGTGCCTAATTTGTTTATTAATACCTTTTCGTGTTCAAAATTGTGCACCCTCCTCAAACAATAGCATGCTATTCTTTCACTGTAATAGCTGCTCTAATTGGACAGTGCAGTTAGATTAACAATCATTTTAAGCTTTCTGACAATATCAGATATGTCTATGTCCTTGGAAATGTTCTTGTTAGTTACAACCTCATGCTAATTGCATTAGCCTATGTTAGCTCAACCGTCCTGTGGAAGGGACACCGATCCCGAAGAAGTTTTAAATCTTAGGTGTGGAAAGACTGTGGAAACTATTTAGGCCATTATCTCTCCTTGAACCTCATGGGCTGACCAACAGTGTTTTAAATAGTGATTCAAAGACAGTGTCAAGCACAGCAGCAATCTCTTGTCTGACAGGGCTTTAGATAAAGATGTAATTACGGAGTTGGTCCTCTTACAGGTCCATAGCATCAGATAATTAGACCAATAAAAAATGTACTATCTATTTAAACATATTTGATTCTATTTAAGGTCAATAGCTATTAGTCTGTAATGGACGTCTGAAATATTATACAGTACTTTGAACTTTTTTGAACCTGGCTCTTGGAATGAGTGTTTTTAAATAAAATGCTTTGTTGCTAAATAATTGCTTGCCACAAGGTTGTATTTAAGAAACTGGTCCTAGCATGGGAGCCCATCTCCATTCTGTCCAGTTCATTAACAGTGATTCCCGTGGCAGCTTACAACAGATTCACATGAACTAACAGGAGAGAGCATATTTAGCTCACCTCATCACATGAAAAATGCCCATATTTGCAATTTTAATAGCGAGAATACAGGCCAGCCTCTTCTAAACGTAACATGCAGAGACGTGAATAGGCCATTTCTGTCAGTGTATTTTGGCAGCTGCGTGTACCATCAACTTATTGCTTCATTCAGCGAGTTCATCGACAGTGAATGAAGCTTCGGAAAGAGAGATGTGACTTTATTGGTTAGCTCTATAAGCCAACAGTATCAGTTTTCATGGGGACGGCACATAACGTTTTCTGTGTTGAAGTACATTCATTCATGTGGCCATAATGTTAACAGCTCTTATAAAATAAGCGTTAGTGAGATCTTGAAAGGATGCTTACGCAATCCTGCGTCCAAATAGGCCCCATCTAAACTTCTACTCCTCACATGCACCTACCATATCTAACCCATCTCTGTTCCCCCAAGTCTCATCATCACTCGGCTATGGGAAGCCTGGAAACAGATATCTTTCTCACTACTGTCTGCGAGTAGACTTAGGCCTAGGTTCAATCAGGTTGAGCGTTAACCAGCGGTAAACAGCGTAGGTCGACATCCGCATAGCAGATGTTTTGGCGGTGTTGGAGTTGTAACTGTGGTATGAGCTGACATATCGGTGAGCGGCTGCTGCTGTGTCACAAACCACTCCCTTCAATATTATCCCTACCATGTTAGAAGTTCAAAAGAGAGAGTCTACACTTTTCTTATCAATTTACATTAGAAATAAGGAGTCTCAAATGTAATGTTTTCATGTTCATTTGGATGGGTGATTTATGGCTTATCAGTCTAAATTGAGTGTTTGAACTTGTAACACAGCTACAGACTTGTTGGACTATAGTTGGGTGTGGTTTCGTTGCATCCAATGGTAGTGTCTGCAATAAGGTAACACAACGATCTGCTTGTGGATTTGATAGTTTTAAAGCAGTTCCACCTCCGACACTGCCAAAACAACCCCCCACCCTCTCTCTCTACCCCCTCCCTGTAGATAGACCCAGGTAAAGGGATTATGGTCAGCTACACAGGTGGGTTATTCACTCAGCCTTGTACTGTAAAAGTGAAATGAATGGCTTCTTTCCGTATCTCCTCTCATCACAGATAGGTGAGAGGATAGGATAGGTTAGGTAGTAGGAGGAGGATTGATATTTTAGATCACTGGTCAGTGTGATCATGAAGGAAAGGAGGCATGTCAATATTGGGACTAGGCTTTAGATGAGCCTTCATAAAGCCTTAATAACTCCAACATAAATGATTTAGAAATCATTTACAAACACATGCCATGCTATAGGCTATAAGGGATAGGTCTACATGTTGCTATGCAAAATATAGCATATGAAACCCTTTATATAGCCTAGTCTTTGTATATCATTCACATGTTTATTTTGCTTCTCTAGTTTAAAGTAGACCAAATGCCTTTTCCAGTGAAATATAAATAGTAAATCAATGTCCCGTCCTTACAGATGCGTTCAGAAAACTGTGACTACTGTGGGCGGGTGCGGTGGGCACCGGTCCTATCGTGTCGTACAGTGATTTATTTATTTTCTGCTTGTACTCCGGTAGGCTGCGCTGTGCCCCCATCCAGAAGCACTGCACGATAGTAGATATTAAGCACATTGCCGAGTTGAGGCTAGTGGAACGCGGGCTACTGCTACTGGACTGATCCCGGTGCGTTCCTTTACAACTTCTATGGATACTTCAAAGTAGCTAAGAGTTTCGCCAAAACGGATTTACCACAGAATGGAAGGGTAAGTTTTATTCGTTTCAAATAAATGAATGAAGCATTTTGCTGCAGAAATCGAGAGTGAAAGTCGGTTGCAGTAACCTAGTCATTCATTAGGTAGCAGCCGAGCTAGTTCTATTCATTGAACCCGATGCTGAGTGAGTGAATGTGGTGCGGGAGCTTGCTTGGAATGCGGTCAACGGATTTGGAGGGTTGCATTTGCAGGTTTTTAAACAGCACAGTATGAGTTTGATGGGAGGGCAGGGAGAGTATAGATCCACTAAATATTAACCACTACAACAGTGGCTTTTCATCAATACTTGCCCTCTAGCCCCCTCGCATTTGGTTCCGTTGATCGCTGATTTAAATTTATATGACAGGCGGGTCGATATTATGCAGCCTGGAGGGTATATAGACACTCTTTGCAGGTTGCGACACTAGATTGGTTTCTCCAGGCGACACGAAAGAGAAAGTTGTTGGGATGTTTTTTTTCAACGTATTTGTAAATAAGGTTAGCTGGAGGAAATTGATTTTCAAATGCTCATGACAGTGTACCAGCCATGAAGAAAATTGCAAGCTTGGGTGAGAACTCAAATCGGCGGCGGCGCAAACCCGGAGCAATACATATGACATCGTCAGCATCGTGTAGGAGCGGAATCAAGTTTAACGATGCATCTACGGGGATAGAAATCTGTACCGAACATAACCCCTAAATGAAACATCAGATAGGGTAAATGATAAATGTTTCTACGTATGTCATATGATGCATTTATACATAACCTATGTCATAACAAGAAAGGATGGGGTGCATGTGCATCTGCCCCATATTCATACTCAATTAGAATAAGGACAAATGACTCGTGTAATGGCATGAAAATAGGGGACAAAGGAAAACAAAGTAGTTTATGTATAGAATACAACCAACATGATTCCCTATTAATAATAGACTGATAGTAGTCTAACCCATGGTTTTGCAAAAGCCCACATAGCGGCTTGTGTAGGAAGACTTGAGTGCGAGCCACTTTTTATCCAGGGACATTGCTCGGGAATTTGAATAAAAAGGTTGAGCTTGAAATGTTTTGCACATACCACGAAGCCCAGTGCCCCAGAAAATAACAATTGGCTTGCACTGCAGCAAAGGATTGTTCAATGAATGGATCAAGTGGTATTATCTTAGCCACGCTAAGCACCACACCACACAGCTTGCCCGAGACTGGAATGTGGGCACCAAAATATTAGATATTTCTTCATCACAACTGGCGCCATATGCCACGAGCTGAAGCATGTCTCTGCGGCCCTAAACGTTCTTCAAACCAAGCTCTCCCAATTCAAAATGCAAAATATGTGTTAGTGACAGCCTGAATCGAATTGATGCAGGTGGGACACATATATGGACAATGCATCTATGACGTTAAGAAGAAGAAAAATATATATCTGCTCTCGAAATTGATAGTTTACAACTCAGCAGCCACAAACGACACGATTTTCAGATTGAGGATGATGGACAAAGTACAATTTAGTTATTGACATGGTGTACGCAAATAGACAGACTGACGCACAGACATCTTCTTCAGTACCCGGTGGGCGTTGAGCATGAAGAACATTAATAACTGTGTGTGTGTGTGTGTGGTTTTTAAAAGAAGGCTGCGTGCGTCCCTGTGAGCGCGCGCATGCGCGGTTTTATGGTGGTTCTAAGGGTTGTTATATTGTGGAACTATTCATTCCAGCCTTGTTTAGCTTATCAGCAGAATTGTGCCGACGGTTTGTGGGGCGGAGTCGCAATTATCCATGAAATATCTATTAATTCAGAGTTTCTCTGGGAAAATGATCCTAGTGCAGCATGGAAATTCGGGATATCTTGTTGAGACTAAGAGGGTTACTGTTTTTCTCTCTCCCACGTGTGTGTGTGTGTGTGTGTGTGTGTGTGTGTGTGTGTGTGTGTGTGTGTGTGTGTGCAACAACTAAGATCTAATATTCTGACTTCGGTATTTTTCAAGGGGGAGATAAACGGTTAAGTTTAAGCATTCATTCAACTTGGTTAAGTTAAGGGTTATGGTTTGAGATGGGTTAAAACAACTCAACGGTCAAATTTAGGCATTCATTCTGAAAGGTTAGGGTAGGTGTCAAGTTAAGGCATCCATTCTGAAAGGTGAAAGTAGGGGTCAAGTTTAGGCATTCATTCTGAAAGGTTAGGGTAGGTGTCAAGTTAAGGCATCCATTCTGAAAGGTTAGGGTAGGTGTCAAGTTAAGGCATCCATTCTGAAAGGTGAAAGTAGGGGTCAAGTTAAGGGATTCATTCTGAAAGGTTAGGGTAGGTGTCAAGTTAAGGCATCCATTCTGAAAGGTGAAAGTAGGGGTCAAATTTAGGCATTCATTCTGAAAGGTTAGGGTAGGTGTCAAGTTAAGGCATCCATTCTGAAAGGTGAAAGTAGGGGTCAAGTTTAGGCATTCATTCTGAAAGGTGAAGGTAGGGGTCAAGTTTAGGCATTAATTCTGAAAGGTTAGGGTAGGGGTCAAGTTAAGGCATTCATTCTGAAAGGTGAAGGTAGGGGTCAAGTTTAGGCATTAATTCTGAAAGGTTAGAGTAGGGGTCAAGTTAAGGCATTCATTCTGAAAGGTGAAGGTAGGGGTCAAGTTTAGGCATTCATTCTGAAAGGTGAAGGTATGGGTCAAGTTTAGGCATTCATTCTGAAAGGTTAGGGTAGGGGTCAAGTTAAGGCATTCATTCTGAAAGGTGAAGGTAGGGGTCAAGTTTAGGCATTCATTCTGAAAGGTTAGGGTAGGGGTCAAGTTAAGGCATTCATTCTGAAAGGTGAAGGTAGGGGTCAAGTTTAGGCATTCATTCTGAAAGGTTAGGGTAGGTGTTAAGGTTTGGAGTAAGGTAAAATAAGACAAAAAAACGATTGCCTAGCAATGGGATTGAACCCACGATCTTACAAAGGCCTAGCAAGCTGCGATCTTACAACGGCCTAGCAAGCCGTGATCTTACAATGGCCTAGCAAGCCGCGGGCTTACAACGGCCTAGCAAGCCGCGATCTTACAATGGCCTAGCAAGCCGCGATCTTACAATGGCCTAGCAAGCCGCGAGCTTACAACGGCTTAGCAAGCCGTGATCTTACAATGGCCTAGCAAGCCGCGATCTTCCAATGGCCTAGCAAGCCGCGGGCTTACTTCATGGTATTAGCGCGCACCGTTGCCCCTAGTGGTCAGTATTGAAGGCCCAACATCCCCTGGATGATCGTTGAATATCAGGTGTGACCTGGCTGGTGTGTGTGTGTGTCTCGCTATATGTGTGTGGTTGTGTGTGCTTTCCTTTTGACTCTCTCTCTGTCCCCATCAGTGTGAGCGTGTGCGTTCTGTGCGTTTTGCTTATTGATTGCCTGATCCGCTCTCCAAGAGAGAGGCAGGGACATGGCGTCTCACCTTTCGGCAGGTGAGTGGCTAGCCAGGCAGGCAGGGCAGGTCGCCAAACAGCTGTCTGTTGCCTTGCTCTGTCGGGTTGCGTTACACTGCACTGCTTCCCCCTCTGGTTCCTCCACCTGTTTCCCCAGACAGACACACAGTAATGTTGGTCTGATTGGAACCCAGCCTGAGCCCGGAGCTCTGAGCCGTGTTATAATCTTCCTGCCTGGTGCTGCAAACTGAAGTCTGATTCAGTGAATGACCTGTCTGCCTCAGGTGTTTCAGTGGTAAGCAGCCTGCCAGTATTGACTGCCAGATGCAGCCTCACAAGGAGAACTCACTCGGCTCCCCTCCTCTTCTCCTCTGCCCTCCCTTTCTCTCCACTCTATAGACTGGGCTAAAATGCTCCCACCCGCCACTCCTACTCCTCTCTCTCTCTCTGCCTCTCTCTCTACTCCTAACCCCCCCTAATCCACCTCCCCTCCCTGCATGCTACTGCGCTAAAGGCTGGGCTGAAATGCCTCCACCTTCACCTGCCTCCTTCTCCTCCTCCCTTCTCTACTCCTCCTGACCCCCTACCTTCATCCCTCGCTCGCTAGTCTCCTGGGGGTTGATGAGCGTCTGTTCGCGCCAAATGCCAACACTGTGTGGAGTGACCCCCCTTTCTCCCTGTGTGCGAGGAGGAGGATCTCTCTCAAGCTTCTCCCCCTCCCCCTCTTCTCTTCAGTGCGGAGGGGGACGGCGGCTGTTGTGTCCCACTGTTTGTGCTATTGTGTTTGTGTGTGTGTGCACACTGCCGCACTTGTGCCATTGTTCTCTGCAACTGCTGGAATGCACTCTCTCTCTTTCTTTATTTCTCTCTCCTGCTCCTGTCCCTCATTCCTCATGTTCAACTCCATTACTATCCAATGATAATGCTATTAATGAGGTCCTATTTATGTAACAACATGTGAATACAAAAATACTATCACTACACAGGTATAAGACCAAATGAATGTTGGCCTAAAGGGTTATCCAGTAGGGTAATCTGATCCTAGATTTCTGGTCAGAGATAGTCATGGCTGGAAGGTATTACAGCCTCTAGAATGCTTAGCTCTGTAAGATATTATGAGTTTATGACTGAGCCCAAGGTTTTTCAGTTGTGGTTTGGTGTTTTGTTGTCTTTTATGATTTTATGATCCTTTTTAGTCGCCGTTGGAGTCAGCCAATTATCTCTCTGGGATGGCTTTCCAATCCAACACTCATCTGAGGTGTGACAGTGACATGACAGCCAGACAAGTGTGTTTCATATCTTGTTACATGGCATGTTACAAGTAGTGGCAAATGGTGTCAAATTCAATTGTAGCCGAAGGGAGTAAGCTATTATTTCCTTGTTGTTCAGTTGGCTGATTCTCACGTGATGGATGTCTTGGCTCTGTATGCGTCGCTGTGTGTGTGTTTGTCTTAGTGTTTGTGTGTGTGGGTTTGTGTGTGTGTGTGTGTGTTTGTGTGTGTGTTTGTGTGTGTGTTGGAGCCATGGTATTGGTTTGCTTGTCATCTAGCCTATGTAATAAGACTTTATGCAGGATTGTGCAATAGCCCAATTGAAGATAGAAGAGTGTGTCTGTGCGTCTTTCTCTGAATGTGTGTGTGTGTGTGTGTGTGTGTGTGTGTGTGTGTGTGTGTGTGTGTGTGTGTGTGCGTGCGTGCGTGTGTGTGTGTGTGTGTGTGCATCCACCTGTGTGTATCTGTCTGTGTGTGTATCCCTCTCCCTCCTCACCACAGAGTTTAATTTATGAATCAGAGAGCACTGGTTTGGGAATCGTTCCCACCGCAGGGAATTGACTTTTGGACAGAGAAGCAGTGTACCTTACAATCTCCAAAGACAGGCCTGGTTTAAATAATGATGCCTAAATTATATTAGCAGAGCTACAATTATTCACAAGTAATGACTTATGTCAGCTTTCGTAATGGCTTGAGGGAAAATAAATGAGAATGTTTAATTGACGTTTTCTGCTCACTCCGCCAGCAGTTCATCTCACTGTGTGTGTGTGTGTGTGTGTGTGTGTGTGTGTGCGTGTGTGTGTGTGTGTGCGTGTGTGTGTGTGTGTTTGTGTGTGTGTGAATGAGGAAAGTGAGTGTCTGCCTCTGTGTATGTGTGTGTTTGTGTGTGTGTGTATGCGTGCGTGTGCCTGTGTGAGAGTGTGTATACGTGGAGAGTAAAAAGGACTCCTCTCTATGTGTGAATAAATGGCACACTCTAAATGAATAGCAGTGGACATGATTTAGCATGACAAAGAGATTACTGGTAATTATTCTATTGGCTGATTGTTTGTCAGGTCTTCTATAGAAAGGACCTTTATTTGAATACAGCAATTAATTTGCTGCTGTTGGATGTGATTGAGGGGATCCTCTGTATTTTGGTATGTTCATTTCCTGTTGTGATGGATCATGAAAGTTGGGTTCTTGCTGAGATGGAGAGAATGTGAAAAAGGAAACGAATGCATTGGTGACAGTAGTGCTGTTTAGAGTTATTCTTTGGGCTATAGGGGTGTCCTCTAGAACTGAAGTGATAGGCTATACCCTCATAGGGACATTAAGGAAACTAGAAAGACACAAGAGAATACTAATGAAGGGGGAACTGGGAGTGTACAATACTGAGAGTGAAACACACTATGACTACCAGTCAGCATGATGCATAGACACACCTCGGCCTTGCCACCCTAACTCAGTATGTGTTGTAGTGCCAGTGGAGTGCTGTGCAGACAGCATGGCGTGACGTGATACAGTGTTGTCCAATCAAGCCGTATTCATTTCATGCTCCTGGGTGCCATGCCATGCCCCCTGGTTGACTGACGTGCTGGCTGGTTGACTGGTGCCAGGACATTCGTATTTATCCGTTATTTTACCAGGTAAGTTGACTGAGAACACGTTCTCATTTGCAGCAACGACCTGGGGAATAGTTACAGGGGAGAGGAGGGGGATGAATGAGCCAGTTGTAAATTTGGGATTATTAGGTGACCGTGATGGTTTGAGGGCCAGATTGGGAATTTAGCCAGGACACCAGGGTTAACACCCCTACTCTTACGATAAGTGCCATGGGATATTTAATGACCTCAGAGAGTCAGGACACCCGTTTAACATTCCATCCGAAAAGACGGCACCCTACACAGGGCAATGTCCCCAATCACTGCCCTGGGGCATTGGGATATTTTTTTTTTAGACCAGAGGAAAGAGTGCCTCCTACTGGCCCCCCAACACCACTTCCAGCAGCATCTGGTTTCCCATCCAGGAACTGACCAGGACCAACCCTGCTTAGCTTCAGAAGCAAGCCAGCAGTGGTATGCAGGGTGGTATGCTGCTGGCGAACAGAGCGGTATCGATCATCTCTGCCTCCATGACGTTGTGTGTCCCTGCCTCCCTGATCACTGGAGCCCAGTCCCTGCCCAATGTGTGTCTGGGGCAGGAGCACAGGGAGACGGGGATAGAGGGGCAGGCTGCAGAGTCTGGCCTGTCAATCACACAGCAGACTGGACCAGCAGGGCACATCCAGTGGGTACTAGTGGGTAAGCCTGGAGATTTGAACAGCTATAAAATTACCTTTTCTTTTACAGATGTAGGATCTTATTTTGATCACCCTGTTGCAGGAGAACTTTCCTGCAATGCAGGACCTGTAAAACGTGTAGTGTATTTGAGGTTTAAAATGGTTTCTGAAGTTTGTAATTTCCACTTTGTAATTTCAGAATTTTACCTTACGAAAAAAAATATTAATTACAATCCACATAATAATTCACATTTCCCATTGCTGCAGGATTATTGTCCTGCTGTAGCAAATTGGCTCAAATTAAGATCCTACATCTGTAGTTTGCTGCCGGTATATAATTGCAATTTTACAGAGGTTCCCTTTTGATTTCTTTCTTTGGAGTGCAAAGGCCAGCTACATATATGAAGTTTTAGAATAATAAAATAAATACAAAAAATATATATTTATATATATTGTATATTTTCAGGGTCTCAATTTACTGTTGAGAGCTGAAATAGTAGAAAACAAAAGGCGCAATTTGGAAACTTGGTTGTGCATCAGCAGTTTTCCTCTTGTTATACTTTGTCACTCACTGACAGTCACTCAATTATCCCATGTTAGTTTAACATTTTCAGATTGGTAAATTAGTTTATTTAGTCTAGCCAGCTATCTAACTTGTAGTTATCATGGCCGAATTACTGACCGTTCACGCAAGGCACATGTCCAGGGGCCCTGACCTCTAGGGGGCCCCCATTGTTTTTGTTAGTCACTCTCACTCAGATATCATATTAACATAGCGTAAGTTATGCAAAATGTGTAGAATTGTGAACATTCTCTTTTAAAACTGCAACAACAACAAAAAGTTCTGTAAAGCAGACGCATTTGTTTACCTTTTGTCAATAAAATACTTGTTCTGCTAACTGATCCCTCTGCACATATTACATTTGAGTTTTAAGCACCAATCCTGGTGCTGAATTAATGTGAGTTTATGTGTAACGGCTAATTGTATAGCTAATAGGCTAGGCATTTGTAGATCGACTGAGGTGACTGAAGCGACAGTAACCAATGTGATAATGTCCGGGGTAATTGTTGCTTGTTTTTGCTGTTCTCTAAATAGCATTTTGAACCTGATGTTCTGTTGAGGAATAGTTAGCCTAGCTGCCAAGCCATATGCTAGTGACAGAGAGAAAGCCACTGCCATTTTTCCCTAAATGGGACCTAGGCCTAGTGCTTGTACTCAGTGCTTAAGTTCCATGTCGGTTTTCTTTGTCTTTGATGAAGGTCAGATCAGGCTCACATAAAAAGTGAAACCCTTTTTGAAGCCATATATTTTGTGTTTTTCCAGTCGAGTGAGAAATGCCTGCCATTCCTATTTTTTGAGAAAAATGCTTTCTTGTAATAATTGACTTTTCTCGCTCGGCGCACACACCGTGCATTCAAATTATGCTGATAGGTCTGTCGTACAGCGAGTCAGAGGAAACACATGGCCTCCTGCCACCTGCCGCTTATCAACTCTACAGTATGTGGTGTAATTTACTTTGCCGTGCTGAGCCCCTCTACATAAACTGCACCGACAGAGGCTTGAAAATGGCAGAGCTTTACTTCTGTTCCCCCGATGTTGAGCTATAGATTCTAGAACACTGGTGTTGAGCTATCGATTCTAGAACACTGGTGTTGAACTATCGATTCTAGAACACTGGTGTTGAACTATCGATTCTAGAACACTGGTGTTGAACTATCGATTCTAGAACACTGGTGTTGAGCTATCGATTCTAGAACACTGGTGTTGAGCCATCGATTCTAGAACACTGGTGTTGAACTATAGATTCTAGAACACTGGTGTTGAGCTATAGATTCTAGACCACTGGTGTTGAGCTATAGATTCGAGAACACTGGTGTTGAGCTATAGATTCTAGACCACTGGTGTTGAGCTATAGATTTGAGAGCACTGGTGTTGAGCTATAGATTCTAGAACACTGGTGTTGAGCTATAGATTTGAGAACACTGGTGTTGAGCTATAGAGTCTAGAACACTGGTGTTGAGCTATAAATTCTAGAACACTGGTGTTGAGCTATAGATTCTAGAACACTGGTGTTGAGCTATAGATTCTAGAACACTGGTGTTGAGCTATAGATTCTAGAACACTGGTGTTGCTAGCGACCATAACAAATGCGTTCAGCTCGATGATGCAGTGTCAGACAAACTGCTACTAACTTCTGCCCTTTTTCTTAAAACATGGCCCCGGTTGTCTCCAGACTACTCAATCAACTCGGTCGGGGGGGGGGGCTGCCCGGCCATTCCCTTCTTCTCCTAACTGTAGATTCATTCCATTTTTGATAGATGTTGTTGTTTAGAGCCAGAGACCTTGTCGCCCTGGAATAGGAAAACAGTCCATATAAAGTGTAGCGTGGGGTTGGGATCGATAGCTCGTTAGAGTGCTGTTTGATGATCTTCTGTGGGAAGGTAATTCAGCTATAAACCGTCTGGAATGGAACCACTGCCCCACCACATTCTCTTCTCTCACTCTATTTTCCTCTCTCTCTCTTTTCCGCTCCCTCTCTTTCCCTCCCTCTCTCTTTCTAGCTTGCAGATGTTGGCGAATCAAAAAAAGCATTGATTGGTTGCGCATGCTTTCTCTTTACTGGCCTGCTGCTGTTCAGACAAGATGATGAGATAAACTGACTGTGTGTGTTTCCTCACTACTAGTTCCCTTGGGGCAGTGAGCAGCAGGCCTGTACAGACCTACAGGAGGAGAGACTGCTCAGTCAGCCAGTCTACCTACCTCTGTGTCTTTGTGTTAGCTGTTTTTTGCCTTTATTTAACAAGGCAAGTCAGTTAAGAACAAATTCTTATTTACAATGACGGCCTACACCGGCATAAACCCGGACGACACTGGGCCAATTGTGCGCCATGCTATGGGACTCCCAATCACGACCGGTAGTGATAGAGCAAATATCTAGCTGTGTCTGCCTCTGTGTCTTTGTGTTAGCTGGTACTGTGTCTGTCTCTGTGTCTTTCTGTTAGCTGGTACTGTGTCTGCCAGTCTGTCTCAGTGTCTTTGTGTTAGCTGTAAATTGTGTCTGCCAGTCTGTCTCTGTGTCTTTGTGTTAGCTGGTACTGTGTCTGCCAGTCTGTCTCTGTGTCTTTGTGTTAGCTGGTACTGTGTCTGCCAGTCTGTCTCTGTGTCTTTGTGTTAGCTGGTACTGTGTCTGCCAGTCTGTCTCTGTGTCTTTGTATTAGCTGGTACTGTGTCTGCCAGTTTGTCTCTGTGTCTTTGTGTTAGCTGGTACTGTGTCTGCCAGTCTGTCTCTGTGTCTTTGTGTTAGCTGGTGCTGTGTCTGCCAGTCTGTCTCTGTGCCTTTGTGTTAGCTGGTGCTGTGTCTGCCACTCTTTCTTTCAAGATAGAACTGCCACAGGGGGCGGAGTTGCAATCTACTGCAGAGATACTATCCAGGTCTGTGCCCAAACAGTTTGAGCTTCTACTTTTAAAAATCCACCTTTCCAGAAACAAGTCTCTCACTGTTGCCGCTTGTCATAGACCCCCCTCAGCCCCCAGCTGTGCCCTAGATACCATATGTGAATTGATTGCCCCCCACCTATCTTCAGAGTTCGTACTGTTAGGTGACCTAAACTGAGATATGTTTAGCACCCCTGCCATCCTACAATCTAAGCTAGATGCCCTTAATCTCACACAAATTATTAAGGAACCTACCAGGTACAACCCTAAATCCGTAAACATGGGCACCCTCATAGATATCACCCTGACCAACTTGCCCTCTAAATACACCTCTGCTGTCTTCAACCAGGATCTCAGCGATCACTGCCTCATTGCCTGCGTGTGTAATGGGTCCGCGGTCAAACAACCACCCCTCATCACTGTCAAACGCTCCCTAAAACACTTCAGCGAGCAGGCCTTTCTAATCGACCTGGCCCGGGTATCCTGGAAGGATATTGACCTCATCCCGTCAGTAGAGGATGCCTGGTTGTTCTTTAAAAGTGCTTTCCTCACCATCTTAAATAAGCATGCCCCATTCAAAAAATGTAGAACTAAGAACAGATATAGCCCTTGGTTCACTCCAGACTTGACTACCCTTGACCAGCATAAAAACATCCTGTGGCGTACTGCATTAGCATGGAATGACCCCCGCGATATGCAACTTTTCAGGAAAGTCAGGAACCAATATACACAGTCAGTTAGGAAAGCTATGGCTAGCTTTTTCAAACAGAAATGTGCATCCTGTAGCACTAATTCCAAAAAGGGAGAATAAGAGCACCTCCTCCCAGCTGCCCACTGCACTGAGGCTAGGAAACACTGTCATCACCGATAAATCTACGATAATCGAGAATTTCAACAGGCATTTTTCTACGGCTGGCCATTGTTCCACCTGGCTACCCTTACCCTTACCCTGCCCAACAGCTCTGCACTCCCCACAGCAACTTGCCCAAGCCCCCCCTCAGCTTCTCCTTCACCCAAATCCAGACAGCTGATGTTCAGCTGGGCTAGAAAATCTGGACCCTCTCTTTCTAAAATTATCCACTGAAATTGTTGCAACCCCTATTACTAGCCTGTTCAACCTCTCTTTCGTATCGTCTGAGATACCTAAAGATTGGAAATCTGCCGTGATAATCCCCCTCTTCAAAGGGGGAGACACTCTAGACCCAAACTGTTACAGACCTATATCCATCCTGCCCTGCCTTTCTAAAGTATTATAAAGCCAAGTTAACAGATCACCGACCATTTCAAATCACACCGTTCCTTCTCCACTATGCAATCTGGTTTCCGAGCTGGTCATGGTTGCACCTCAGCCACACTCAAGGTCCTAAATGATACCATAACTGCCATATATAAAAGACAGTACTGTGCAGTCGTTTTCATCGACCTGGCCAAGGCTTTCGACTCGGTCAATCACCGCATTCTTATTGGCAGACTCAATAGCCTTGGTTTCTCAAATGACTGCCTCACCTGATTCACCAAGTACTTCTCAGATAGAGTTCAGTATATCAAATCGGAGGGCCTGTTGTCCGGACCTCTGGCAGTCTCTATGGGGGTGCCACAAGGTTCAATTCTCGTGCCCGACTCTTTTCTCTGTATATATAAATGATGTCGCTCTTGCTGTTGGTGATTCTCTGATCCACCTCTACACAGACGACACCATTCTGTATACATCTGGCCCTTTCGTGGACACTGTGTAAACAAACTGCCAAATGAGCTACAATGCCATGCCGTGGACTCCAACTGCTCTTTAAGGCTATTAAAACTCAATGCATGCTCTTCAACCGTTTGCTGCCCGCACCTACCCACCCGCCTAGCATCACTAGTCTGGGCGGTTCTGACTTAGAATATGTGGACATCTACAAATACCTAGGTGTCTGGTTGGATTGTGGGATCTCCAATCCAAAAATGAATCTAGAATCGGCTGACTGTCCTTCCGATCCTTGGCTTTGGTGATGTTGTTTACAGAGTAGCCTCCAAAACTCTACTCATCAAGTTGGATGTGGTCTATCACAGTGCCATCCGTTTTGTCACCATAGCCCTGTATACTGCCCACCACTCTGACCTGTGTGCTCTCGTTGGCTGGCCCCCTTATGGATGACCCACTTGCTCCAGGTCATCCATAAGTCTTTGCTAGGTAAAGCCCCGCCTTATCTCAGCTCACTGGTCACCATAGCAACACTCACCCGTAGGACGCGCTCCAGCAGGTATATCTCACTGGTCATCCCCAAAGCCAACACCTCCCTTGGCCGCCTTTCCTTCCAGTTCTTTGCTACCAATGACTGGAACAAATTGCAAAAATTACTGAAGCTGGAGACTTATATCTCCCTCATTAACTGTACCTGTACACAGCCCATCTGTAAATAGCACACCTCATCCCCATACTGTTATTTATTTTTTTGCTCTTTTGCACCCCAGTACTTCTACTTGTACTTCTACTTGCACATCATCATCTGCACATCTATCACTCCAGTGGTAATGCTAAATTGTAATTATTTCACCACTATGGCCTATTTATTGCCTCCCTAACCTTACTACATCTGCACACACTGTACATTGATTTTTCTATTGTGTTATTGACTGTATGTTTGTTTATCCCAGGTGTAACTATCTGTTGTTGTTTTTGTCACACTGCTTTGCTTTATCTTGGCCAGGTCGCAGTTGCAAATGAGAACTTGTTCTTAACTGGCCAACCTGGTTAAATAAAGGTGAAATAAAAAAATCATGAAATAATACTCACAATCACGGCCGGATGTGGTACAGCCTGGATTCATTCGGTATCGTTGTTTTTGGCAAGGAAAATATTGGATATTGGTATCGGCCAAAAATGTCATATCGGTGCATCACTAGCTGTATATTCTGTCTGCCAGCCTGTTTCGCATCTTTAACACTGTGTTGATATTCTGGGTGTGTTAGTTACTGTACATGGGACTTGAAATCTGTCATCAGTAATGCAAGTTTGTTTGCTCTACCTCATTGGCTTACAATAGTGGGTGTGTCTATGTGTGTCGTGTGATGTGTGTGTGCGGTTGGGCACTGTGGGATGGAAGATCTGTAAACACAGATGCCTTCTAGTGTTAGCGGATGCTTCAGCGTCAGGGATGGAACACCTCTTCAGCACTGTGTTATGAGAGAGAGAGAGAGAGAGAGAGAGAGAGAGAGAGAGAGACCCAGCTTGTGTTTAGAGATCGTTCTGCTAACCTGAGACAAAACAATAGGCCTGGTCCTGCTCTCTGGAGACTAGGACTGTTCAGAGCAGGCAGGTGTGAGCTGTGTGTGTGTGTTCACATGGCAAGATCAGTGAGCAGGATAAGGGAAGCTCGTGGGAGCGGAGAAAGGAGCGACATGGGGTCAGACTTGTTCAGTCTGACATATGGAACGCTCCTTTATTGCTCATTTGAGTCATTTTCATATGTTTTGTCATGAGTGTGGTGTGTGACTCCCTTTTCATTCATCCCTTTCATCTTATTGTGCCGCTTTGATCTGACTAGGTCACATAGAGGTCATTAAATGGTTAAATCAGCGTACTGGGTTCAGTGTGTCTGTAATCCGTTAGGTGCAGGGTGACACACACGCACGCACACACACACATACACACAAACCAGGGTCTCCGTTTGGAAAATGTGGCAGCATTTCAATTTACTGGACATTTGAGAAATCTACTGGACCCATATGCATTGGGTGAGTAACCTGATTAGGGTGTCCACCCACGGTGCTCAGAATGACAGAAATCACATTTACATTATGGTAATTCATCTTTACAGAACATCCAAGTCAAGGATGCATCGATGTGCGGTGCGGTCTTTCTTATTGAATTCTGATGTGCACTTTGAAGATGTTAGAATCACTGTCCACATTTATTTTTCCTCAGCCAACAAGACCAGTAATGTACACAATAATCACTAGCCTATCACTTCCCCCATAGTAGAAAAGTTTACCGATTCTATTGGTCAGCTTGTTGAAGGGAAGAAATGGCTTTTCCCAACAGACTCTGGGATAGATGGGGACGATAGATCACAAATTCATACAACCAGTAGGCAAAGGCTACATGAAAAAAAAAAAAATTCAATGAGTCTGACGCAACTGATCAGAAGCTTTGAATGTTTAGAATGTTGATCAACTGTTATTTCTTTACAGCGATGCACAGCACAGCAATGCACACAAGGCAGTATGTGACAGAGATGAAATGATCAGTTAGAAATGCAGAAAAGGGTGAGATCTAATGTGCAACAACTAGCATGGGCTGCTAATATTACTAGGATTGTGCTTTGGCAACTGGGCAATACAATACAAATTAGATCAAATAATTGCCTCCACAGATATGGTCTGATTTTGGCTAGGCTACTTTGAATGCAGGGTAAGACATGCTTCATAATATGTAGTCAAATGTTCAGGTTTCAAACATTTAAGAATATGTTTTCAAAATGCATACTGCCTCCAGCTCATTGCAAAGAGGTGTGTGATGCGCTGATGAAGCCTGCCTTCTATTGCCTCTGCATGTGCTGTTTGAGATGCTGATGAAGCCTGCCTTCTATTGCCTCTGCATGTGCTGTTTGAGATGCTGATGAAGCCTGCCTTCTATTGCCTCTGCATGTGCTGTTTGAGATGCTGATGAAGCCTGCCTTCTGTTGCCTCTGCATGTGCTGTTTGAGATGCTGATGAAGCCTGCCTTCTGTTGCCTCTGCATGTGCTGTTTGAGATGCTGATGAAGCCTGCCTTCTATTGCCTCTGCATGTGCTGTTTGAGATGCTGATGAAGCCTGCCTTCTGTTGCCTCTGCATGTGCTGTTTGAGATGCTGATGAAGCATGCCTTCTGTTGCCTCTGCATGTGCTGTTTGAGATGCTGATGAAGCCTGCCTTCTGTTGCCTCTGCATGTGCTGTTTGAGATGCTGATGAAGCCTGCCTTCTATTGCCTCTGCATGTGCTGTTTGAGATGCTGATGAAGCCTGCCTTCTGTTGCCTCTGCATGTGCTGTTTGAGATGCTGATGAAGCCTGCCTTCTGTTGCCTCTGCATGTGCTGTTTGAGATGCTGATGAAGCCTGCCTTCTGTTGCCTCTGCATGTGCTGTTTGAGATGCTGATGAAGCCTGCCTTCTGTTGCCTCTGCATGTGCTGTTTGAGATGCTGATGAAGCCTCCCTTCTGTTGCCTCTGCATGTGCTGTTTGAGATGCTGATGAAGCCTGCCTTCTGTTGCCTCTGCATGTGCTGTTTGAGATGCTGATGAAGCCTGCCTTCTGTTGCCTCTGCATGTGCTGTTTGAGATGCTGATGAAGCCTGCCTTCTGTTGCCTCTGCATGTGCTGTTTGAGATGCTGATGAAGCCTGCCTTCTATTGCCTCTGCATGTGCTGTTTGAGATGCTGATGAAGCCTGCCTTCTGTTGCCTCTGCATGTGCTGTTTGAGATGCTGATGAAGCCTGCCTTCTGTTGCCTCTGCATGTGCTGTTTGAGATGCTGATGAAGCCTGCCTTCTGTTGCCTCTGCATGTGCTGTTTGAGATGCTGTAGCAGCAGCTTTCACGCTGTCAGACAGAGATTCCGCTCAAAGTCTCTGTGTCTGTATGATGTACGAGTGTGATAAATAAGATACATAATGAACCTATAGACTGATAAGAATGACCAGTGAAATGTGTTTCCATCGATCCATATTTACATCAATGAATAGTCTAAAAAGCATTATTTCACAATGGGAGGTTTTCTTCTCCCGGACAATTGGCTGGCAGCAATTTTATTTCACGTTTTTTCCATTTTTTTAGCGGCCAAAAGCCGGCTATTACCGGCTAACAGAAACGTTGACACACATACACACACAGCCCCATCCATCATGGCAGTGGATCAAAGATAATCGAAGTAAGGGCTTTTGCTTCACGTCCAACGGGTGCAGTGGACCATCGGCCAGCGGCACTCTCCTCTTCCTCTCTTCTTCCACTGTCTCTTTTGCTTCCCCTTCCTGGGCCTGTGTTCAGTGAAAGAGTAAACGTTGTCTGGTGTGATGCAGGCAGCAGGAAGGCCCCTTGGGGAAGCCAGTCACACTTCAACAGCTCCTGTCACAAACCCTGCTCTCCCTCTGCTCTTCTCTTCTCTCCCTTCCTCTCCCCTACTCACCCCTCCTCACCTCTTCATTCCCCTGCTCTCCCTGCCCCATGCAACCTGTCTGTTCTGAGCAATTCCACAGTAACGGGATGATTCTGAAACTCAGATCTTTCACTTTAAAATGTATGTCAAACAAAAAACAATGAGTTAATCAACAGAATGACAGCACAAACAGCACAAACAGCACAAACAGCACAAACAGCACAAACAGCACAAACCGTCATTCTGTTTGATTTTGTTTGCAACTTTGCATCTGCACTGTTCTTCAATTAAGTGTGTTTTTGTATAATATTCTGTGAAAATTGTTAAAAGCCATACTTGTGCATAGAGTTGTATGTTTTTGAAAAACTTTGCAGTCATTGGTTTTTGTTTTGCGTACATTTTAACGTGAAAAATGTCTGCTTCGGCCCAAATCCCCTGGTGTTCGCCTCCCTCTTTCTATATCTCTTCATTCTCTACGTCTTTTCACTCCGTGTCTTCTTCTTTCTTCTCTCTCCCTCCCTACAAAACACTCTGCCAGCCCTCCTCCTCTCCTCTCTGCCAGCCCTCCTCCTCTCCTCTCTGCCAGCCCTCCTCTTCCTCTCCTCTCTGCCAGCCCTCCTCTTCCTCTCCTCTCTGCAAGCCCTCCTCCTCTCCTCTCTGCCAGCTCTCCTCTTCCTCTCATCTCTGCCAGCCCTCCTCCTCTCCTCTCTGCCAGCCCTCCTCCTCTCCTCTCTGCCAGCCCTCCTCCTCCTCTCCTTTCTGCCAGCCCTCCCCCTCCTCTCTTCTCTGCCAGTCCTCCTCTTCCTCTCCTCTCTGCCAGCCCTCCTCTTCCTCTCCTCTCTGCCAGCCCTCCTCCTCTCCTCTCTGCCAGCCCTCCTCCTCCTCTCCTTTCTGCCAGCCCTCCCCCTCCTCTCTTCTCTGCCAGTCCTCCTCTTCCTCTCCTCTCTGCCAGCCCTCCTCCTCTCCTCTCTGCAAGCCCTCCTCCTCTCCTCTCTGCCAGCCCTCCTCTTCCTCTCCTCTTTCTGTGAGTCCTCCTCCTCTTCTCTCTCTCTCTCTCTCTCTCTCTCTCTCCCTCTCCCTACCAAACAGTCTGCCAGCCCGCCTCCTCTTCTCTCTTTCAGCCCCTCCTCCTCTCCTCTTTTCTCTGTCAGCCCCTCCTCTTCTCCTCTTCTCTCTGTCAGCCCCTCCTCCTCTCCTCTTCTCTCTGTCAGCCCCTCCTCCTCTCCTCTTTTCTCTGTCAGCCCCTCCTCTTCTCCTCTTCTCTCTGTCAGCCCCTCCTCCTCTTCTTTTCTTTCTGCCAGGCTTTCCTCCTCTCCTCTTCTCTCTGTCAGCCCCTCCTCCTCTCCTCTTTTCTCTGTCAGCCCCTCCTCCTCTCCTCTTTTCCCTGTCAGCCCCTCCTCTTCTCCTCTTCTCTCTGTCAGCCCCTCCTCTTCTCTCTGCCAGGCTTTCCTCCTCTCCTCTTCTCTCTGCCAGCCCCTCCTCCTCTTCTCTCTGCCAGCCCCTCCTCCCTTTCTTACTCCTCTTCTCCCAGCCCTTTAGTAAGCAGACATGGAGGTGTGTGTGTGTGTGTGTGTGCGTGCGTGCGTGTGTGTGTGTGTGTGTGTGTGTGTGTGTGTGTGTGTGTGTGTGTGTGTGTGTGTGTGTGTGTGGGGGACCAGACAGGACCTGCAGAACTCTAATCAGTCCCCAGAGGGTTGTGTGAGATGTGACTGTGGTGTCGCTTGCTCTGATAGTGGTAATAACCCCTCTCTACACACACACACACACACCTCTCCGAGTGTCTGCAGGCTCCAAACACGACACACACACACTCCATGAGTGGTGAGAGCCCTTCTCTCCACCTTTTTAATATAGCCTACCTCTCTGGGTTTGATTCAGCTAAATAGATTTTTGAACAGGCACATATGGAGCCTTTCATAAGCTCTATGGTTATACAGGTCAGGAGATGATTGAAGAGAGCTGTGGTTCAAATCAAATCAAATGTATTTGTCACATACACATGTTTAGCAGGTGTTAATGCACGTATAGCGAAATGCTTGTGATTCTAGTTCCGACCATGTAGAAATATCTAACAAGTAACATAACCTAACAATTTCACAACTACCTTATACGCACAAGTGTAAAGGAAGGAATACGAATATGTACATAAAAATATATAAATGAGTGATGGCCGAACGGCATAGGCAAGATGCAGTAGATGGTATAGAGTACAGTATATACATATGAAATGAGTAATGTGGGGTATGAGAATATTATATGAAGTGGTATTGTTTAAAGTGGCTAGTGATACATTTAATTACATCAAGATGGCAAGATGGAAGGAAGGAATACGAATATGTACATAAAAATATATAAATGAGTGATGGCCGAACGGCATAGGCAAGATGCAGTAGATGGTATAGCATAAAGCATATTAGCATATAGCAAATAAATTCATTGAAAATCCTACAATGTGATTTTTTGGATTTTTTTTCTAAATTTGTCTGTCATAGTTGAAGTGTACCGATGATGAAAATTACAGGCCTCTCTCATCTTTTTAAGTGGGAGAACTTGCACAATTGGTGGCTGACTAAATACTTTTTTGCCCCACTGTATGAGATGAGTAATGTAGGGTAAGTAAACATTATATAATATAAAGTGGCTAGTGATAAATTGATTACATGGCAGCAGCCACTCAATGTTAGTGATGGCTGTTTAACAGTCTGATGGCCTTGAGATAGAAGCTGTCCCCGCTATGATGCACCTGTACAGACCTCGCCTTCTAGATGATAGCGGGATGAACAGGCAGTGGCTCAGGTGGTTGTTGTTCTTGATGATCTTTTTGGCCTTCCTGTGACATCGGGTGGTGTAGGTGTCCTGGAGGGCAGGTAGTTTGCACCCGGTGATGCATTGTGCAGACCTCACTACCCTCTGGAGAGCCTTGTGGTTATGGGCGGAGCAGCTGCCGTACCAGGCGGTGATACAGCCTGACAGGATGCTCTCGATTGTGCATCTGTAAAAGTTTGTGAGTGTTTTTGGTGACAAGCCAAATTTCTTCTGCCTCCTGAGGTTGAAGAGGCGCTGCTGCGCCTTCTTCACCACGCTGTCTGTGTGGGTGGACCAATTCAGTTTTTCCGTGATGTGTACACCGGGGAACTTAAAACTCTCCACTACTGTCCCGTCAATGTAGATAGGGGGCTGCTCCTTCTGCAGCCCCCTATCTGGACCCTCTCCTTTGTTTTATTGACGTTGAGTGTGAGGTTATTTTCCTGACACCACACTCCGAGGGCCCTCCACCTCCTCCCTGTAGGCCGTCTCGTCGTTGTTGGTAATCAAGCCTACCACTGTAGTGTCGTCTGCAAACTTGATGATTGAGTTGGAGGCGTGCATGGCCACGCAGTCGTGGGTGAACAGGGAGTACAGGAGGGGGCTGAGAACGCACCCTTGTGGGGACCCAGTGTTGAGGATCAGCAGGGTGAAGATGTTGTTACCTACCCTCACCACCTGGGGGCAGCCCGTCAGGAAGTCCAGTACCCAGTTGCACAGAGCGGAGTCGAGACCCAGAGTCTCGAGCTTAATGGAGAGTTTGGAGGGTACTATGGTGTTAAATGCTGAGCTGTAATCGATGAACAGCATTCTTACATAGGTGTTCCTCTTGTCCAGATGGGTTAGGGCAGTGTGCAGTGTGATGGCAATTGTGTCGTCTGTAGACCTCTTCATGAGTGAGTGCTACAGGGCGGTAGTCATTTAGCTCAGTTACCTTAGCTCTCTTGGGAACAGGAACAATGGTGGCCCTCTTGAAGATATAGGCTCACGTAGCTGATGGATCAACTCAGCAAAAAGTACAATGGAGCTAGCCATGATGAATCTAAGCTACTACTTGGTTAACCAGTAACGATCTTAATAGTGCTATGCTAATGATGATAAAGCCATAATGCATCTGACTACGCTACATGTTTATGTCAAAAATGGATTTAACTAGCACAATGCTAACTGTTTGGATCTCATCACGACCTGTAATAGCAAAATTATCGATGAGCTAACCATGGCGTGGCTAATATAGTAATGTGCTAACGATTCTGACCCAGCCAGGGGTCACACTCAACATTGATCATTACCTATAAACGGCAGCTGTAAAAATGGTGATTGATTTTAACTAGTTCTGCCCTAACCCTGATAGATCTGAACTTGCGTGGTTAGCCATAATGAATCTGGACTAGCTGTTGGTTAGCCATAATGGATCTGAACTAGCATTTGTTAGCCATAATGGATCTGAACTAGCATTGTTTAGCCATAATGGATCTGAACTAGCATTGTTTAGGCATAATGTATCTGAACTAGCAGTTGGTTAGCCATAATGGATCGGAACTAGCAGTTGGTTAGCCATAATGGATCTGATCTAGCTGTTGGTTAGCCATAACGGATCTGAACTTGCATTAGTTAGCCATAATGGATCTGAACTAGCATTGGTTTGACATAATGTATCTGAACTAGCAGTTGGTTAGCCATAATGTATCTGAACTAGCAGTTGGTTAACCTTTATGGATCTGGACTAGCAGTTGGTTAGCCATAATGGATCTGGACTAGCTGTTGGTTAACCATAATGGATCTGAACTTGCATTAGTTAGCCATAATGGATCTGAACTAGCAGTTGGTTAGCCTTTATGGATCTGGACTAGCAGTTGGTTAGCCAATAATCGATCTGAACTAGCAGTTGGTTAGCCATAATGGATCTGAACTAGCATTTGTTAGCCATAATGGATCTGGACTAGCAGTTGGTTAGCCATAATGCATCTGAACTAGCAGTTTGTTAACCATAATGGAACTGAACTAGCAGTTGGTTAGCCATAATGGATCTGAACTAGCATTGGTTTGACATAATGGATCTGAACTTGCATTAGTTAGCCATAATGAATCTGAACTAGCATTGGTTTGACATAATGTATATGAACTAGCAGTTGGTTAACCTTTATGGATCTGGACTAGCAGTTGGTTAGCCATAATGGATCTGAACTAGCAGTTGGTTAGCCATAATGGATCTGAACTAGCATTGGTTTGCCATAATGGATCTGAACTAGCAATGGTTTGCCATAATGGATCTGGACTAGCAGTTGGTTAGCAATAATGGATCTGGACTAGTAGTTGGTTATCCATAATGGATCTGGACTAGCAGTTGGTTAGCAATAATGGATCTGGACTAGTAGTTGGTTAGCCATAATGGATCTGAACTAGCATTGGTTAGCCATAATGGATCTTGACTAGTAGTTGGTTAGCAATAATGAATCTGAACTAGCATTGGTTAGCCATAATGGATCTTGACTAGTAGTTGGTTAGCAATAATGAATCTGGACTAGGATTGGTTAGCCATAATGGATCTTGACTTGTCGTTGGTTAGCAATAATGAATCTGGACTAGCATTGGTTAGCCATACTGGATCTGGACAAGCATTGTCCTAAAAGTGATGAACCAGATAGAAAGGTTTTTCAAAGAGATTTTGAGACAATAGTTTTTGCTACCAGTGGCTGGTCCTGAAATCGTGTTTTATCATTAATAGCACTGTAGCAGTTTGTGAATATATTCCAGTTAGCACTTTGCTAAATAGCTTAGAAATGTGTTATTATAAATGTGCAGTTGTAATGGAATTAATTTTGCCAAATGTAGAAGCAATTGTTTTAAGTACCAGTCTTCTCCTTCCTCTGAATTCCCCATTTGTAGGTAAAATAGAGTATCATCTGGCCCTTCGTGATATTTCATCAATGTAAAATATCCTGAAATCTTATATTATAATATCATATATTGGTCCTGTGTGTGTGTGTGTGTGTGTGTGTGTGTGTGTGTGTGTGTGTGTGTGTGTGTGAATAGTGCAGGAGCAGTGGATTGAAGAGAGCAGAGAAGAGCAAGAAGGAGAAAAGACCAGACATCACTGCAGTCATTTTCTGACAATCTTTCCAGCCAGGCGAGCCAGCCCAATCATCTAGCTATCAGTGTGAGACAGAAAGAGAGAACAGACAACTATCATTACAGTTGAAGGAAAACAGAAATGAAAGGACATGATCTTTCCTGTGAGGGGTACTAGAGATGGGTCAGCTTTGGCAGGGTCGTAACGAGCAGTCTGACATTTTCTGCAAAATGTTATGTTTCTCAGATCCAATGATTTCAGTGATAGACCTAGTTTCTGAAAGCATGGCAGCCATATCATTATGTTAGTTTGAGTCTGTGTGTGATCTGTGGCTCCAAGAAAGCAATTTTTGTTTGGAATATTTCACTAAGACATTTATTTAGAGCTGTTGGCAAAAATGTAACTGAAATAGCCTAACTTTGGTACTAGGAAATGAGAGCTGAAAGAGTGCTTAGCTTTAGCTAGAGTAGGCCAGCCTGTTCATTCAAAACACTGGAACCTTATGTTAGCGTTGGGCTAGCACCTCACGTTAGCATTTTGAGCCATAGCATTAGCACACACTATCATACAGTACATCCTCCAGCCACCCATGTCATAGACTGTTCTCTCTGTTACCTCACGGCAAGCGGTACTGAAGCACTAAGTCTGGGGCGGCCCGTCAGGAAGTCCAGTACCCAGTTGCACAGGGCGGGGTCGAGACCCAGGGTCTCGAGCTTGATGACGAGCTTGGAGGGTACTATGGTGTTGAATCCCGAGCTGTAGTCGATGAACAGCATTCTCACATAGGTATTCCTCTTGTCCAGATGGGTTAGGGCAGTGTGCAGTGTGGTTGAGATTGCATCGTCTGTGGACCTATTTGGGCGGTAAGCAAATTGGAGTGAGTCTAGGGTGTCAGGTAGGGTGGAGGTGATATGGTCCTTGACTAGTCTCTCAAAGCACTTCATGATGACGGAAGTGAGTGCTACGGGGCGGTAGTCGTTTAGCTCAGTTACCTTAGCTTTCTTGGGAACAGGAACAATGGTGGCCCTCTTGAAGCATGTGGGAACAGCAGACTGGTATAGGGATTGATTGAATACACCGGCCAGCTGGTCTGCGCATGCTCTGAGGGCGCGGCTGGGGATGCCGTCTGGGCCTGCAGCCTTGCGAGGGTTAACACGTTTAAATGTTTTACTCACCTCAGCTGCAGTGAAGGAGAGTCCGCATGTTTTCGTTGCAGGCCGTGTCAGTGGCACTGTATTGTCCTCAAAGCGGGCAAAAAAGTTATTTAGTCTGCCTGGGAGCAAGACATCCTGGTCCGTGACTGGGCTGGTTTTCTTCTTGTAGTCCATGATTGACTGTAGACCCTGCCACATACCTCTTGTGTCTGAGCCGTTGAATTGAGATTCTACTTTGTCTCTATACTGACGCTTAGCTGGTTTGATAGCCTTGCGGAGGGAATAGCTGCACTGTTTGTATTCGGTCATGTTACCAGTCACCTTGCCCTGATTAAAAGCAGTGGTTCGCGCTTTCAGTTTCACGCGAATTCTGCCATCAATCCACGGTTTCTGGTTAGGGAATGTTTTAATCGTTGCTATGGGAACGACATCTTCAACGCACGTTCTAATGAACTCGCACACCGACTCAGCGTATTCGTCAATGTTGTTATCTGACGCAATACGAAACATATCCCAGTCCACGTGATGGAAGCAGTCTTGGAGTGTGGAATCAGCTTGGTCGGACCAGCGTTGGACAGACCTCAGCATAGGAGCTTCTTGTTTTAGTTTCTGTCTGTAGGCAGGGATCAGCAAAATGGAGTCGTGGTCAGCTTTTCCGAAAGGAGGGCGGGGCAGGGCCTTATATGCGTCGCGGAAGTTAGAATAACAATGATCCAAGGTTTTTCCCGCCCTGGTTGCGCAATCGATATGCTGATACTCAACACTGGGGCCCCACAAGGGTGCGTTCTGAGCCCTCTCCTGTACTCCCTGTACTCCCTGTTCACCCACGACTGCGTGGCCACGCACGCCTCCAACTCAATCATCAAGTTTGCGGACGACAACAGTGGTAGGCTTGATTACCAACAACAACGAGACGGCCTACAGGGAGGAGGTGAGGGCCCTCGGAGTGTGGTGTCAGGAAAATAACCTCACACTCAACGTCAACAAAACTAAGGAGATGATTGTGGACTTCAGGAAACAGCAGAGGGAACACCTCCCTATCCACATCGATGGAACAGTAGTGGAGAGGGTAGTAAGTTTTAAGTTCCTCGGCATACACATCACAGACAAACTGAATTGGTCCACTCACACAGACAGCATCGTGAAGAAGGCGCAGCAGCGCCTCTTCAACCTCAGGAGGCTGAAGAAATTCCGCTTGTCACCAAAAGCACTCACAAACTTCTACAGATGCACAATCGAGAGCATCCTGGCGGGCTGTATCAAGGCTCTCCAGAGGGTAGTGAGGTCTGCACAACGCATCACCGGGGGCAAACTACCTGCCCTCCAGGACACCTACACCACCCGATGTTACAGGACGGCCATAATGATCATCAAGGACAACAACCACCCGAGCCACTGCCTGTTCACCCCGCTATCATCCAGAAGGCGAGGTCAGTATAGGTGCATCAAAGCTGGGACCGAGAGACTGAAAAACAGCTTCTATCTCAAGGCCATCAGACTGTTAAACAGCCACCACTAACATTGAGTGGCTGCTGCCAACACACTGATACTGACTCTACTCCAGCCACTTTAATAATGGGAATTGATGGGAAATTATGTAAAATATATCACTAGCCACTTTTAACAATGCTACCTAATATAATGTTTACATACCCTACATTATTCATCTCATATGTATACGTATATACTGCACTCTATATCATCTACTGCATCCTTATGTAATACATGTATCACTAGCCACTTTAACTATGCCACTTTGTTTACATACTCATCTCATATGTATATACTGTACTCGATACCATCTACTGTATCTTGCCTATGCTGCTCTGTACCATCACTCATTCATATATCTTTATGTACATATTCTTTATCCCCTTACACTGTGTATAAGACAGTAGTTTTGGAATTGTTAGTTAGATTACTTGTTGGTTATTACTGCATTGTCGGAATTAGAAGCACAAGCATTTCGCTACACTCGCATTAACATCTGCTAACCATGTGTATGTGACAAATAAAATTTGATTTGATTGGATTGGATTAGATTTGAACCATAAAACTGCTAAATAGTTAACCAAATATGTCCCCAGATTATCCTCATTGACCCTTTTTGCCCTAACTCTTTTTGACTCTGTCCACACACTTACAACACATACTAACTCTGACACTCCAACGCACACACACACACTCACACATAACACGTACACGAAGGCACACTGTCGCTCACCCACACTTTCACATTCCCCACATACGCTGCAGCTACTGTCTATTATCTATCCTGTTGCCTAGTCACTTTACTCCTACCTTCATGTACTGTACATATCTACCTCAATTACCTCATACCCCTGCACATCGACTCGGTACTGGTACCGTATTCTATTCTTATTCTTATTCTTTTGTTATTATTATTATTGTTATTCTTATTATTATTCTTATTATATTATATTTTTTATGTTATTCTGCGTAAAAAGGGCCCGTAAGTAAGTATTTCACTGTTAGTCTACACCTTACAGCCACTTTCAAGCAAAGGACAGCTCATCTTTAATTTCATCAACCCCCCCTCTTTTTCCCTGTCTCTTAGCGCCTTTCCCCACCCCTCAGTATGTCTCTCCCCCACTCGTTTTCAAAGCAGGATAATTAAATGTGTAGACTTGAGTGAGCAGCTTCAGGAAGAAGACTGATGATGTGCTATTGATGGTCCACTTAAACGTTTATATTTTCCGTAGAGTTGTGACTGAATGTGTCTTGCTGGTTCAGTGGCACAGATTAAGCTGCCTATCTTGGCCAGGACGCTCTTGAAAAAGAGATTTTAAATCTCAATGAGCCCTTCCTGGTTAAATAAAGGTTAAAAATAAATAAATAAATATAAAAAACTGTCCACTCAGTGGATTTGAGAAATATCCAGGGGTCTCATCATTATTTACACAGTGTCACGCAATCTTGGCAGGGTGTCAAGTTAGTGTAGATTTTGCCCTTTCATGCTTCAAATTAGATATTTGAATAATTGAATGAAGATGAGCGACCTTCAGCTCCAGAGCAGGGTGTGTGTGTCGTGTGTATGTCACTGAGAGTTGGGAACAGCGACAGTGCCACAAACTTTTACCTGTTGGCTAGTGATGATTCAGATTTACGGGAAAGTGGCGCGACTCAGCAAACAACCGAGCAGCCAAGTCACCTTCAGGGAGTGGCACAGGAACACATACGCTTCGCTCTCTCACATATAGGCAGTCCTTCTAGCCATTGGGTCATTCATCGGTTGATTGATTTGCATTTGGTTTTAAGAGAGTATGAACTTCCAGGGTCCCTCTTTCTACCCGCCCATCCCAGCCTCAGCCCCCACCCTACCCCTCTTCTTTTCTTTTCTTTCACTCTCTCTCTCTCACTACATTTACATTTAAGGGGCTTTATTGGCATGGGAAACATATGTTTACATTGCCAAAGCAAGTGAAATACATAATAAACTAAAGTTAAATAAAGAACAAAAAATAATAGTGAACATTATACTGACAAAAGTCATATTATGTCAGTGTTGTAATGAAGTACAAAAAGGAAAATAAATAAACATAAATATAGGTTGTATTTATAATGGTGTTTGTTCTTCACTGGTTGCCATTTTCTTGTGGCAACATGTCACAAATATTGCTGCTGTGATTGCACACTGTGGTATTTCACCCAATAGATATGGGAGTTCATCAAAAGTGTATTTGTTTTCTAATTCTTTGTGGGTCTGTGTAATCTCAGGGAAATATGTGAGGTTAGGAAGTACAGCTCAGTTTCCACCTCATTTTGTGGGCAGTGTGCACTAGAGGTCGACCAACTATGATTTTTCAACGCCGATGCCGATACCAATTTTGGAGGACCAAAAAAAGCTGATACCGATATAATTGGCCGATTTTTATATATATATTTGTAATAATGACAATTGCAACAATACTGAATGAACAATGAACACTTTTATTTTAACTTAATATAATACTTAAACAAAATCAATTTAGTCTCAAATAAATAATGAAACATGTTCAATTTGGTTTAAATAATGCAAAAACACAGTGTTGGAGAAGAAAGTAAAAGTGCAATATGTGCCATGTTAAAAAGCTAACGTTTCAGTTCCTTGCTCAGAACATGAGAACATATGAAAGCTGGTGGTTCATTTTAACAGGAGTCTTCAATATTCCCAGTTAAGAAGTTTTAGGTTGTAGTTATTATAGGAATTATAGGACTATTTCTCTCTATACTATTTGTATTTCATTAACCTTTGACTATTTGATGTTCTTATAGGCACTTCACTATTGCAAGCCTAATCTCGAGAGTCGATAGGCTGGAAGTCATAAATAGCGCTGTGCTTCAAGCATTGCTAAGAGCTGCTGGCAAACGCAGTAAAGTGCTGTCTGAATGAATGACTACGAGCCTGCTGCTGCCTACCACGCTCAGTCAGACTGCTCTATCAAATATCAAATCATATATTTAATTCTAATATAATAAACACACAAAAATACGAGCCTTTGGTTATTAATATGGTCAAATCTGGAAACTATCATTTTGAAAACAAAAAGTTTATTCTTTCAGTGAAATACAGAACTGTTCCGTATTTTATCAAACGGGTGGCAACCCTAAATCTAAATATTGTTGTTACATTGCACAACCTTCAATGTTATGGCATAATTATGTAAAATTCTGGAGAATTAATTACGGTTTTGTTAGGAAGAAATTGTCTTCACACAGTTCACAACGAGCCAGGCGGCCCAACCTGCTGCATATACCCTGACTCTGCTTGCACTGAATGCAAGAGAAGTGACACAATTTCCCTAGTTAATATTGCCTGCTAACATTCATTTATTTTAAATCATCACCCGTTTGGCGAAGTTGAAGTAGGCTGTGATTCGATGATAAATTAACAGGCACCACATTGATTATATGCAACGCAGATCAAGCTAGTTAACCTGGTAATATCATCAACCATGTGTAGTTAACTAGTGATTATGTGCAACGCAGGACAAGCTAGTTAACCTAGTAATATCATCAACCATGTGTAGTTAACTAGTGATTATGTGCAACGCAGGACAAGCTAGTTAAACTAGTAATATCATCAACCATGTGTAGTTAACTAGTGATTATGTTTAATGATTGATTGTTTTTTATAAGATAAGTTTAATGCTAGCTAGCACCTTACCATGGCTCCTTGCAGCCACAAGGTCCTTTTGATGCTGTGCTCGCGTAACAGGCGGTCAGCCTGCCACGCAGTCTCCTCGTGGATTGCAATGTAACCAGCCATAATCGGCGTCCAAAAAGGCCGATTACCAATTGTTATGAAAACTTGAAATCGGACCTAATTAATCGGCCATGCCGATCGGCCATAGCCTGTCTTCTCTTGAGAGCCAGGTCTGCCTTCGGCGGCCTTTGTCAATAGCAAGGCTATGCTCACTGAGTCTGTACATAGTCAAAGCTTTCCTTAATTTTGGGTCACAGTGGTCAGGTATTCTGCCACTGTGTACTCTCTGTTTAGGGCCAAATAGCATTCTAGTTTGCTATGTGTTCCAATGTGTCTCTCTCTCTGCCTCAATCTCTCTCCTTCCCCCCTCCCTCTCGCTCCATGTATTCATTAAGCTCAAAGCTACAGTATTTGTTCGCATCTCACTGCCCTCATTAACATTTCACAGCCCGCTAAAGCACACAGCCCCCGGTTACCAAGGGCCACCTCTCGGCAACCAGCAGTCAGCTGCAGAACACTGTAGACCAGAGAGAGAGAGAGTCAGAGAGAGAGAGAGAGAGAGAGAGCCCGCCCTTTATGGTTGTGAGGTCTGGGGTCCGCTCACCAACCAAGATTTCACAAAATGTGACAAACACCAAATTGAGACTCTGCATGCAGAATTCTGCAAAAATATCCTCAGTGTGCAACGTAGAACACCAAATATTGCATGCAGAGCAGAATTAGGCCGATACCCACTAATGATCAAAGTCCAGAAAAGAGCCGTGAAATTCTACAACCACCTAAAAGGAAGCGATTCCCAAACCTTCCATAACAAAGCCATCACCTACAGAGAGATGAACCTGGAGAAGAGTCCCCTAAGCAAGCTGGTCCTGGGGCTCTGTTCACAAACACAAACACACCCCACAGAGCCCCAGGACAGCAGCACAATTAGACCCAAGCAAATCATGAGAAAACAAAAAGATAATTACTTGACACATTGGAAAGAATTAACAAAAAAACAGCAAACTATAATGCTATTTGGCCCTAAACAGAGAGTACACAGTGGCAGAATACCTGACCACTGTGACTGACCCAAACTTAAGGAAAGCTTTGACTATGTACAGATTCAGTGAGCATAGCCTTGCTATTGAGAAAGGCCGCTGTAGGCAGACATGGCTCTCAAGAGAAGACAGGCTATATGCACACTGCCCACAAAATGAGGTGGAAACTGAGCTGCACTTCCTAACCTCCTTCCTAATGTATGACCATATTTACATCAGATTACACAGACCCACAGACCCACAAAGAATTCGAAAACAAACCCAATTTTGATAAACTCCCATATCTACTGGGTGAAATTCCACAGTGTGCCATCACAGCAGCAAGATTTGTGACCTGCTGCCACAAGAAAAGGTCAACCAGTGAAGAACAAACACCATTGTAAATACAACCCATATTTATGCTTATTTATTTTCCCTTGTGTACTTTAAACATTTGTACATTGTTACAACACTGTATATATACATAATATGACATGACTTTATTGTTTTGAAACGTCTGTATGTGTAATGTTTACTGTTAATTTTTATTGTTTATTTCACTTTTGTATATTATCTACTTCACTTGCTATGGCAATGTTAACACATGTTTCCCATGCCAATAAATCCTATTGAATTGAATTGACAGAGACAGAGAGTCATGAGATCAACCCTTCCTCTTCTCTTCCTCACCCAGAGCTCATATCTCTCTTGCCCCACAGTTTTTTTTCTTCTGCTAGGTATTCCCTTGCATATTTATTATGTATTTGATTCTCTCTGTCTACTGACACCTTCTTCACCTTCATCTGTCCCTTCTTCCCTTCTTATTTATGCTCAAGTACCATACACTCTCCATCTCTCCCTCCTGCACAGTCTCTCCCTCTAGCCCTTTCTCTCTATCCCCCACCATGCTTAGCTCTGATAATAGAAGTGGTACAGTAGCATCAACCAAGCTGCTTGCTAGCTCTAGCCTGTCCTCGGCCTGATTGCCTTACTGCTATGCCACAACGTAGAACCCCTGCGTTAGCTAACCATCTCTGACAGCCTCCTCTGACAATCTCATAATAGAGGCTGAGATCGGCGGCTGGCAGAGGAGTAGTGCATGTTTGATTTTATTTAGCAGCTCAGCTAGCTTGGGGGACCTGCAATGCCTGATTGTAGCCCAGGTGGAGTGAGCCTCGGTTGGGTTAAGCAGAGATGGAGGGTTGAGTTTGGTCGGGAAGAGCAGGAGAGTGATGGCAAATTTGTGCAATTGACAATTTCTTAGCAGGGTTTTGTGGAATGTAATTTGTTTACGGGGATGTTCAGAGTGGTGAGTTGGGAACAGAGTTGACTCCCTCTCATCCTCCCCTCATCTCTGTCACACACTTTCCTCTCTTCACTCCCTCTCGCTCTCTTTTCTCTTCCCTTCCCCTTCACATCTCCCTCCATCTTCCTCTCTCACTTCTGCTTTCATCTCTTCATTCCTCTCTCACTTTCCTGTCATGTCTTTCTTTTTCTCTCCTCTCCTCTCCCCCTCTCCCCTCCCCCTCTCTCAACCTCCCCTCTCCCCTCGCCTCCCCCTCTCACCTCCTGCTCTCTCTCCTCCCCTCCCCCTCTCCCCCCCTCTCTCCCCTTCCCCTTTCCCCTCCCCCTCTCCCCTACCCGTCTCACCTCCTCTACTCTCTCTGATAGTGAAGTTCATCTCAGCCCAGCGAGACACTCAACCAGAGCCATTCTATTGATACTTCAACATGCCTCATGACTGCATTTAGATGGAAGGAGTGAAGAGAACAAGGAAAGCAGAGGTGTACTCTCAGCAGAGGGAGAGAGGAAGAGAGGGAGAGAGGGATGACTCGTAGGAGTAGGAGCCGGTGTTAAAAATAAAAACTCCTGTGGAGTCTCAGCTGATGGTGATAGATTAGAACCAGGCGACTGAAGGGAGCATATAAATGAGATATTTAAGAAACATGAAAAATTGTGCCCAAATTATAGCAAACAGCCGGCAGCTGGCCCCGTGTTCTCCATTCAAAGCGGCTTGTGGTTCCAATCCATTGTGGAGCGTCTCTGTACAGAGGGAGTCCAGGACCGGGCAGGTTGTGATAAGAACCAGCCGTTAAGAACCAACCGTGACCTCTCACCTCTCGGCTGCTCTGATCTGGGCCCTAGCAAAATGAGATTTTCTGTGTGTGTGAGAGAGCATGTGAGAGAGAAAGAGAGAGAGAGAGGGTAATCTATTGCTTTCTGGTTTCTGTGTGTGTGGGCAGGGTAGTGTTTCTGTGTTGTATGCAGGGTAGTGTTTCTGTGTGTGTGGGCAGGGTAGTGTTTCTGTGTGTGTGGGCAGGGTAGTGTTTCTGTGTGTGTGGGACGGGTAGTGTTTCTGTGTGTGTGGGGAGGGTAGTGTTTCTGTGTGTGTGGGCAGGGTAGTGTTTCTGTGTGTGTGGACAGGGTAGTGTTTCTGTGTGTGTGGGCAGGGTAGTGTTTATGTGTGTGTGGGAAGGGTAGTGTTTCTGTGTGTGTGGGCAGGGTAGTGTTTATGTGTGTGTGGGCAGGGTAGTGTTTCTGTGTGTGTGGACAGGGTAGTGTTTCTGTGTGTGTGGACAGGGTAGTGTTTCTGTGTGTGTGGGCAGGGTAGTGTTTATGTGTGTGTGGGAAGGGTAGTGTTTCTGTGTGTGTGGACAGGGTAGTGTTTCTGTGTGTGTGTGGGCAGGGTAGTGTTTATGTGTGTGTGGGCAGGGCAGTGTTTCTGTGTGTGTGGGCAGGGTAGTGTTTCTGTGTGTGTGGGCAGGGTAGTGTTTCTGTGTGTGTGGGCAGGGTAGTGTTTCTGTGTGTGTGAGCAGGGTAGTGTTTCTGTGTGTGTGAGCAGGGTAGTGTTTCTGTGTGTGTGGGCAGGGTAGTGTTTCTGTGTGTGTGGGCAGGGTAGTGTTTCTGTGTGTGTGGGCAGGGTAGTGTTTCTGTGTGTGTGAGCAGGGTAGTGTTTCTGTGTGTGTGAGCAGGGTAGTGTTTCTGTGTGTGTGAGCAGGGTAGTGTTTCTGTGTGTGTGGGCAGGGTAGTGTTTCTGTGTGTGTGAGCAGGGTAGTGTTTCTGTGTGTGTGAGCAGGGTAGTGTTTCTGTGTGTGTGAGCAGGGTAGTGTTTCTGTGTGTGTGGGCAGGGTAGTGTTTCTGTGTGTGTGGGCAGGGTAGTGTTTCTGTGTGTGTGGGCAGGGTAGTGTTTCTGTGTGTGTGGACAGGGTAGTGTTTCTGTGTGTGTGAGCAGGGTAGTGTTTATGTGTGTGTGAGCAGGGTAGTGTTTCTGTGTGTGTGGACAGGGTAGTGTTTCTGTGTGTGTGAGCAGGGTAGTGTTTCTGTGTGTGTGAGCAGGGTAGTGTTTCTGTGTGTGTGGACAGGGTAGTGTTTCTGTGTGTGTGAGCAGGGTAGTGTTTCTGTGTGTGTGGGCAGGGTAGTGTTTCTGTGTGTGTGGGCAGGGTAGTGTTTCTGTGTGTGTGGACAGGGTAGTGTTTCTGTGTGTGTGAGCAGGGTAGTGTTTCTGTGTGTGTGAGCAGGGTAGTGTTTCTGTGTGTGTGGGCAGGGTAGTGTTTCTGTGTGTGTGGACAGGGTAGTGTTTCTGTGTGTGTGGACAGGGTAGTGTTTCTGTGTGTGTGGGCAGGGTAGTGTTTCTGTGTGTGTGGGCAGGGTAGTGTTTCTGTGTGTGTGAGCAGGGTAGTGTTTCTGTGTGTGTGGACAGGGTAGTGTTTCTGTGTGTGTGGACAGGGTAGTGTTTCTGTGTGTGTGGACAGGGTAGTGTTTCTGTGTGTGTGGACAGGGTAGTGTTTCTGTGTGTGTGGACAGGGTAGTGTTTCTGTGTGTGTGGACAGGGTAGTGTTTCTGTGTGTGTGGACAGGGTAGTGTTTCTGTGTGTGTGGACAGGGTAGTGTTTCTGTGTGTGTGGGCAGGGTAGTGTTTCTGTGTGTGTGGGCAGGGTAGTGTTTCTGTGTGTGTGGGCAGGGTAGTGTTTCTGTGTGTGTGGGCAGGGTAGTGTTTCTGTGTGTGTGGGCAGGGTAGTGTTTCTGTGTGTGTGGGCAGGGTAGTGTTTCTGTGTGTGTGGACAGGGTAGTGTTTCTGTGTGTGTGGGCAGGGTAGTGTTTCTGTGTGTGTGAGCAGGGTAGTGTTTCTGTGTGTGTGGGCAGGGTAGTGTTTCTGTGTGTGTGAGCAGGGTAGTGTTGTGTAATGCTCTGCTAATCGCTCTCTGTAATGTTTGACATGGAACATCACACCACCATTCATTCCTGATGAATAACTGGGTAGGCCTGTTTGATCGTGTGCCAAACCTGATCACAAATCCATCGATGTAGTTTGCAGATCATCACATCGACGTAAAACAACTCTCCTCCTTGTTGATCCAGTCATTTAACTAAAGTTTCCCTGAGGAGTTGGTAGAACATGAGTGACAGACAGACACCGCCGGGCCGGGCCCTGGTTAAAATGCTCAGGCAGGCCGTGGTACGACAGAGAGAGAGGAGTCACGAAACATGAATGCATTAGCACTGTGGACCCATACATTATGCAGAGGCTGAACTGCGACGGAAGACTCAAGACACAGAGAGAGAGTGAGAGGAAAGGACAGTGAGAGGAATCAGGCATGTTGAAGTCAGCAGCACAGTCCAGTGTGATGACGGAGAGTGTAAGTTTGTGTGTTTATTTATTTATTTATATTTCAACTGTAAGTTAACGTGTGTAAGTTAGTGTGTGTTAGAGAGTGTGTAAGTTAACCTGTGTAAGTTAATGTGTGTTAGAGAGTGTGTGTAAGTTAACCTGTGTAAGTTAGTGTGTGTGTGTGTCTGTGTGTAAAAGCAGGAATGTTGGTGAAGCTGTAGTATCTACAGTATATGCTGCTATTCGTTTAGTCTACACTTAACTCTATTATCTGAATAGAAGGTCACCTCATCTTGTATACTAATAGGGGAATGGATGGAGGGCAATGGAGGGAACTTCAGCGTTCCCTGGTTTACACAAGCTAATGCTAATAATGCTAATAAGGTGACTCTCTTCCTTGTTCATGACCTCTAGAAAGTTCTGAGCAACAACCAATCAAGATGGTCTAAGCATGGTTATTTATGTGTGTGTGTGTGAGCGGGGTTGATAAATATAGTTGTGTGTGTGTGTGTTTGTGGTCTGTGTGACTGGGGGACATGTGCTGTGTGGACATTGACCAATGCAGTGGACAGAATAGTAATGGTAGGATGGTTGGGTCACAGAGGGTCTTTGAGGTGTGTGTGTGTGTGTGTGTGTGTGTGTGTGTGTGTGTGTGTGTGTGTGTGTGTGTGTGTGTGTGTGTGTGTGTGTGTGTGTGTGTGAGGTATGCAGTGTGGCCATTCATGAATGGCGGGGCTGGAATGGGCGTGTTGTCTGTCTGGGTGAGTGGGGGGGGAGCTAAGCTCTGCGACATGGACATCTGTGCGTGCCGCTGGCAACACCTGTCCGTCATGTGTCAACCAAACGGAACCCTCCTCGGCCCCTCAAAGCACCTATTCTCAGTCCGTGAGGCGTGGGAATCTCTAGATGTCCCCTTCTTTTGTTACATAACCGCTGCAGCCCGGAGTAACCTCCCAAACTCTCCAATCAGTAGGAAGACACTAGGGGGCATAGGTCAGCTGAGGGACTATAGACCAAAACAAAACAGACAACTAGAATAAAGAGAGAATATATGGATTGGACTCTGAAATAGGTTTGAGGACAGATCTACAATTGACTAGGACTTGAGTTCCTCCTCGGTACAAGGGACCACACTGGGCTGAAAATAAAGAGCAGTCAGAAGAGCCTGTCTCTTTCCTCTTTCCCCGGCAGGTACCCTGGGATGTAACTTGCATAAAAAGGCATGCTCGGGAGTTGTGAATAAGTGACTGGATTGAGCTCAGCAGCAACGTTTTGATCTGAATCAACACACTCTGCCTCCATGGCACAGGTCAGGGAGACTGGATGTGCATGCTAAAACTGTTAGAGAGGACAGGAGCCCGGCTTTGCTCTTTTGCTTTCATTCACATATTCAGCGCGTATTCACTTCCATATCAGCTTTATAAGCACTGGGAGTGTATACAGTGTAGGCATATTGACTTGCTCAGAGCAAATCACAAGTATGAAGCTTATAGCATTACACACCTTCATATGGGTTTGGAAAAAGATGGGGCCTATTACTAGCATCCATATGGAATTAATAACCAGTGTCCTGAAATGTATTCATGGACAGAGTCATGTCCTTCTCCCAAATGGATGCATTGGGTCAATGCACTTGATGTGGTTTCTACCTTTTTTCCAGCTCAGTTACATTGTAATGTCATAGTTATTTTGTTGCAGACGGGCCTAAATTACAGGAGGCACGACTCGTAAGCTGTCCTCTCAATTGTACAATCACGCCAGTTCTGTCGAAAAGGGCATCCAATCACAAATGTCTGTTTCCAGGAAGAGTTTTCAAGTGCTGTATATTAGTATATTAAATTACAGTACACCACCAATTATGTCCACACCATGTGACAGACGACGAACCATCTTCTGGTACAGAGTGCTCCTGGCTGTTGAAACAGAGCAAATCTCATTATTCCATCCAGCTCCTGATGGATTTAGATTTGGCCCGGGGCTGGTTGTTCCTCTTAGCCCAACAAGACAGTTGGACTGGTGTTAACACCACAAACACATTGATTTCATGTTTTTCATCAAATCTGACTGTAATACTATAGTAATGGCACTCCCTTGTAAATGTCACCATAGGTTTAAGATAATGTCTCCACTTATCTATTTGCCATTTAGCAGACACTTTTATCCAAAGCGACTTAGTCATGCATGCATACATTTTACATATGGGTGGTCCCGGGAATCGAACCCACTACCCTGGCGTTACAAGCGTCATGCTCTCCCAACTGAGGTACGCTGAACAAAAATATAAATGCAACATGTAAAGTGTTGGTCCCATGTTTCATGAGCTGAAATATAATATCCCAGAAATGTTCAATACACAGAAATATGCACAAATTTGTTTATACATCCCTGTTAGTGAGCATTTCTCCTTTGCAAAGTTAATCCATCCACCTGACAGGGGTGGCATATCAAGAAGCTGATTAAACAGCATGATCATTACACAGGTGCACCTTGTGCTGGGGACAATAAAAGACCACTCTAAAGTGTGCAACACAATGCCACAGATGTCTCATGTTTTGAGGGAGCGTGAAATTGGCATGCTGACTGTAGGAATGTCCACCAGAGCTGTTGCCAGGGGATTTAATGTTCATTAAGCTGCCTCGAAACTTTGTTTTAGAGAATTTGGCAGTACGTCCAACCGGCATCACAACCACAGACTGCTGAAGTCAATGTGCCCCATGGTGGGGTTATGGTATGGGCAGGCATTTTTTAATATATTTTTTATTTAACCTTTATTTAAGTAGGCAAGTCATTTAAGAACAAATAAGCTATGGACAACAAAATAAAATAGCATTTTATCGATGGCAATTTGAATGCACAGAGATACGGTGATGATATCCTTAGACCCATTGTTGGGCCATTCATCCACCGTCATCAGCTCATGTTTCAGCATGACAATGCACGGCCCCATGTCGCAAGGATCTGTACACAATTCCTGGAAGCTGAAAATGTCCCAGTTCTTTCATGGCCTGCATGCTCACTAGACATGTCACCCATTCAGCATGTTTGGGATGCTCTGCATCGACTTGTACGACATCGTGTTCCAGTTCCCGCCAATATCCAGCAACTTCGCACAGCCATTGAAGAGGAGAGGGACAACATTTCACAGGCCACAATCAACAGTATGATCAACTTTATGCGAAGGTTTTGTCACAGAATTTTGTCAGCCAGTGTTTGTCAAGCAAATGACTGCCGTTCTCACGGCAATTGACCGTGACCGTGTTTTCCGTGTTTTCATGTTTAAATACATTGTAAGGCTGCATGATGAGACTAATGTAGATTTGAAAAAAGTTGCATGAAAGTATTTTTTTATGCTGACTGTACACACTACATCAGTCACTCATTCAGAATTTGACAAGCACTTTATAATGCCTAGAATTTCAAGGTGGCATCCCCTTTGTGTGGCCCCTAAAAAAAATCCATGCCTTTTGTGGCCAGTGGCCTTTGTTCCCTTCTCCCTGAGTGCTGCGCACTCCATCACGTGACCAGGTCTGTCTCACAGGCTACAAGTGAAGACAGACACATTGGGGACGCAACTGCATGCGTCCTTATCCAAAGGTCAACCTATTCTATTCCTTGCGAGAAATAACTATTCCAAACATAGTCTGGGACAGTTGTGGGATGCGATAGATCCCAAATTAATACATCCACTAGCATTAAAAAAATGTGGCTGACACAACAAATCAGAACGTTTAGCTTAAAATGTTGATTATTAGGCTATTTCTTCACATGATCAAAAGTGACCGCAAATGCAATTATGTAAGTAATACTTTTATTATAAAGGTGCATTTTTCAGGTGAAAATCTTACCAGAATTTGAAACTCAAGCGCTGCTTATGTATGCCAGAAAGGCTTTACACCCTTTGTAAAGTGGATTAATGTGCTTAATTTTAAGAAGTTATTTGCCCACTTACAAACCTTATTAAAACATAGATAGGCCTATGGGCTAGGTTACATGAGGTGTGCGACTATGATTTGAAAAAGTAGCAAAAGAATGCATTGTTTCTCATGCTGGGAATCATTCACAAGTGATAATATATAATTCACAAGTGATAGGCTAATTGTCACATATCAGATTATTCTTGATTTCATCTTGACTTTACATATACTAAATAATATATGTGTGGAATTTGTTTTGATTTAGAATGGACCATTATCATGCACCTGTATCGAAACAGGGACAGCTGAAAAAAATATATGTCCTCTATACACTTAAGTGCCGAATGGAGGATGCTTTTTCCCATGGTTTATTTTCATGCCTGCAAGGTAGGCTATACTCCTGTTGTAAATATAAGCAATATGCTTATTAATATTAGGAAAGTTGAAAAATAAATATAGTAGGCCAAGCCTATAGAAAGCTGGTTCTCCTTTTTTTAATAGAGGCCAACAATCAGTTTTTTCCGCAATTGCATAGCCAATGGAAATGTTGCGCAACATGAGCTCATGGGCTCTCATGAAAGTGTTTGATTGGATTTTTGATGATATTTACATTGATGTCAGAGTGACTGGATGGAGAATAGAATGCTGAGTACCAGGCAGTTAGCAAGATTGGCAGGCTACTAATGACCATCAGCAGCATCAGAGCTTGGGAGAAGCCTAATTACCGTTTCTAAACGGTCATGTGGAATTTGACTGCCTTCATGACACTTGACCGCCGGTGTGGCGTTACTACTGCAACATCCCTATGTCATGACGCTGGTCTGGGGGGTAGGTTTAAATAACTCTTCCCCCCTTTTTCCTCTCTCTACCCTACTGATGTTACATTTGCAAAACCCTTGGTTAACATAGAGATTCTGGGAACATCAGAAGGTGGGGGGAAATGAACTATATTCTGGTAATGCGACCAATTGAACATATGCGGTGGTACTTAATGAATATGATGTCAGTTCGGTTGTCATCTGAGACATTCTCATCAATGATAAGATGACATAAACTCTACAGTGGAAAGTCTACACATCAGAGTTATCGGATTCACATGGAATTGTTGTTCAATTGAAATGTTTGAATATGAAATTATTCGTGATGGGATGAAATGTGATTTTAGCTTCTAAAATGTGAGATTTGTGTTTTCATAAGATAGGGCTCTGCTCAATCAATCCGAGGACGTGAGGACGACGGTCCTATGTCAGAATGGTTCAGATAATAACTACAGAACGAAGCCAACATCAGCGTGAGCTTTGGTTGCGAATGGTATGAACTTTGAACTCTTATTCACTACAGAAGTGATAACTCCTAGCCGTTGAGTTAGCAACAGCAGATGCAAACGAGGGTTAGGAAGGAACAGACAGAGTATTCCGTCTACCACACAACGACGTTACTACAGCATATCCAATTGACAAACAGAGACATTCTTCAAAGGACTCGGTTGGGCAACACGGCCTTCCATCTACCACCAACCTACCGAAGCGCAGCTCAGTGTTAATATTTATTGCATTTTCCTTTTCCAAATGGGCAGTCATTTAGAATGCATAAGATACTGTATTTATGATAGCACAGCTTCTTCCCTTTGTTCCTCAGTCTCCCGCTCTTTCACTCAAACCCTGCCCCTTTTCTTTTGTGTATCAAGCTGTCATATCTGTTCCGCCCGCTAGGGACGTTTTCCTTTATGATGTCCTTTGTAATCAAGTTATGATTTAATTATGTGTATGTGTAAATCTGTGTGATTAGTTAGGTATTTAGTAAATAATTAAACCCAATTTTGTATTGCTGATTCAAATTATTAGCCAGGGTTCGTGCAGATAACCAAGAATTTACAACTTTCAGATTACTAGGTCTTTAAGAGTTTATTCGGGAAGATAACAGCTCTAAAAAATATTATTTCGTGGTGCCTGACTCTCTAGTTAATTACATTTACATGATTAGCTCAATCAGGTAATATTAATTACGGAGAAATTATTTTATAGAATAGCATGTCATATCACTTAATCCGGCATAGCCAAAGACACGACACCTGTCTATGACCAACAGATGCATATCTGTATTCCCAGTCATGTGAAATCCATAGATTAGAGCTTTATTAATTTATTTAAATGAACTGATTTCCTTATTTGAACTGTAACTCAGTAAAATATTTGAAATTGTTGCATGTTGCGTTGATATTTTTGTTCAGTATACAAAGGACCACTCACTTCCCAAGCATGCAGCTCCCCCACACCCCACCTGTTGAGGAACTCTGTTTTAGACATTATTTTACTGTCACTGGTTTTGCCATAGTGTTGGATTTAGCCAAAACTAGCTGTGAAGAATAATGGCTAATGGTCACGGGTATGAACCAAATGACTCTGCTTTAGACCTCGTAGCTCTATGCTAGCAGTGGCTCTCTTAGCCAAAGGAAAATGCATAAATGTCTAAATGTCCGTGTTTTAATTGAAGCTTTCACACCTCTGAGACTTTGATAGTAAAATATGTAGGCTTATTACTAGACCTAGTTGATGCTCTGTTGTAGATTTGAAATGTGTTAGCTGAATCAGTGGTAGCAAAGCCTGCACTAGCTAAAACAATGTTGTAGTTGGAGCTATCTTAACCAAATCAATTTTAGCAAACCCTGCCCTAGTTAAAACAATGTTGTAGTTGGAGCTATCTTAACAAAATCAATGTTAGCAAAGCCTGCACTAGCTAAAACAATGTTGTAGTTGGAGCTATCTTTAACCAAATCAATGTTAGCAAAGCCTGCACTAGTTAAAACAATGTTATAGTTGGAGCTATGTCTTGTGTTAACTGAATATCCACATTATTTTAGGGATTCTGTTGTTCTCTGGTATGCCCACCTGCTTCGTGTCAATCATCTGTAAACCCACAGCGTGGCACTTCGTTTGGGTCAGCTTGCGGAAACTGAGACGCCATCCGTCCCTCCCGAACATGGGATCTCCTTAGAGTCTCCGTGACTTAACCTGCAATAACGCAGCTGGTCATAGCACTCTGTCTCAGCTGCCATCTTGGAGAAACAGGGGCACACTGGTACGTGTTTTTGTGAAAACTTCTCAGATTAAGAGTAATTTCCTTATTTTTCTTAAAATGACATATCACTGAAGGAACTCATAAGCATAATATGAGAGATGCATAGGACTGATTTCAGACTACCAGCATTAGCAAAAAACGTATATCTGCTGTGTCATTATTACGATTGCATTCTATCGACCTTCTGTCAGCGGAAATACCAATTGAAGTGTCACAAGTAAACCTTTAGCCATAGCAACCTTTATGGGTATATCCCATCCCATCTCTAAAAAAAGCCTCAATGTGAGTCTGTGAGAGCCCTGATGTGGGGCTCCTTGGGGTCTGCTGGGGTGCTTTCCAGTCAGCCTTTGTCTGTTATTGACTGTTATTGCAGTTGGCAGAGGGGCCTCCTGCCTTGGCAATGTCTGCAATGGGCTACCAGTGTGGCCCCATCCCGGCTCGGCCATATAGAGCCGCTGTGACTGGCTGCCAGGGAAACCCTGTTCATGAACACATACTTCAGCCCCAGAGAAAAGGAATCAGCATTGCATTCTACAGAGAGGAAAAGGAGACGGAAGGAGAGAGAGAAAGAATGAGTGACAGGAGAGGGAGGTAAAATAACAGTCGGTTTGTTAGTCCCTCCCATTCTTGTTGTGTGTGCGTGTGTGTGCGTGTGTGTGTATGTCTGTGTGTGTGTGTGTGTACGTGCGTGCGTGTGACCAGGATAACGTAATGGGACTGAGAAAATGTGTGTGAATGAGAGAATATGCAGTTGCCTTAAATCTTCCTGTCTTTTCCCCACTGAATGAACTCCATTAATCTTGGATGTTTGGGTGTTTGTTTGTGATGGATTATAAAACGCTCAACGCTGGAACTAATGAGTTTTAGACCTGTCTGCCTCTCTGTGCCCTGAGCCCTGCTCCGGGGGTAATTCAGCATGCACCCAGAGAGCGGGAGAGAAGGAAAGAGGGAAAGATGAAGGAGAGACAGAGAGAGGAGCTCAAAGAAGAGTGTGGAAAATAGACTAGAGAATATGGAGAGCACATGGTGAGAGAGAGGTCCAGTCGCCAGGACCACAAATACAAATTCCATCTACACACCGTTGCCCTAGAGCACACAAAAAACTATACATACCTTGGCCTAAACATCAGTGCCACAGGTAACTTCCACAAAGCTGTGAATGATCTGAGAGACAAGGCAAGAAGGGCATTCTATGGCATCAAAAGGAACATAAAATTCGACATACCAATTAGGATCTGGCTGAAAATACTTGAATCAGTTATAGAACACATTGCCCTTTATGGTTGTGAGGTCTGGGGTCCACTCACCAACCAAGATTTTACAAAATGGGACAAACACCAAATTGAGACTGCGTGCAGAATTCTGCAAAAATATCCTCTGTGTACAATGTAGAACACCAAATAATGCATGCAGAGCAGAATTAGGCCAATACCCGCTAATTATCAAAAATCCAGAAAAGAGACGTTATATTCTACAACCACCTAAAAGGAAGCGATTCCCAAACCTTCCATAACAAAGCCATCACCTACAGAGAGATGGACCTGGAGAAGAGTCCTCTAAGCAAGCTGGTTCTGGGGCTCTGTTCACAAACACAAACACACCCTACAGAGCCCCAGGACAGCAACACAATTAGACCCAAGCAAATCATGAGAAAACAAAAATATATTTACTTGACACATTGGAAATAATTAACAAAAAACAGAGCAAACTATAATGCTATTTGGCCCTAAACAGAGAGTACACAGAGGCAGAATACCTGACCACTGTGACTGACCCAAAATGAAGGAAAGCTTTGACTATGTACAGACTCAGTGAGCATAGCCTTGCTATTGAGAAATGTCACCGTAGGCAGACCTGGCTCTCAAGAGAAGACAGGCTATGTGCACACTGCCCACAAAATGAAGTGGAAACTGAGCTGCACTTCCTAACCTCCTGCCCAATGTATGACAATATTAGAGACACAAGTTTCCCTCAGATTACACAGATCCACAAAGAATTCGAAAATAAACCTGATTTTGATAAACTCCCATATCTACTGGGTGAAATACCACTGTGTGCATTCACAGCAACAAGACCTGTTGCCACAAGAAAAGGTAAACCAGTGAAGAACAATCACCATTGTAAATACAACCCATATTTATGCTTATTTATTTTCCCTTTTGTACTTTAACCATTTGTACATTGTTACAACACTGTATATATACATAATATGACATTTGTAATGTCTTTTATTTTGGAACTTCTGTGAGTAATGTTTACTGTTCATTTTTATTGTTTATTTCACTTTTGTATATTATCTACTTCACTTGCTTTGGCAATGTTAACATATGTTTCCCATGCCAATAAAGCCCCTTGAATTGAATTGTATTGAGAGGAGTGAGGAAGGGAAAGAGATAAGAGAGGGTAAAGAGAACAGAGAGAGAGAGGGAAGGAGCAGTAGAGGGAGGAGGGTACATACAGAAGTCTTGCCGGGGGGCTGCCGTGGCCCATTTCTTCCCACATTGCACACTGGAGTGGCAGATTAATTGCAGTTCAGTGTTCTGTGCAACTCTAATGTTCAGACATGATGTAAAACAAAACATAAAACATGATGGCAAACACACTGTCGAGGGAAAGATTTCTGCCTGGGCTGGGCTCAGTCGGACTGGAGAGTTACTCCACTGTAAAACGGGCTGGCCCAGGAGGGGCATCGCCTGGGTCTGCTAATGACGGAGGAGGGCGACTGTGACTTCCGCAGCCTACAGCGTATATAATGTGTGCTATTCATGGTCTTTGCTAACTAAGGTGTGATTGCCAAGATTAACCAAGATTGACAACAAGTGGCCTGTCATAGCAGCACAGCAGTTTTGTTTACCGGGGTACCTGTGACCAGGAGGACTTCAATTTAAACAGATATCACACTCCCTTGGATAAATGACCATAATATTTTTGCAAACCATGCTAAATGCTAACTATTTTTGCTAACAGGGTCCTGTGGGAATTTGGCCTAGACTCCCAGCATCAGTCTCACTCCTCCTCCACTCTACCTCGCAGTGACTCCGGCTCCCTTTCCCTGAGTGTCCTCTCCTCTCCGCCTCTCCAGCTACAGGAGGAAGATAATCTGTTTTTTCCCCTGTAAATTACCATAATCTCCCATACAGTCCTCCCCTAGAGCTAGATACTGGTTTGAAGCAACACATATTTTTCTTTCATTCTTTTTTTTCTTCCAGTGTCCCTCCCGCTCCATAGTGGACGTGTTAAGTAATCCTCTGTGTATGAAAAAAACATATGGGAATACTGGCTCACAGCACCCGCCTGTGGGCCGACCGTCCTTTGGCGATGCCAATAACACAGCTTTAATCTCTAGGCAAGCAGACTTTCCCCCTGGTTAGTGTACACACCAGGGGTTGGAACCTGTTCAGGGAACAGAACCAAAAACCGGAAAATAAAGATTTGTTTCAAGGAACAGAAACGGAACCTAGAACTAAAGTCATCTATACTGTTCCAGGGGGAGAAACGTTATTTTAATGGGTATTTAATGGGGTTGAGGTCAGGGCTCTGTGCAGGCCAGTCAAGTTCATGCCGAGACAGGAAATAGCCTTCCCCAAACTGTTGCCACAAAGTTGGAAGCACAGAATCGTCTAGAATGTTGTTGTATGCTGGCTGTAGGGTTAAGATTTCCCTTCACTGGAATTAAGGGGCCTAGCCGAACCATGAAAAACAGCCCCAGACCATTATTCCTCCTCCACCAAACTTTACAGTTGCACTATGCATTGGGACAGGTAGTGTTCTCCAGGCATCCGCCAAACCCATATTCGTCAGTCGGACTGCCAGATGGTGAAGCATCATTCCAGAGAACGTTTCCACTGCTCCAGATTCCGATGGTGGCGAGCTTTACACCACTCCAACCGATGCTTGGCATTGCGCATGGTGATCTTATGCTTGTGGGCGGCTGGTCGGCCATGGAAACCAATGGGAATTTGGCCTTCATGAAGGTCCCGACGAACAGTTCTTGTGCTGACGTTGCTTCAAGAAGCAACTTGGTAGAGTGTTGCAACCGAGGACAGACGATTTTTAATTGCTACCTTGCTTCAGCACTAAGCGATGCCGTTCTGTGAGCTTGTGTGGCGTGCCACTTCGGCTGAGTCGTGGTTGCTCATAGACGTTTCCACTTCAGAATAACAGCACTTACAGTTGACCGGGGCAGCTCTAGCAGGGCAGAAATTTGATGAACTGACTTGTTGGAAAGGTGGCATCTATTGATGGTGCCACGTTGAAAGTCACTAAGGTCTTCAGTAAGGCCATTCTACTGCCAATGTTTGTCTTTGGAGAGTGCATGGCTGTGTGCTTGATTTTACACACCTGTCAGCAATGGGTGTGGCTGACATAGCCAAATCCACTAATGTCCACATACTTTTTTATATACTGTATAGTGTAGAGGTCGACCAATTAATCGGATTGGCCGATTATTTAGGGCCGATTTCAAGTTATCATAACAATCGGAAAACGGTATTTTTGGATGCCGATTTTGCCGATTAAATAAATATATATATATATATATTTTTTTTTTACAACTTTATTTAACGAGGCAAGTCAGCACATTCTTATTTTCAATGACGGCCTAGAAACGGTGGGTTAACTGCCTTGTTCAGGGGCAGAACGACAGATTTTTACCTTGTCAGCTCGGGGATTCAATCTTGTAACCTTACAGTTAACTAGTCCAACGCTCTAACCACCTGCCTCACGAGGAGCCTGCCTGTTACATGAATGCAGTAAGAAGCCAAGGTAAGTTGCTAGCTAGCATTAAACTTATCTTATAAAAAACTATCAATCAATTATAATCACTAGTTATAACTACACATGGTTGATGATATTACTAGTTTATCTAGCGTGTCCTGCGTTGCAAATAATCGATGCAGTGCGCATTCGCGAAAAATGACTGTCGTTGCTTCAACGTGTACCTAACCATAAACACCAATGCCTTTCTTAAAATCACTACACAGAAGTATATATTTTTAAACCTGCATATTTAGCTAAAAGAAAGTTTAGCAGGCAATATTAACCAGGTGAAAATTGTGTCACTTCTCTAGCGTTCATTGCACGCAGAGTCAGGGTATATGCAACAATTTGGGCCGCCTGGCTCATTGCGAACTAATTTGCCAGAATTTTACGTAATATGACATAACATTGAAGGTTGTGCAATGTAACAGCAATATTTAGACTTAGGGATGCCATCCATTAGATAAAATACGGGACGGTTCCGTATTTCACTGAAATAATAAACATTTTGTTTTCGAAATGATAGTTTCCGGATTCGACCATGTTAATGACCTAAGGCTCGTATTTCTGTGTGTTATTATGTTATAACTAAGTCTATGATTTGATAGAGCAGTCTGACTGGGCTCGTAAGCATTCATTCAAACATCACTTTTTGCGTTTTGCCAGCAGCTCTTCGCAATGCTCCAAGCATTGCCCTGTTTATGACTTCAAGCCTATCAACTCCCGAGATTAGGCTGGTGTAACCGATGTGAAATGGCTAGCTAGTTAGTGGGGTGCGTGCTAAAAGCGTTTCAAACGTCACTTGGTTTTTCCCCTTGCTTTTGTGGAGCGATGGGTAACGATGCTTCGAGGGTGGCTGTTGTCGATGTGTTCCTGGTCCGAGCCCAGGTAGCGGTAAGGAGAGGGATGGAAGCTATACTGTTACACTGGCAATACTAGAGTGCCTATAAGAACATCCAATAGTCAAAGGTATATGAAATACAAATCGTTTTGAGAGAAATAGTCCTATAATTCCTATAATAACTACAACCTAAAACTTCTTACCTGGGAATATTGAAGACTCATCTTAAAAGGAACCACCAACTTCATATGTTCTCATGTTCTGAGCAAGGAACTTAAATGTTAGCTTTCTTACATGGAATATATTGCACTTTTACTTTCTTCTCCAACACTTTGTTTCAATATTTATTTGAGGCTAAATTGATTTTATTTATGTATTATATTAAGTTAAAATACGTGTTCATTCAGTGTTGTTGTAATTGTCATTATTACAAATAAATTAAACAAATCGGCCGATTAATCGGTATCGGCTTTTTATTGGGTCCTCTAATAATCGGTATCGGTATCGAAAAATCATAATCGATCGACCTATAGTATAGTGTAGCTAGCTCAAGCTTGTTATCCAGCTAGCTCAAAGGACATTCAAAGTTCCTACATAGAAGCTGCTCCTTTTATTTATAATTCTGTGGACCTAATGCAGACCATGAATGTCATAAGATGCCCAGCGCTTCGAGCCTCCTTCTCAACCCTCTCTCGCTCTTTGCCCACCCGCAAAATTTCAGTTGTATCTTGTGCCATAGGCTCCACTTGTCTGTCCATCACACATGTAAACAACTATCTTGCCTGCTCTGTCCGTACGGATTGGTGAAGGCATTTAATGAGCTAAATGTAAAGAACTGTTGATTTCACAGGTTAGAAAATTATTTACAGGAGCAACATGTGTTAAGTGCATTATTCAAGGACACATTGGCAGATTTTTCACCTAGTTAGCTCAGGGTAATCGAACCAGCGACTGGCCCAATGCTCTTAAACGCTAGTCTACCTCATGCCAAACACACACACACATGCACGCGCACACACACAGCAGCCAGATATGCTGGCTTTCTGTGTAGGAGATTCAATCTCTCTTGAACAATCTAAGGATCAGAATAAAGAGAAAGACAGCGCAGAAAGCTAGTATCAGGTGCCAGCATGGCTGCTGCTGCTGGATGGGCTGATAAGTATTCTGCCGTTTACAAAACTCTGTTGAGGGGACCACCAGCAATGCATTCTGGGTAAAACTGAAGAATTGGGTTGGTGCTGCTGACAAGTGCCAAAACAGCAGACTGTGAAGATTAGGGTTGGGTGCTGGGGTTAGGGTGTGTGTACTCAGGAGTTAGAGTTTGTTCTGATCGGGGTCGAGATGGTTAAAACTGTTAGGTTGTGGACGAGGCAGTTCAGATTGTGTGGTTGTGTTTGTGTTTTTTGCAGTTGAAGAGATCAAAATAGAGATAGTTTGTTTGGATTTGTTGCCATCATGTCATTGTGTTAGTCTGTTGGTCATGTGATCTGGGGAAGACAGAAAAAACGAGTGAGAAAAAAGATGTTAACAATGGTGATGCACCGATATGACATTTTTGCTGATACCGAAATCCGATATTTTCCTTGCCGAACAAAACGATAACGATACCCAATATTTAAAATTTCAGCGGCTTTTTAAGCATTCTAGTACAGTTAAATAGTTAACACACACATGGACACAGAGGTCTATGGCACTGCATCTCAGTGCAAGAGGTGTCACCACAGTCCCTGGTTCGAATCCAGGCTGTATCACATTCGGCCGTGATTGGGAGTCCAATAGGGTGAAGCACAATTGGCCCAGCGTCGCCCGGGCCGTCATTGTAATGGCTTAACTGACTTGCCTAGTTAAATAAAGGTTACACACACACACCACACTGACCAAAAAGTTATTTTGTTGGCATTTACGTCCCCATTACCAGTGCCGATGTTGGCATTTTTAGTTAATATTGGCAGATTCCGATATGTTCACCGATTAATTGTTCATCCCTAGTAAACAATGATGGGCTAAATCGAGAATGGCACACACACACACACACACACACACACACACACACACACACACACACACACACACACACACCACAGCTTCCTCAGAACAATACCGAGATTCAACACATATCTTGGGGCATCTCAGGAAGGAGGGGGGAAAAAAACAACAGCATTTTTCTCCTGCAGTAAAAGTCCTCGTCCAGATGTGCCTGCTCAATTATCCACAAAGAAACAGCTGTGTGTGTGTGTGTGTGTGTGTGTGTGTGTGTGTGTGTGTGTGTGTGTGTGTGTGTGTGTGTGTGTGTGTTATGAAACCTAAACCTTGTAATTACTGGAGCTTTATCTCACCAGTTTGTATGATCCAGGTTAAAACATGAAGCCTTGGAAATCTTTCTCTTATGCAATCTCCCTCATTCACCTCTCTCTTCTTCTCGTTATCCTCTCTGACTCTCTTTCTTTTGTTCACCTCTCTGCCTCTCTCTTTCTCTTGTTCACCTCTGGCTTTCTCTTTCCCTCATTCAACTCTCTGACTCTCTTTCTCTCGTTCACCTCTCTGATTGTCTTTCTCTCGTTGACCTCTCTGACTTTCTTTCCCTCGTTCTCCTATCAGACTCTTTATCTCGTTCACCTCTCTGGCTCTCTCTCTTTCTCTCATTCACCTCTCTGACTCTCTTTCTCTCGTTCACCGCTCTGACTCTCTTTCTCTCATTCATTACTGACTCTTTCTTTCTCGCCTCATATAACACATTTTACCCCTAGCTCCTATGCCTGAACTTGTTGTGTATCTGAGATGTTTGCATATTGGAATAACTTAATTTCACCATGTGATATCTTACAGTAGGTGGGACCTTATATGGCGTATACTTCCACCTATCCATTCAGGTCTACACAAACTGCCAAGCCGTAGGGGCTATTTGGGTCGATTTGAAATTGGGCTCCTGTCTCTCTCCCCTCACTCACACAGTTCACTGTAGTCAGCCCCATGGCAGCACCAGTCGTCCACCCTGATCCTTCAGAGTATCTCCTCTTACACAATGCTCTTCACATTAGGCAGCTCACCCACTGTGCAACACAAAAATAACCACGGCGCTAAGTGCTGCCTTTACACAAAGAGTATCGCATTGAAATGGTGATGTCTTCTGTTCTCTTCTGTTCTGAGGACCTGTGTGTTGTGTCGTGTCGCGTTATAGTGGGGTTTGTTTTCCAAGAGAGCCTGGCCTTTCTCGCTTGTTGCCTGTGTGTGTGTGTGTGTGTGTGTGTGTGTGTGTGTGTGTGTGTGTGTGTGTGTGTGTGTATATATCTCTATATCTCTCTCGCTCTCTCTGTCTGCCTCGTTCTCTCTCTCCCTCTCTCTCTGTCTGCCTCTCTCTCTCTCTCTCAATTCAATTTCAATTCAAGGGCTTTATTGGCATGGGAAACATGTGTTAACATTGCCAAAGCAAGTGAGGTAGACAACATACAAAGTGAATATATAAAGTGAAAAACAACAATAATTAACAGTAAACATTACACATACAGAAGTTTCAAAACAGTAAAGACATTACAAATGTCATATTATATATATATACAATGTACAAATAGTTAAAGGACACAAAATAAAATAAATAAGCATAAATATGGGTTGTATTTACAATGGTGTTTGTTCTTCACTGGTTGCCCTTTTCTCGTTGCAACAGGTCACAAATCTTGCTGCTGTGATGGCACACTGTGGAATTTCACCCAAAAGATATGGGAGTTTTTCAAAATTGGATTTGTTTTCGAATTCTTTGTGGATCTGTGTAATCTGGGGGAAATATGTCTCTCTAATATGGTCATAAATTGGGCAGGAGGTTAGGAAGTGCAGCTCAGTTTCCACCTCATTTTGTGGGCAGTGAGCACATAGCCTGTCTTCTCTTGAGAGCCATGTCTGCCTACGGCGGCCTTTCTCAATAGCAAGGCTATGCTCACTGAGTCTGTACATAGTCAAAGCTTTCCTTAATTTTGGGTCAGTCATAGTGGTCAGGTATTCTGCCGCTGTGTACTCTCTGTGTAGGGCCAAATAGCATTCTAGTTTGCTCTGTTTTTTTGTTAATTCTTTCCAATGTGTTAAGTAATTATCTTTTTGTTTTCTCATGATTTGGTTGGGTCTAATTGTGCTGTTGTCCTGGGGCTCTGTAGGGTGTGTTTGTGTTTGTGAACAGAGCCCCAGGACCAGCTTGCTTAGGGACTCTTCTCCAGGTTCATCTCTCTGTAGGTGATGGCTTTGTTATGGAAGGTTTGTGAATCGCTTCCTTTTAGGTGGTTGTAGAATTTAACGGCTCTTTTCTGGATTTTGATAATTAGTGGGTATCGGCCTAATTCTGCTCTGCATGCATTATTTGGTGTTTTACGTTGTACACGGAGGATATTTTTGCAGAATTCTGCGTGCAGAGTCTCAATTTGGTGTTTGTCCCATTTTGTGAAGTCTTGGTTGGTGAGCGGACCCCAGACCTCACAACCATAAAGGGCAATGGGCTCTATGACTGATTCAAGTATTTTTAGCCAAATCCTAATTGGTATGTTGAAATGTATGTTTCTTTTGATGGCATAGAATGCCCTTCTTGCCTTGTCTCTCAGATCGTTCACAGCTTTGTGGAAGTTACCTGTGGCGCTGATGTTTAGGCCAAGGTATGTATAGTTTTTTGTGTGCTCTAGGGCAACAGTGTCTAGATGGAATTTGTATTTGTGGTCCTGGTGACTGGACCTCTTTTGGAACACCATTATTCTCTCTCTCTCTCTCTCTCTCTCTCTCTCTCTCTCTCACTCCCTCTTACTCTTTCTCTCTGTGTGTGTGTGTGTGTGTGTGTGTGTGTGTGTGTGTGTGTGTGACTCAATCTCATCTCGGTTTATACAGGGCTCAGAATGAGTACTAACTTCACTGACAGCTGCACTCATACGACATATGCCCACAGGGCAACAACTCAATCCTTTAGCATTCCTATACCCTATACCGTATGTGTGGGCGCATGTGGGAGGGTGTGGCTGTGTGTGTGCTTGTGTGTGTGTGTGTCTATGTGTGTTTGTGTGTGTCTACACGCATACATGCAAATGTGTATGAAAGCGAGGGTCTCTCTGTGTGTCGGGGGAGGGGTGTGGATGGAGCCAGTGAAGTGTCTGTAAAGACATGCGTTATTCAGTGTAGATTGTTATTCTGAGTGAGATGTAGACTACTGTATCTCTCTAGACCAAGTAGGACAGCAATCAGCCTGATCTCTTATGAACTATAACTCTGCAGCGGTCGATAGCTGTTAGCATGCTAATCCTGCTCCCGTTATTGATATCCACACTGCCTTTTTTTCTCAGGGGTGTGTCTGTGTGTGTCTGAGTATGTGAGTATATGATTGCTCTGTAGATAAGCAATACGATTTGTGCGGTGTTGTGCTCTGTGTGTGTGCCTGTTTGCCTTTCATTGTGTGTGTGCGCGTGCGTGTGCATGCGTTCTTGTGTGTGTGTGATCCCTAGATTGATATCCAAACTGCTTGATTTCTCAGACGTCAAACCGAGACCGGAGCCTTGAACTCCCAGTAGGCATTATTCATTGAATTAGATAACACACACAAGATGTAAATGGGCCACGAAACCCTACATATTCCACACAACACTGTTTCAATCTCAACCTAAAAATATTAGCTTACAGGTCTCTCTCTGGCCTGTGGAAAATGACATCATAGCTTAATGTTGGTTCCTGCCTTCAAGGATGGTATTGTACTCTATCCAGCAGACTATTGTCCTGTAATGGAGTTAGTATCTGACTCTGTACTCTACTTTGTATTAATCCTATGTTGGTTATTATCAAGAGGGCTAGCAGCGGTTGCCGTGGTGTTATTTATTGCCAGTGATGTTAATTAAAACACGTGATCCGACACGACATCTCAGC